>NC_059157.1:142116257-142420374 GCF_019923935.1 Bubalus bubalis | reverse complement strand
AGGCCTTTGAAATTTAACTCAAAAAATGAGTGCTCTTAATTCAGAGAACTGCTCTTTTCAGTACCAGCTGCATCAAACACATCAGCTTCTAGATGGTAACTGTCTGTTATTCTTGATTATACTTGGGAAAATACTGTTAAATATCCTCACATTAGGAATGAAAAGGAAAAACACCCATCAAAATTTTTTGGAATATTTTTGCATTTCACTAGCATTTACTGATCTTCTGCTTTTGGTGAATGTTTCCATTATATCTTATTTCAGGGATTTTGTGCTTTTAGGCATTAGGTTTACTAAATACCACATCTGCCTATTTATTCAAATTATTTCTTTTACTTACGGTTTTTTGCATTATCCAGTTTTCCTGATAACTTGTATAGATTATTACCTGAATTTCTCTAAAGCCACCAAGCTTCCATTTAAGTGTCAAAAAGTATGTTATTTCTTTACAATTATTTTAATTTGGATTTCTGTCCTTACTTATGTTTTGGGAGATCCAGCTATCTACCAAAGCCTGAAGGCACAGAATGTTTATTCTCATCAATGTCCTTTCTACATTGGTGCTCAGAGTTACTGGCTGTCATTTTCCATGGTGACAATTTTATTTATGGGTTTTATAACCTCTTGGTCAGAAGTCATTACCTTGGTACAGGCTCTTAGGATAACTTCCTACATGAATGAGACTATCCTGTATTTTCCCTTTTCATCACACTCTTATACTGTGAACTCTAAAAAAACACTCTTGCCCAAGTTGATTATCTGTTTTCTTGGTACCTGGTTACCATTTGTACTACTTCAAGTAATTATCCTTTTATTTGAAGTACAGATTCCAGCTTACATTGAAATGAACATTCCATGGTTGTACTTTGTCAATAGTTTTCTCATTGCTACAATGTTTTGGTTTAATTGTC
Organism: Bubalus bubalis; assembly: GCF_019923935.1. Taxonomy (NCBI): domain Eukaryota; kingdom Metazoa; phylum Chordata; class Mammalia; order Artiodactyla; family Bovidae; genus Bubalus; species Bubalus bubalis. The sequence continues at coordinate 142,419,463 of NC_059157.1, read as the reverse complement.
ACAAACTTAATTTTAGAGACATGGCATTACCTGTGGATCCATTTGTCAACTGGAAATGCTGCTTCATTCCACTTATACTTCATAATTTTGAGCAAATTGAAAAGCCTATATCAGTAATAATTTGTTGATATGTTAAAACTAAAACTTACAGCTACAAGACTAATAATTTTACAAACAGGAAAGAATGAGGCCTTGGGACATATAGTTAACTGAAGCTCTCCCCCGACCCCAAACTTTCATACCTTTTCAGAATGTGTCTTTTGGGGGCTATATTTATTAGTTTTCTAACAAAATACTTCCAAAAATATATTTATACCTGTTGGCCATACTCATGAAAACTACTGGATACAAACTGTTATGTAAATCTGAGATTCTTCTGCCAACTTTTCAGATTTAAATAAACATTTTTATTAAACTCAGAGCAAGAAAGTCAAGATTGTTTTCCTTAAATAGTTTAAATATTAACATAAGGATTCGCTCAATTTAAATTTAGCTGATTTTTAAAAATACATCTGTTCTTAATGCAAATATTCCTAAGAGCAGAGTTTTTGTTGCTCACCATAAAGAATTGAGAGTGGTGACTGGGTCTCTTCCATGACATACCAGATTTGCTTTCAGTTGTAACTTAGATCTGTCATAGAATCTGCATGGCAACCCATAGTCACATTGGCAATATACCACAGTGTGAAAGTAGAATTTATCCGTAGCATTGTTGATGTTGGACAATCCTCTGTTGTGGGAGCTGCCCCATGTACTATATAGGATGTTCCGGAGCACCTCTGCCTTCCATCCACCAGATGCCAGTAGAACCTCCTTCCCCAGTCATCACAATCAGTGTCTCCAGAAATTGCCATACTTACCTCGGGGGCAAGTTCTTGCGTGAGAACTACTGAAGTGAAGCAATCGGAATGGCAGAGTAATCGGAAACTACAAAGACACCATCTAATTTGTCAATGTCTAAATATGCTGCTTCTGTGTTCCTTTCCTTCTTAATGTATGGCTTTCTAACTGACCATACATGGGACTGAGATATTTAAAACTATTTTACTAATTAATTAGTAAAGACTTAAAACTCTCTACAAATTTTAAATCTGGAAAATGTATACTGTTTCTAGCCCCTTGTTAAGCTGTTGGTTTATAAGATGCCCCATTCTTCACAAGCTTAAAAAAAAAAATTATTCAATAGAACAGCCAAATGGAAGAAGCTTTTATTTGTAAAGAAATGAACTTACAACTGGTCTACAATATATTATTGTAATATAAACAATATAAATAAATGATCCTGTAGGCCCACTAACCTTCCATCCAGACCCACATGAAGCAATGTTACAACAATATTCTATGTGAAAATGTGCAGGTTAACAAAGGTGCAATTACAAGCAAGTTTAAGCAGCAGAGTATAAGGTGCTTTAATTTAACAGTTAATGTTGCCATCAACAAACATCTGAATGTTCAATTTTACTTCACTGAATACAGACACAAATATGAAAATCTAAAATTCATACACATGCTACGGTTAATATGAAAGTGCTTTCTCTTTTAAAAAAATACACCAAATGGACAAGCTTTTTACATAGATCATGGTGTGCTCTTATAATGCAAAATTAACTTCATTTTCAGGTTATACATTTTAAAACTGGTAGCTACAGACACCAATCTAGGAACGCTAATGCTAAGAGTTCTAGAACTATTTCCTGTGAGGAGGACTCTAGTACAATATCCAACATAAAGAATACATCTATATATAATCTTAACATTTGTTTTTTATAAAGATAAAAAATGTTTTATTTCCCCTTGTTGATGCTTTTTGTTCATTCTGCATGGATCAGTGTTTGAGGTTTTAAAATATGGAAATCCTATTTTAGGACAATGGGAGGAACCAAAAGGAGGAATTTTAAAAATCAGTTAATATGTGCTTGAAGCATCAAAAATAAAGTTTTTAAAAAAAAAATTTATCACAATCTGCCTTTGTTAAATCAACAGCAAAAAGCATGCTTTCAACAAGCAAGAAGACAAAAAGGACTAATTCAACAAAGAGGCTTGAAATGCCCAACACCCATGCCAGCCTCCATCTGCACACTGCTGTCTACAACTCCAACCTTCATCACAAGCTCACCCCTCACTTTGACGATAATTTTGAGAGCTTACTTTGACTTCTTTTTCCACTGGAAAAAAACATGCTTTTGAATGAGGTGATTGAGAATCTAGTTAAATGTCTTGGAAATTAGATGTATTAAATTATTACCATCTTTGCACACTCAAACTGGTTTTTTAAAATTTAGAATACACATACAAAAAATATTTATGTAATATTTTAACAGCAAAAATATTTGAAAAACTAGGTAAACTAAAATACTTTAAAAGTTTTAACCAGTACCATGGAAAAAATTTTTTAAACCCAGACTATCTGGTTACTTGGATGTTAGTGTTCCTATTTACAAACACTTTATTACAGATTCTATTCTTAACACTAATTTGGACATTTTCCTGCTTTAAAAAGCTGTAACTATGATACAGAAAAGTTTTTTTTAATCTTTTTTCATTTTGCATCTTTATGGAGAAATATATAAAAAGTTGTATCAAACAGGAAATTACACCATAACTCAGAACCCTCTGGTGGCAAGGAAATTTCTACCCAATTAAATCAATCCTCCCATTCTATGTTTGCTCCCCAAATACTTGTAAATTCAAGCTCCAAGCACAGAACTGTTTATTGTTTACAGGTTCTGCATGTTAAAGGAAACCCTTTTACTATGTAAAAGATGTGTGCTTTCTAAAAAGTATATATTTGTGATAACTGTAGAATTTTATGTAGTATTTCTTGCTTTAAAAAGAAACACAAAAACTAAACCTGTTCAGCAAGCTCCTTTGAGATTTTTCAGTTTTCAGAAGTTACTGCAGTCAATACTAGTGAAGTATTTCGTAGTAAAGCTTTCGTAGTACAAAGTGTATATAGTAAGCCAGCACCAGCTTTTCCTTGTAATTGTTCTGTCACACACCCTGCATATCAACACCTCTGGAATAGACTCAAGTGTCAAAATAATTGAGAAATATGGGCTGTTAAAATAGTTTCAAAATGTAAATCCTAATATTAAGTACCTTTAATTTTATAACCTAATCAGGTACATGGATTAGAATGCAAAATGTGTTATAGGAATTGTGATATGATTCAGTCAGACCCCTTGGATATGCATCTAGCTTAATCCTTTACCCAATGCATAAATCAGCTCCAGGTTTATATTCACTGCATTAAGTAATAGTAATTACATGTTTGTTTATGCCACAATCAAAACCGAGGGCGAGAGAGGGTTTTGTTATTACTGGTTCCTTCAGTCAGGTATACCAACCACACACTGCACACTACATAGTAGATGTTCCAATGGTTTGCTAAGTGAATGGATAAGTGAATGGCAGTATTTAGACGTGTTTAGTGATTTAGCAAGCATTTAGAAAAATCTCATTAGCTCATCTGTGTGAATTTTCTACCTTAATCCTAAGGAGAACAAAGACTGTGGGTGTCCCAGGAAATGGATCATAATAAATAATTATCTTTTAGTCAAAGCTCTTAAGTGTGAAACAAACCATTAAAAAAAAGAAATTAAGAGAGAAATAAGTAGGAGCAACTTTTAAAAAATACCCCACTATGTGGTCTGGAATCATAGTTTATACAGCTTAAAGATGATTTAAACAAAATCAACCTTTTGAGTAGTATAGGCTCCATACTGAATATTCAGAAGAGGGAAAAGGTTATAAGCTTAGTAATGGCCTAAGATATCACACAGCTAATTTAAGAACTATAAGTAAAACTCCAGTCTCCCAGCCAGTATTTTATCTTCACTTACCATGTTCATTTAATGATTATGTCCAATTATTTGCTAATGAAGTAATTATTTAGTATTATCTAAAATTATGGTTTTAACATAAATATTAGAAAAGATTTTAGCAATGAATACATCTGGTTTGCTTGAGGCAAGACTAAAGTTCCTTTTCTAAAATAGGTTGATGTTCATTTCACTACCATTCCTCATCACTCTTACAATCACCAACTTTTCCACCTCCATCCATTAAAGCTCCACAAAAATCAAGGATTTAACACTGATAATAGTCCCTAAAGTGTAACTTTTAAGTCAATAAATGACAACTACTATCCATCCTTAAGATTACTGGCATCAATTTAAATAGGTGGTCTAAGAGGACTTCCTTTTATTACTCTTATATTTAAAACTGTACCATGTTAGCATAGTAAGTGTTTTAAATTTATGTAGATTTCTTTTGTCCAAATTAAATTTCATTCATTACTTTTTAAAATATTTTCAAACCCTGGCACAGGTTTTCTTTCATGGATTCATACTGATGCCACCAATAGCATTGACAGCAACTGTACTTTTCAGTAGAGAAAAATGTTTTAATGTACTTCTTCCCTAATGTCGGAGGCTGGAAGAGTCACCTTTCATAAGTAAAGCTAAATGTTCACAAGCTGTTCAAAGGGGGAAAAAAATGGAAGGCATTTCCCAAAGCTTCCATGAACACGGCATTTTAAGAGGTGTGTGTCAGAGTAGAATGGGAGAGCTTTTATTAGAGAAGCTGGGCTTCAGATCCGAGGAGGAGGGCAGGTCTCCCTTTTCATGCAAGTATACTAGAATGCAAGCTCAGAAAACCACATGTTTTGCTGGGGAATATGATGATGATGATGATGATGATTTGTACTAGTGCTTTACAACTTTCAAAAACAACTATCATAGTATTATTTTAAAATAGATTAAATAAGCTCTGAAAAATAATATGTAAAAACTTCTAAAACTTCTTAAAAATTTAGGAATTTTCCAAAGAAGATAATATAATTTTCAACATTTTTTTACTGAAGAAATGGCTTATATTAGTGCTATGAGTAAAACTATATGATACATTTTTTGAACTTCTAACAAAAAAGGAATTATCTTCCCAAAGAATCTTTTTAAAGTGTACAGCTTATAGGCTGAAATTAAATTTTAATAAGATTGCATATTTACTTTCCCTAATACTGCATTTGTGCTTATTTAATTGAATCACAACTGTTAGATAAAAATCAAATGCTCTAAATAGATTCAGAAATACCAATTTTGATGAAAGTAGATTAAACAGTTTTTTCAAGAACCACACGGCTGTGCATCAAAGAAAGAGGTAGGCTTGTAGTTACTGAAATCCACACTAAGAAAACAGAACCCTACAGCTCTAGTCATCCAATTCTTAGACCAAGACACACCCTAACCAAATACTATCCATGGATATTCTCTCCTCTATATAATTCTGATAACTCATAAAACCTTTGAGTTCTTGACAAACACTCTTCCCAACTATACCAGCTGTTAACCTTTCTCAGAAGTCAAAAATCACCGATTTATGTATCACTGGAACTATTCATGTGCTCCTAAGGGCAGGATCATTTGACCAGGACAGTAAAAGAATGACTTTGATTACAGGTAAATCTTGACATTAAGGGAAAAAAACCACCCCGTATCCTGTTTACTGCAGTAAATGGAACCCAACCATTACAATTTATTTGAACTACGAATGGCCATATCTATACAATACCACCTCACTCAGTTAACTGAATTATCCTCTTGGGTCTGGAATGCTTTTCTTTCTGTTTGTCTCTTCCCCACTTCCCTGTCATCTCCCCTAGAAGACCTTCCCCAGGGCCCAGTAGTAGTGTGCAGGAAACATCTGAGAGCACACTGTGCAGAGTGGCCAGCTTCCACCGCTCAGAGGCTGCTCAAGACATGAGTGAGGGCTAGGTATTTGAAATTCCTGCCCCAGTTAGTTCCTCCCCGAAATTAACCCTACCACCGAGTTGTCTGTAGGGCTTCTCAGGCAAAGAAGAAAGTTATCAGTCTCCTTTGGGCTTGAGGAGGTAAGGGGGAACGAGGCCCTTTCATCCTATTAGGTAATAATGTTCCTCAATGCCCATTGCTCAGAGGCAGCATGAGTTCTTGCCATTCAATGAGGGGGAGGATCTTCAAACCACAAAATATAACCAAGCTGTTCTAGTTGAAAATACATTTTTGAAATGTTCTAACAGTGTGTCCAGCCAGGGATTTCTCCCATGTGATACGGCTGTGAAGACAGCATCTTTCCCATGCATCTGTACGAGTTTCTTCTTTCCAAAATTCTTTACACACATGTAGTGAAGTGAAGTCGCTCAGTCGTGTCCGACTCTTGGTGACCCCGTGGACTGCAGCCTTCCAGGCTCCTCCGTCCATGGGATTTTCCAGGCAAGAGTACTGGAGTGGGGTGCCACTGCCTTCTCCATACACACATGTAAACACAGCCTAAAACCACACACAATCTCTGCACTGCCTCACTACCACACTTTATGCCATGGCGGCACCAAAACCTTGCAAATGCAAACAGTGGGTCTTCACAATATTTAGCTGAACAAGTCAGGTGACATGAGGCACTAGGACAGATTTCAATCCAAGACTGGTATCTGAATCCACTTCTGACTATAACATCACACTGCATATGGGGAAATTAGCTATGTCAAAAATTTAAGTGGGCTACCTAAAAAAATTTTTTTCTGTTTAAATCTATTTAAAACTAGGTAAAATGAGTATTAACTTCAAAAGTACAGAGATGTGTGCAGTGTTAAGGTGGATAAACTAAACGTGGCAGGTCTCCTGTCTGCTTCTCCTGTCCTCAAGCCCCATCACTGACATGCTTTCCGCCTACTCCACATTCTCTGTTCAGAGGGGACAGCCCTTAAACTGAGACTTTAGAAGGGTCTGTTTAGAGAATGCCCCAGCAAATTAAAAGTACCATCATGGGAAAATAACCAGCCCCTTAGAAATTGACAGGATGTGGGACAGCACTTTCATACTGATCTTATCAAGGCTGCACCGCTGTGTAAGACACATGCCCACATAAGGCTTGAGGAAAACACGCATCGTGTAATAAACAATTTTTACAAACCAGCTGTTTACTTTCTTAAGCACACATGGCTTAACGCAAGTAAAATTTCAGACTTGGGATTTCCTTCAGAAAATGCAAACGTAGGTAGCAAAAGTAAGAAGAACTTCCCATGTCCCCTTTCTGCTTATCATTCCCTCTTAATCAAAATCCTGAAACAGGTAGTACTACGAAGGAAAATGAGAATAACAGCACTCACCCCACCTATTTCATACTAAAACTGTGCTTAGAGCTCAGGAGGGAGGTGGGCATCCAGTGTTATCATCTATATCCATTAAATATATAACTGAAATTTTAGAATTCACATGATTAAATCATCCAGAAAGAAACAGCTGTGTCAATGGTAAAGCTACTACTTAAAAGCCAATGAGCCATTTCTAAAATAAATTGGAAAAAAAGCAAGTGTATTTTTTAAGTATGTTTTGAGTGGGGACAACAGAAGATCTGGATTGTTTTTAACATTATTGTAAGATTTAGGATTATAAGGTGCTCTCCAATGGAAGCCCCCCTCGTAAGTGTTCTTGGACACCTAGCATGGTGTGAGGCACAGGGGCTCTGGGTAGGCACATGATGACTGGGATCAGCAGAGCAAGTGAACAGGAGAACCTGTAATGCAGGTTATATATCGATAATATAGTCATGGGAGGTGATCGTTACTGCTAGAGGCGTCTATCCCCAAAGAATCAATTTTGTGTGAACTGTCTATGGATCGTCTATGACAAAGTTTTACTTCCAAGAGAGAGTTTCCTTTGTGCCCTTCAGCCCTCATACAGTGGACTGGCTCCTACTAACGCTTAAGCCTTTACTTGTGTCCTGAAATTGCAAGCTGAGGGGAAAAGTCAAACCATATGACAACTCTTGTCATAAAGATTAACTGCTAATAGATGAAAACTGACTGTAGAGTACCTACCTTTCCTTGAAACTTTAATCCAGTAATTAAAAATGTGATATAAAAGAAATATGTGACATACATTACAAGCTATTGTAGGTCTGGAACATGAGCCTTATTCTATATTACATATTCTAATCCTACACATAACTATCAGTAAACATCTTTTTTTTTTAAAAAAACATTACTACACAAAAGAATCCCACAAAGCATACATTCAAACAAGAGGCATCTAAAGGTTAAAAAAATTACCCGCTGTATTTTTGTATAAAAATAATCAACATTCTCTAATGTACACAAAGCCAAAAGATAAATATCTCTGATGTCTTTAATGACATCTTTAGTCTTCTAATAGCGTAACACAATCTTTCTGAAAAGATCAGTGACAATGACTGAAACCCAAGGACTCTTCCTCACTTACTGAACTTCTGCCAAATATCTGTGTATGTTCCTTCAATTACTAAAACATTTCCATTATATGGTAAAGAGAAGATAATAAGAGAGTCAAATGTTTTTGATGTCCAGGACTATATATAGCTTACAGGGCTCCCACAACAACTTTTAGTGCCATAACTGACGCAACACTAATTGTTCAATGAAAAGTTTTGCTTTAAAGATTTTTTCCCTAAAACATGTACATACAAAATTAGACTCAATTTATCCAAGAGTGCTTTGCAGGAAGCATACAAGGATTTAGTCAAGGAAAAAGGAATGTGCATTCTAGCTAGATCCACCTTGTTCAACACTAGAAAAATCCGAAGACCAACCACACAGCCACCACAAACTAGCGCCCTGCCAGCAAAGGCCGAGCCCTGGTTCTTAAGGCATAATCATATTATGCCTTCATCAGTGCAGAGAGATATGAAAGATGATTATTATGAATCAATTCTGAGAGTCAAATTATTGGTATGCTAGTCCTCATTTTATATGCCAACTTAATGGATTCCCCCCCCTTTTTCTAGAATGCATAAAGCTGGGAACAATATTCCAGCAGAATATTAATGCTATCTGAAATATTTCCATTATACAATGTATTCCTTATTACATCCCATCTTTTTTTTCCCCCCAAAATATCCCTCTGGGTGAAAAAGACCAACATTAATCACTCCTTCATTACGGTTTCTCAACCCTGGCACTACTGACATTTTGGACCAATGACTCTGCTGTAGAGGGCTGTCCTGTGCATCTGTAGGATATTTAGTGACATCCCTGTCCTCCACACGCCAGATACGAATAGCAACCCTCCCCCCCCAACCCCTAGGCTATGACAACCAAAATGTCCCTTGACATTGTCAGATGTCCCCTGGGGAACAAAACTGACCTCCATTTAGAACCACTGCTCTAAATGAACAAAAACTAAGAGGAAAACAGACTTCCTCAGTCACACCAAATATTTGGTCAAGTTTGGAAGAGAAACCAAATCTAACTTCCAGATCAGTATTATTCACGCTAGAATGCAATTCTTTTTATAGATAAAGCGACTGTTTAACAGACCTTTTTGTTTTTAAACATACACTGATATCTCATTGCATACAATTCCAGTCACTGGACTCCAAAATTATTCCTTAATTACTCCTAAATTATATCTCTCATGACAACCTATAGAAAACTTATAGGGTAGAAAAATGTATATAAGAAAACCAAATCAAAAGAGGAGAAATGTAAATTATTAAATTACTTTCAAAAGGATTTTTATATTAATGATAAACATCACCTTTAAAAAATTATCTAGTAAAACACTTTGAAAAATATCATGACCCTCTGTAACAAGTCTTTCAGTGTTGTGTGTAACCTGTAAAATTAATTCACCCATGTTAGCTAATTATGAAAATGTATAATGAACTATTGTATCTGTACAAATGTCAGCCTTTGATGCAGAGATCCCAATGTGCTTGGCTATCCACCACAGTAAGTGATAATATTTTAGGCCAACTTGAGCCTTTACCCTTACAAGTTTGTTTAAGAATACAATTGCTGTTATCTCAAAGCCTCATGATCCTGTTAAGATTCCTTCAGAGAGTTGATGCGTGCACAGATCTTTAGGGCTGGGCCTAGCTTGATATTCATTGCACTCATGAGATGGTCTTCTTTGAGCAAGAGAAGAGCCTGTCCATCAATCTCCTGTGCTCTGAACTCATCTGCGATATCCTGGCAGCCTAGAATTTCATCAGAGGAAGGATGTTAGAAATAATACACAACAATCAGATATCACTGCTAACAGTCACAGTTAAGTCACTCTGGGTGACTTAACACAGGCTGAGAAACAAATGAAATCTACTGATGGCAGTCGTGGGCTCACTCTGGAAGAAGGCAGTACTTCTTGGCATTCTAAAAAAAATTAAGAATTCAAAATCTAGGTAAAGCAATTTACTTGGAATTCTTGTCTTAAAAATAATACTGCAGAAATAATTAGTAAGAGGTTAAATGCACAGCTCGTTCAGTCCAGACATAACACACCTTCATAAAAGGACAAGCTGTCACCTGAAGGCACGCACACATACAAGCCTGGGTTAACTACTTATAACACCATATAACGTTTTGTCTCAGATATCCTTCACATACAGGTACAAAAGAATAAAGCATACTGTTCTGCCACTTAATTTAGAAACGTTATCTCAAGTACCACTTTCATTTTCATTGGTAGTTTTATTCTGATTTACAACCTTTGACTGCCAGGCACATCTGAAACATTTTTATTATTCACTCAGCATAGAACCAATCCATCAAAATTATAGTATCAATCTACTGTTGAAATGTATTACAATACTCAACTTGTAATTTCAACTTCAAATCTTAACATCATTGGACTCATCTCCACTTCTGATAAGAAAACAAATTCTTAATGAAATTTTGAGCTTGCTGGGCTAATCTCTTGACGAATAACCAATATTTTACCTTTCAGCATAAACTGGGTGCTTTAGAACAAGTAACAGTGCGAACACTACTTGACCCTCGAATGTTGTTATTATCCACCACATTTTGCACAGCTAATGAACTTCCCCACTAAGGGTAAAGAAACCAGCAGGGAAAGTAATGAATTAAGGACCCATGAGAGGAGAGAATACAAAAACGTGGAACCTTCCTTATAAAAGACAAAATTATGAAAGTGAATTTAAGAACTAAAAAAGTAAGAGCTTAAAGTCTCTTTTCTTCAAATCAGCATTGTAAGGGAAAACACAAAGAAAAAGATAATGCACAACGACACTGGTTACACTACCGCTTTGGATATAACTTGGTTGGAGTCATTCTTTCTACTGCAAATGTATCATCTTGTTTATGTAGGATAATAATGTAATCCCTATAACCCCAGTACCAAACATAAAACATTGCAGGTGCTAAACACATGTATTTTGGGGTAAGTGAAGGACTGAATGAATAATGAACAAAAACAGAATCGAGCCATCTGTAAGAGTAATGCAGAATTTTTTTCCCCTGTATTCAGCTGTGTGGCCAGCTTCTCTCTTGCTTATCTCTTTCCCAACTTCTCTGCTGATTGTAACCTGCCTGTCTCCTATGTGGCAGTCAGCTTTTCAATTCCTCTATTTTAATAATTTCTCAGATTTTTAAAAATTGTTATTTCAAAAGTACCCTCCACAGAATTTTTATGGTTTTGGCTATTTACCATATAAAAGAAACTAAATAGTTAAAATGAGATTACTCACCATAGAAAAGCCCCTTTTCTTTTCCCAGAGGTAGCTCTCAAAACTGAGCAGACAAAACTGACTAATCTTGCATCTAGTTGTGACTTCATCCTTCTTTTTATGAAAGAACTAATGTTCTTCTCTCTTCAGTCTTACTTACAAGAACACAGGAAAGAAAAGAAGAGAAAGACAGGGTAGGACTTACTTAGATTCAGAAAAGAGAAGCAGTGAGAAGTAATGAGGACCATAAGAGCTACATTTGGGAATAGAAACAAGGAGTTCTCCATGAAGAAATTCATAGTATGTTCTTGTTCCTCAGTATTATCAGATTCCCCTTCAAATGTCTTCTTGTAGGTAGACAAAATATGTGTTAGCAAAATAATAAAGAACAAAATGTGGGGAAACAGCATGATCAAAACAGGAATGATCTTCAGAATTTTAGATCACAACTTTCTTAAGCCAACCACAAAAAAAGGGTGTTTATACATTAGTATAGACATGAAAAAATAAAGTGATTTTAAAATGGGGAGGCAGAGGCAAATATGCTTCCTAAAACTAGAGAAAGATGATTTCTTTTTAAAATCTAGATGCCCAAGGTATACTGAGCTAAAATTCTATGAATTTCTGACATATTTAGAATCTACATCTGCAGAACAGCTGGTGCTCCAGGGACATTACAGAACATATCCCGACTGCAGTCAGCTCAGCTGGCTTCACATCACCAGAAGCAGACCATGATGGGATGGACCTCTGCACAGACATGGGTCCCAAAGGAACCTCACAAGTGCCCAGTCACATTTCCAGCTAACCCTAAAACAAAAACAACCCCACACAAAAATTACCCTCGGTAAGGATGATGAAAGGCTACCACCTGCACTCAACACTACAGAACAAATAAGCCCCAATATCAATATTATGAAACTATAATAAACAGTCATGTTTTTAAACAATACCTACTTTTTACACCTACATAGAAACTAAACCTACTGCAGATTCACAGACCAACAAATACAGACTAAAGTGATCTTTGCAAAACGCAGTTCACTGTATCAAGGAAGAGTTAAAGAAGATAAATGCAGTAAATGGAGAGTACAAAGAACCTTTCCTATAGAGAACTTTTGAATGTACAAACATTTAGAAGAAGAGAGAATTTTACTCTGGTAACAGCTCTGAGACTTGTCTGCATACCAGCTCTAATATGGTCCCACCAAGATGGTTCATAAGATGACATACAACAAGAAGAGAAAACTCTAGGAATAAATACAGGTGCCCTGATGAAAGAGGGAAACCTAGCCTCAACTGGAAAGAAACAAAAATGCAAGAGATTACAAAATTTACAAGTTTATTCATTCCATGAGAAGAGCTCAGGGTAAAAAATAAAATACAGCCCTGTATGAGCTTAAAGAGGCTCAAAAGGATTTACAAAGGCCAGATGAACATAGAGAAATGACAGTAACGGCCTTTTCTGGCTGAGATTTACCTTAAGCCACAGGCATTATTCAGAGAAAAACTTTGAGAAAGAAGATGTAACGCATCACACAAATAAGCTTGTTACTCAGCCTATCAAAACAGTTTAGAAATACTCCCATTTAATCAGTAAAAAAGTAGTTATATTCAGCACACTCTTAATACCAAGAAATTCTAAATTATAAAACAGTCTGGATTCTGCCTTATATGTAATTTTCTCTAAAAGGCTGGCAACAAAATTGTCTTGAACTCAGTAAGGCAAGCATCTCAAGATATAAGAAATAATTTTTTTCCGTTCAATGAAGGAAGAACAAAACAAAAAAGTTAGCCTTCGTCCTAATAAAGCAGCCAAGAGTAGCCTTGTGGCAAACAGATGCTGGGGAAAATTAGAAAACTAGCCCTAAAAAAAGCATATGAAATGATAGAACAATCAGCAGCAGCTGTTATTTGTTATCTGTTTGGCCAACTACTTTCCTCCTCCCCAAAGGAAATATTTCCCCCTCCAAATGAGAAATCAGGCTAACAGCTCATATATCCCATTTGGAAGACTGAGACTGTCTAAAGATGACAGTTCCAATGTTAATTCTAAAGATACCTAGACTGGTATAAAACTTAAAATTTATTTCATTAAATATTAAAGCCACACCCTGTGAAGACTCACCATTCTCTAATACATCAGTTTTTTAAAGCAGATTCTAAACCCACATGGTCAGCACTTGAATCACACCTAAGTTTTCCTAGGTGCATGCTTAAAAATCTTCCCATGAAAAATGTATCCCTTCTTTAAACAATTTCATCTTTCTTTAAAAGTGACCATATCTTGTTTAGTAGAAAAAAAAAGCTTATTTCACATTTCTAAAATAAGCCATTAAAAAATAATTTAATAAAACTCCAGAGTTCTGTATATTTATCTCCCTCAAACTTGACATCCTGATAAAACCATTGAAAGTTGAAAACATCAAGTCAAAAATGCATTAAATACACCTAAACTTCCAAACATCATAGCCTAGCTTAGCCTACTTTAACCATCCTCAGAACATTAAGAACAGCCTACTGTAAGTAGGGCAAAGTTACCTAACATATAAAGCCTATTTTATAATAAAGTGTTGAATATCTCATGTAATTTGTTGAATATTGTACTGAAAGTAAAAAACAGAATGAGTGCTTGAGTCAAGCATGGCTGTGTCAGCTATTTACCCTCATGATAGCACGGCTGACAGAGCTGTCCTGCCCAATTTGTGGAGAGTATCATGCTTTGTATCACCAGCAAAAGATCAAAATCCAAAATCTGAAGCATGCTTTCTACTTTACGTATATCACTTTTGTACCATCATAAAATCGGAAGTTCATTAAGTCTATCCATCACAAGTCAGGAACCATCTGTGTAAGGTAAAATGGCTAACAGATTTAAAAAAAAAAAAAAAAGAATACTTCTGAATATATTTTCTTCACTCAACATTTTAGCTATGTCTGCTTCTGAGACAGTGGTCACCTTCATAGAAAGATTGATTACCAATTATAGGTGGATTAGTTTTAGTAAGTCTGTGGACAAGTTCAAAGGGGATGTATTTTTCTGGAAAGCTTATTTCAAGAGAAATGGTATGATTCACCAAAAACCCAAAATGGAACAAAGGTTTTTAAAAATCTTACTTTCCATATTCATAAAGTTAAAGTGAATGATAAAAGATTTGTTGATTAAAAAAATACATACTGTCTCAACATATAGAGGCAGTGTGGGTCAATCATTGGCAAAGGTGGTCTTCAGTACCCAGCCCAGTAGAGAAAGTGGATATAAAAGATTATTGTCTAGTAAAGATAAAAGAACCTAATGACTTAAGCTGATGGAAAGAATACCAAATGAGAGAGCAGGAAATATAAATAAGAAAGTAACCCTCAATATTGGAATAGAATATCGTAACTGAATTTCAGTTGTCTACTTAATTTCAGAAGTGTTCTTGATGTCTTAAACTTTTTGCAAAGAATCAAAGAATGCAGCCTCCTTTAAAAGAAACAACATTTTTGGGGTTTTTTGTTTTTTTAAAGAAACCAAAATTTTATCACACTCTAAAAGGTCTTGATTAGCTTTCAAAAATGTAAAAAAAAAATGTTGGTGTTATTTCATTTAAAAAAGGTTAAATTAGGAAATAAGGAGGAAATATCGATAGACTAGAAAACTGGAAGAGCAGAAGGGAAGAAGTGTCTGACTCAATCTCTCTACTGACCTCTCGAGAGAAATCAGACTGAAGAGAAGAGAGCACCTTTAATATCTTCACCGGCTGAGGTGTCACAGCAGAAGCAGGACTAGTCAGTTTTTATCGACTTGGGGGGTATGAGAAAATACCCAGTTGTGCTGAGGGAATAAGCAAGAGGAAACAGATCACATTTCAATAGCAAATGCCATTTAACGAGTATATATATACACAGAACTTCTCTAGCCCTTTTGTGCAACAGGTGTGGATGGATCTAATGTCATTCCTGGGTGTGTGCACAAGGCAAAAATCAAGGTCAAAGTGGTCAATCACATACCGGGCAAAGAGTGGATGAAGGCCCAGACGTCATCAACTGTCCATATAGATGGCTCTGTTTGTGCCACTGGCAGCAGGCCACTGTTTTCAGGCATCTTCCTCATCCTCACATCCCGAAGCTCACGCTCTCTTTCCCGCTCACTCTGCCTGCGCAGGCGTGTTGTCATAGCAGATGGCACAGCATCTTCATGAGAAGCCAAGTCTTCTTCTGCAGATGGATAAGTAATTGGAAGCTGGAAAATGTAGTACAAGTAAAATACAGCATTGCACTTTCCTTGTATTTCTGAAAAGGGTATTGTACATTGAATCAAGGTTTCTACAGACCTGCCTAAGGATATGTTCTCTTGCTGCCCCATCAGGGCCACTTGGACGACGGCCACGATGCCCAAGACTTTGATTATCAGGCTTACGATTCCAACGACTAAGTGCAAATTTTTTAGAACAGCTAACATTGTACCTAAGAAATTCAAGTAAGAAAAAAATATTAAATGATGTATGGGATGCTCCACTTAGTAATTATGACCTTAATTAAAGTGCAGTTGTGAATCAGTAAATGCCATTTGTTTCATTATGGATTATAATACCTCAGAAAGTAAACCACAGTGTTCAATAAATGTACTTATGCTAATAGTAAAAAAAAAAAAAATGGCCTCATTATATATAATATAGCTCTCAATATAATACTGGACACCTGTAACAAGGTACTGATATCTCCTAATAACAGCATGATAGTGGGAAACTTTCTGCAAAATACAAACAATAACTCATTTTTGCAGTTGCAAAATAATTCAAGGCTCCAGGAGAAGAAGAAATTATTAGTTAACTATTTAGATGATCATTCAAATAGTTATTTTCTTGGGTAACCATTCCTGAAGAGATTTTTTAAAAAGAGATTAATATAGTAGAGAAGAGGAAATCTCAAATGGCTAGTAAAATATTTTTCAAATATAACTAAAAGACAGAAAGGTAAAGTTGAGTTATCAAAGTTATACAAGAAAGTCATGGTTCTTAGGAATTCAGGCAATTCAGATATATTTAATTCTTTAACTGGCTGGAAAAGGACCTCTCTGGTGGACTAGTTGGGAATCTGCCTGTCAATGCAGGGGACACAGGTTGATCCCCCGCCTGGGAAGAGTCCACATGCCCGGAAAGACTCCACGTGCTGCAGAGCAGCTAAGTGTGCACCACAACTGCTGAAGTCCACATCCATATGAGCCTGTGCTCCGCAACAAGAGAAGCCACCACAATGAGAGCCTCACACGCCGGAACCAGAGCAGCCCCTGCTCTCCAAACTAAAGCCCTCATGCAACCATGAGGACCTAGCACAATAAATTTATTTATTTAAAAAACTGGCTGGAAGATTATTTTTATCAAAACAGACTAATATTTTTAAGTGTATATTTTAATATATACATATTTTAAAACATGGAACATTTTATTAATTTGCATATCATCTTATGCAGGGACCATGCTAATCTTCTCTATAGCATTCTAATTTTAGCATATGTATTGTCAAAGTGAGCACTCTTGTGACTTTTTTAACATTGATCTTTATAAGGCCCTGGTGGCTCAGATGGTAGAGTCTGCCTGCAATCCAGGAGACATGGGTTCAATCCCTGGGTTGGGAAGCTTCCCTTGGAGAAGGGAATGGCAACTCACTCCAGTATTCTTGCCTGGAGAATTCCACGGACAGAGGATCCGGGCAGGCTATAGTCCATAGGGTTGCAATGAGTCAGACATGGCCAAGCAACTAACACTTTCACTTTCTAAGGCATGATGACAGTTTAAAGGAGTCCTGTGATGGGACTTTCCTGAAGGCCCGATGGTTAAAAATCCACATTTCACTGCAAAGGGTGCAGGTTCAATCTCTGGTTAGGGAACTAAGATCCTGCACATTACGCAGTGTGGCCAAAAAACAAAACAAAACAATCTTTTGCCATTTATTGGGTTCCAATGCCCTAAACAGGGGCTGGGCAACTTTTTCTATAAAGGGCCAGATATTAAATGTTTTAGATTTTTTAGGCCACACAAAGGTTCTGCCACAACTATTCAACTCTGTGATTGTAACATAAAAGCAGCCACAGACAGTAATGAATGAGAATAGATGTGTTTCAATAAAACTTTACTCAGTGACACTTGGGGCCTTCCTGGTAGCTCAGATGGTAAATAATCTGTCTGCAACACAGGAGAACCGGGTTAAATCTCTGGGTGGGGAAGATCACCTGGAGAAAGGAATGGCTACCCACTCCAATATTCTTGCCTGGAAGTCCCATGGTAGAGGAGCCTGGTGGGCTACAGTCCACGCAGTCACAAACGGTCGGACATGACTGAGCAATACATTACATACAGTGACAAACTGAATTTTATATAATTTTCATGTGTCACAAAATATTCTTCTGATTCTTTTTCAACCACCTAAAAATTTAAATACTATCCTTAGTTCAGGGGCCATACAAAAATAGGCTACAGAAAGGACTCAGCCTGGGTATAGTCCGCTGACTCCTTCCCTAGAAAGAGTGAAAACAGATCATCTAATAAACAAATTTCTAAAATGTTATAAAAAGGCTAAAAAAATGCACATAATTCCTCTTTTATTACACATAAAATTGCTGTTGTAATTTCTTATTTTCAAAGTTCTTCTTGAAACTCTTTTGGTCTAAGATGATTTTTCAGGCAAATGACAAGAATAAATCCCAGTTAACTTTGCTATTGAAAACTGTTTTACTAAAAGAAAATTCCCTCACTTATGTTTATGAAAATATCAATGAGGAGGAAGTAAGAAGTACTATGAGAGTAAATAGGCTATTTTTCCCCTAAAAATATAAAAAAGAAAAGAGTGTCCTGATGGTCACTTCATTTTACCCTTAAACAATTAAACAAGCTCCTCCTGTGTTCAGTATGCTCATCTGGGGGCTCAGCTCTAAAGGTTTCTGATTTCCATTTACATCAACTAACAAACTTCTTTCCCAACTGACTAGAGAGAGGAGAGACTTTTGCTATTTAGTCCCTAAATACTGAGATATCGAAAAAAGGTAGCTAGGCATACATGTAAACAGCATTTCTTACCTGACCTAGCTTATCCTCTCCTCCTTACTCTGCTCTGTATTTTCCTACCTTAGGACTTCTAAGCCTCTAAAGAGCTTCACCTAAAGGTATACTAACCTGGCAACTCAACAATCATCTCTGGGAGAAGAGTGATGGTAGTGTGTTAACTGTCCTGAAATATTTCTGAGTAGTTAAGAAGTTTAAAATATTCTGAAAGGAATCCTCCTCCCTCAGTTTTTAATCCCTCTGAATCAGAGAGCCACTATTCTTTCTTGTGGTATATGCAAACAAAATACGAGTTACACAATTTGATTAGGACTATCAAAATAACATGAAAGAATATCTGAATAACAGACTGACAAATGAAAAACCATTAACCCATTTTCAGAAGAAAATACTTCTGCTTATTTAACTTAAGTTTTACTAAATATATTTTAAGCGCACCATACTAAATAATGTATTTATTTAGGGAGCAATAAATTCCCTAGATTTATCTTTAAGATCTTAAATTCTTTGAGAAAATAACTTTTGGAATACAGAACAAAGTTCAAAATAAACCGTGCACACACTTTACCTTCAGTGGGAAATAACTGTATTAGGATTTATTAACCGAATTAGAGAGGCTTTCTTTAAACTCAATTTGTGACTACATCAATGAAGATACTAAAAAGGCTTTTGACAGTAGTACTATTTACCTATAATATTACTGAAAAAACACTTAGAAAAGACAGGCATTTTTGTTATCAAGTAATATAACAATGTGGAGAATTTATGCTACAGATGTCCCACTTAAAACCCTAAAATAAACAGGATATGGTTAAAAGAAATGAAACATTTTAAAATATAACCAAGTAAATCCAGGTATTTCAATATTGTTAAAACAAAGGACGAGCAGTGTATTCACAGGAGGGATTCTCCTAACCATATTCTTACCACCTGGAGATTGCTACTTCAGTATTCGATTATGCTCTCTATGTGTCATTAGATTATGCTATATGTGTTATGAATACCGTGTTCACCAAGTAAAATTTAACAACTGAATAGTAAAGTAGCTCCAGATAATGTCTACTTGATATTATTCTTCTACAGTACCTAGTTTTGACTAATGGTAAACTCTGCAAGTTTTTTAGTTTTGTTACAGCCGTTTTTGGCTTGTGCTTTAGGAAACTTGAGAACAGAAATACCTTTTGGCACAGGACATAGTGCAGAATCGTTTTGACCGAAGAAATTCATTAGCATACCCCATCTTTCCACAGAATTCACACTTGAGCAACTCACTGTCCATTTCTTCTAATGTCTCTAAAAAAGAAAAAAAAAAAGAAAAAATTCCAAAAACTTAATTGTGGCAAATTTTCTTTTAGCTTCTACTTTGGGTCAGATGCTGCTAGTGTTCAGACCCTACAGGAGACTTAAAAGGAATGGTCTTTTAACTTTTCAATCCACAGCCACTTTGGCAAGGCAAAGCCCCCAAAACAACCACTTCCACCAATTCCCTCTAGCTCCTGCATAAAAATCTTATGGAGTTTTCTCTATATAAATAAATAATACATTTTTAAAGGTTCATTTGCAAAGAATCCAACCTACCTAAAACGTGCAAATAAAGTCACTACCTTCCAAAAAGTATTATGTAGTATATGAATTTTGATACATTGTGCTATGTATAATATACATAGCAAAGAACACAATTCTAACTGGAGAAAATGAGGACTCCAAAAAGAAGACTTTGATGTCTTTCAGAGGAGCATTTAAAATCATTAACACTCTCTAAGATCTGCAGTGTACAACAGAATATATAAAGATGTATTTATCTAATTATAAAAGTCCCTTTTAGTTATATTAAAATAATTTACATTTATCTTCAAAATCATCAATAGTTTTGTAATTTCTAACCTCTGCTCTTTTTTGTCAGGGTGCTCTCTGTTAATTGAGAATGTCCTTCCTCTACCTCTGTATCCATAACTTTCTTCAAGTCATACCACAGGACCTAAAGAAACTTCCCACCTATGTCCTCAAGTATCCAGCAGCAGTCACCTATAACCAAGCAACTTAATCTTCAGGACCCACAGTTTTCTCATCTGTAAAATGGGGCTTATGATACCTTCCCCAAAGAAATGCAGTGAAGATTACATGAATGCCTAACAGGTAGCAGGCATAAACAAGTGACAGGTCCACTTCCTATCTTCCACGTAAGAATTAGCAGTACCAAGACCTATAACAAGTAAACACTTCAATGAAAACTGTTTAATTCTTTAAATCACCATATTTTACTGTTTTCATGCATCATAATTCCTATGCTGAGTCATATAAAATATATCAAAAAAAGTAACTCTAACTAAAGCTTTTAGCTATGAGCTCTTTATGGGCTTTTCTATGTTATTTACTTCACCAAGACTTGTTAAGATGAAGAAAGGGACTCTGAAATGTAGACATGAGCAACATGCACTCGTACATTCAAGGATCATTTTATCCCAGTGTTACTGGAGAAGCAAACGGCAAAGTGCTAAATGAAGTGAAGGCAGCAAAAACACACTGTGAAATATTCGAAGTGTCAAGGGACATCCAAAGACATTGTCATGACCAATCAAGTCATAAACTAGCAAGTGATCATCTCAAAGAAATTCTCAGGACTATCTTCATAAGCAAACTCATCTATTTGGTGGCAATGAGGAACAAAGAGTCTCAAACCAAGTAAAGTAAAAACTGTTTCTTCCAGTGACCTAGAGACGGCTTTCACACAGCTCTGCCCCACAATACGTTCCTGGGACCTAGTGTCATAACTTCCAGGAGTCTTATTTCTAGTCTGTCGTGCCTATAACCAGATCTGACCTTGAAAAGCCTGTACTGGATATAGAACCTCTCATTTGACCACCAATCCAGCCCCAAAGAGCCCATTCTTTGGGCTGTTTCATTTTGACTCTACTGAAAGCTTTATTTCAAAACCTTGAATTAATTAACATAAAAATATGCAACACTTGATAATTGGTTAGACAACCTTATGAAGGAGAAGGAAATGTTTTTGCTGATGAGAGAGGCAAGATCCCAAACAGGCATGGTCTAAGGGTTAACAACCTGGCAAAAAGTTCACATCAGTTTTATTTCTCATAAAGACGAGAGGAACATTAACAGATTCAAAAAAGTCCAGTTCTAATTTTGGTCATAATTTCAACAAATCTGGTAATGTTATCAAGGCAAATGTTTTCACATTTGTAAATAAAAAATTACAGAGCCAAGTAAGTTTTTAAAAACTACTGCTTGAGATAATAAAGATGGGATTCTATACAGAGACAGCTGGCAATTCCCTAATATCAGCTCTTCACTTTCCCCCCCAGTAACAAAAGCCTAACTTTTAGCTAGGAATATAGCCACTGAGAATAAAAAGTACAACTGCTGCCCTATGTGTGGCCAATTTCTGACCAAATTCCGGGTGAGGCCCTATCTTACTGATTAGAATGTGATCATGAAGATGAGCTATCTTGGAAATGAGAGCAACACTCCAGGGATGGCAGGGCCATGAGACACTGACAGCTTACGTGCCCAACCAAATGGAGCCCTGCACTGCTTACCTTTAGACTATGTCTGGGAAAATGGAACTTCTTTCTTATTTAACCAGGTATTACTCTGGGTGTCTAATGGAGTGGCCAAACATATATCCTAACTGATAGAGATCCCCAATTTTTTTGTGTGCAAAGAGGAATTACTTTTCAATTTTCCTGAAGACTTGAGATCATGTGATGATCAGCAGTAAGAAGGCAATGAGATAGAAATCATCATCAGCATGATGATTTACCAGGGAAGACATAAGACATTTTGATAAATCACATTTTAGATGGAGATTCTGGTTATACAACCAGTCCAAATAGAGATACAGTTTATCCTTTAAAAAAAGAATAATCATTATATTAAGTTTTTCATACTGAATTAAACTGCATACACTCGTAAAGCCAAAGCCACTAAATAAATGACCTCACCATTTCACCCTATAGTACTTCCCATAAACACTGAAGTATACAGTAACAGAAATACTTGATAAAATTACCATGGGAAATTATGAGGTATTTTAAAAATTGATACATTTTCAGTAAACATATCTCCACTATGAAACAGATTCACCTTTTTTTTAGCCACAGTTAACATATAGCACTGTGTAAACTTAAGGTGTACAAGGTGTTAATTTGATACATTTATACAAATGATTGCCTCAGTAAAAATTCTGAACATTTCTATCACATTACATTTTTATCTTTTAAGGCCCTGGAATAATTAAGTTTTAGCTTAAGTTGGGTTGATGATTATAACTTAAGTTAGGTTGATGATTAGAGTACAATATTGTCAATATTCATTATACTGTGCATTAGATTTCTATGGCTTATTTATTCTTCATTGCAAAGATTAATCATCTTTAAACCTTCCTTTTCCTTACTCTGGTATCCTGTTTATTAAAACTACCCTTTGCCTTGTCTTCCATCAATTCTTTCCTTCCTCTTCCCACCATGACTACAAGTATCAATTACATGCCAAACTTCTACTATTCATCCACACACGAGCAGCAGTTTCAAAAACATTTTGTCATGTCACCTGCCTACAAAGTTTCAGTAACCATCCTCTTGACAGCAAAATAACTCCTAACTCCATAATCGAATCTCAAGGTACACTTGAATCTGACTTTGCCTTACTGCCCACTATCTTCTCTAACCCAAATGCCTACTCTTCACTGCCCCCTCCTGAAGTTACTGAGCACTTGTACATCTTCTGTGCATTTATTTGTGGTATGCTAACCTGAGAGGTTCTTTCTGTTATCTTAAATCTATGCTTTATCATCCAAGACCCAAATCAAACCCCCTCTCTTCACAGAAAACTCACGAGTCTGGCAATAATATCACCCAGCTTTAAAGTGCCATGTTCTTACTGTCTAATATAATTCACCTAATACCTAGCATATGCTGCTTCTTAGTTATCTTTCTGTTGTAGAGATTGCTACTTTCTACTAGATGAAACCCCCCACCCCCATCACTTCATGGGAAATAGATGGAGAAACAGTGGAAAAAGCATCAGACTTTATTTTTTTGGGCTCCAAAATCACTGCAGATGGTGACTGCAGCCATGAAATTAAAAGATGCTGACTCCTTGGAAGGAAAGTTATGACCAACCTAGATAGCATATTCAAAAGCAGAGACATTACTTTGTCAACAAAGGTCTGTCTAGTCAAGGCTATGTTTTTCCACTGGTCATGTATGGATGCGAGAGTTGGACTGTGAAGAAAGCTGAGCGCCGAAGAATTGATGCTTTTGAACTGTGGTGTTGGTCAAGACTCTTGAGAGTCCCTTGGACTGCAAGGAGATCCAACCAGTCCATTCTGAAGGAGATCAGCCCTGGGTGTTCTTTGGAAGGAATGATGCTAAAGCTGAAACTGCAGTACTTTGGCCACCTCATGCGAAGAGTTGACTCACTGGAAAAGACTCTGATGCTGGGAGGGATTGGGGGCAGGAGGAAAAGGGGATGACAGAGGATGAGATGGCTGGATGGTATCACCAACTCGATGGAGGTGAGTTTGAGTGAACTCCGGGAGATGGTGATGGGACAGGGAGGCCTGGCATGCTGCAATTCATGGGTTCGCAAAGAGTCGGACACGACTGAGCGACTGAACTGAACTGAACTAGATCAAAAGCTCCTTGACGTTCTAGCACAGTCCACCGTATGTTTTATACGTATTATATTATAAACCATGAGCATCACAAAGTATGCTGTGAAGTTTCCTAGGCAGTTTTCCATTTTTCTCCAATATGCACACACAAGAGGGCACATTATATAGCTTATCAGCCTAGAAAACTTTTGTTTATACTTATATAGGCAAGAAAAAAAAAATCCCTGTACATTTGTCTTTACTACGCTTCATCTCAAATGAAAAATTCTCAGATAAATAGTATGCATAACTATAATAAAAGCAAGTACTCAGGAATTAAATGAAATTAAATTCCTAACAACAAAAGGCTTCCCTGGTGGCTCAGTTGGTAAAGAATCCTGCCTGTGACACAGGAGACCCAGTTTCAGTCCCTGGGTGTAGAAGATCCCCTGGAGAAGGGAATGGCAACCCTCTTCAATATTCTTGCCTGGAGAATCCCATGGACAGACGAGTCTGGACAGACAGTCCGTGGGGTCGCAATGAGTCGGACACAACTGAGTGATTACCTCTTTACTCCTAAACCACCACTGGGCACTTTCTGAACCCTGATTTGAACAAAATAACTATAAAAGGACATTTATACAATTTAAGTAATTATACAATTGAGGAAATCTGAATATGAACCAGGTACTAGATGACAAAGAATTATTATTAATATTGTTTTGGGTAACACAGCATTAAAATGTACATTTTATAGATGCACACTGAAGTATGTACTAGTAAAATACAACAAGAACTATGATTTGGTTTTAAACAGAGGAAGAAAGGAAGAAAAGGGAAAGAGAAAAAGCAATAGAGAAAAAGAGAAGGGGAAATGTAGGAGGAAAAAAACAAAGGGTTGCATGAAGCTAACTTCGCAAAATAATGTTTAAAACTGGGTAATAATATTGAGTCTGGGTGAGCTGAGATTCATTTTACATTTCTAATTTTATGTTTGAAATGTTTCACATTTAACATTCTTTTAAATAAAAAAATCAGACTGAACTCAACATAAGTTAGCAATAAAAAATTTTATACTTCTATCAGTTCTTTGCTATTCAAATAACAAGTAAAACAGTGATAAATACATTGCAACAGTCCATATGTTACCAATAATGACAGAGATGCCTTCCTCTTAATTAGGAATACTGTGAGCCAAGTCAATATCTATTTTGCTTACCAGCATGCTATTTTACTTAATTTAGCAAAGTACAGGCACACAGTATATATTCAGTAAACATTTACAAAGTGAATAAATTTAGATGAAATACACTAATATATTGAGGATAATTACTTAGACACAGATATTAATTAATTCACAATTGTAGAGCCCCGACCATACTACACGCTATTTAATTGAACAGCATCTACTGCAAAGCCATGATCAGAATCAATAAAAAACATCATTTTTGCATTTGTGTGTTTTCCTGAAGTCATTTTGCGTACCACTCTAATATATATATATTTATATATATATATTATATATATATATTAATGAAATATTCACTGGTAGAATAAGGCCTATTAAAAAAAAAAGATTCTTTGACACTGAGAAGATTTAGTGGTATTTTCCTCCTTGAACAAATTTAATCATCTTTTGATTGAAGACTTAACAAAACTGTTAATACCCACCTGATATCAAAGAATACATAAGAATACATAAAATCTAAAACCAAACAACCAAGAAGCTCTGAATTTTTAAACAAGCTCAGTAAAATAGTCATTTACTAAAGTCTGTTTAAAGAAGAAAACTGGCTGTTTTGATCCTAAAATTTTGAACTGCTTTCATATATAACGGAAATTTTCCCACTCACATCCCTTCAAAGGTCAAAATGGTATTATAAAAATTAACACCAATCTTGTTATTTTAATTACATGGCCATTTAGAGTCTGGTTCGAGTTCCCATTATTTTAGTCAAATAATGCATTATATGAGAATAAAAGTAAATACTTCCAAGGGAAAAATCTGTGTATGATAAAAATCCATGTTCTGATTCAAGCAATAAATGCCAAAGTTAAAGAGTATCTTAAAGAAAAATCCACAAACCTTCAGCAATCATGTCTTCCATCTCTGTGTCAGATGAATTATCTGCATGCTTTGCATTATTCTGTAGCTCTGGCTGAACACACACAGAATTTATCACCTGATTATCCAAAACAGGCCTTCTTTTCACAGGCTGTTCAATCAGCAAAGATGAACGACTCACCTTTAAAAGACAGAACAAAATGAAATGATCTTTTTAAAGACCTTCAGAAATAATTTAGTTTAAAAGTCTCTTGAAATCAGTAGGATCTGTGATAATTTACTTGTACAACTGATCAGATCCATTCATTTGTTTCTTGAGAAAAGGTTATGTTCAGGTTGCCTAAACACTTTATATTACAGCTCATGAGCAGTATGACCACAGTCCCAGTCAAATGGAACCAAGGGTCTATGTTTAGGTGGGTAAGCTAAAAAAAATCTTTAAAAAAAATCAGTAATAAATTGTGATTATTAAGTACCTTTACCTTTTTCTGCAACAACCTTTAAGATTGATTTTTCATGCACAAAACTTTTTATTTATAGGATTCTTTCCTCAGGACAGATTGTTACTGTATTTTAAAGATAAGGGAACTAATATTCAAAGTGTGCAGGTGATTTCTTTGTAACAGCAGAAACAGGACTAGAACTCAAGTCTTCTGACTCCTAGTTAAATAACCTAATCACAAAGAGAAACGAAAAATTCCTCAAACATTAACATAAAAATCAACAAAAATATAGTCACTTATGTTCAGTACACCAATTTAAGTCATGAAAACTACTTACTTTAGAAATGCTTTCAGCAAAAATAATCTACACCAAAAGTATATACTGATTTACTAGTGAACCCTCACCTAATCTTAAAAAACAGAACCTTTGATTCTATTTGAGAATGCTGGTCAAGTCTCCAACATTTTCCATACATAGTGAATAGCAGCTTATTGGAACCTTTTACATGTTACCCTGGAGAATAATCACCCATAAACTTTTGGCCTCACTTGCAGGGATCGAACCCAGCCCCTGCAGTGAAAGCACCAAGTCTTAGCCACTGGATCACCAGGGAATTCTCAACCCATAACCTTTTAAATTGTGTTTATTTCAGTTTGTATATGTAATTATGTCTCAAGTAAAATTAGTGGAAATTATTGATGAAAAAACCACTATTGAGTGCTGATAAGAGTATACACTTAGGGTATATGAATAAATTTAAATACTCTTCCAGAAAATTATTTGCCAATATATATCAAGAGTCTTATGAATACATATGTAATGTGATCTAACACCTATACTTCTGGGAATTTATGCTAAAGAAATAATATTTCAAATGTGGTTACATACAAGGATATTCCTTTGAACAGCAAAAAAAAAAAAAAAAAAAAAGGAAACCTAAATGTCCAACAGTATAGATGTCCCTCAGTATCTGCAGGGGATTGATTCCAGGACTCCACAGGGTACAAAAAAACACAGATGCTCAAGTCCCTTATGTAAAAATGGAGCATTATTTGCATATAACCTATGCACATTCTGCCATATGGTTTAAATCAGCAGGAATACTGGAATGGGTTGCCATTTCCTTCTCCAAGGGATCTTCCCAACCCAGGGATTGAACCCAAGTCCCCTGTATTGCAGGCAGATTCTTTACCATTTGAATCACCAGGGAAGCCCTTTAAATCATCTCTAGATTACTGATAATACTGAAAACAATGTAAATATGAAGTAAATAGCTGCCTGTGCATGATAAATTCAAGTTTTACTATTTGGAATTTTCTAGATTTCTTTTTTTTCCCCCTAGATTCTTGATCTACAATTGGGTTGATCCTCAGTGTGAAACCTGTGGATATTGGGGGGCGGGGGGGGGGGGGGGTGGTAACTGTAATTGAAAGATTATATAAATTATGACTGTCCAGAAAGTGAAATATTAGGTAACCTTTCAAAACATTTCCAAGGTAGTATTAATCAAATGAGAAAATAAATGTTCAAGCTATACTAAGCAAAAGAAGCTGGTCTGTAAGGAATTCCCTGGCGGTCCAGTGGTTAGGATCCTGCACTTTCAATGCCAAGGACCCAAGTTCAATCTCTGGTTGGGGAACTAAGATCTCACAAGAGGTAAGAAGAAAGGTGTGGTCAAAAAAAAATTTTTTAATAAAAAAAAAAATCTGAACTGTATATACAATTATAGTCCTGATCATATGAAAATATATATTAAAATACATTTTGTGGTATTACTATTTGCTCTGTACATTTTCTAAATTTTCAGTGAAAAAACAATAAATATTACTACATAGAACAGTTACACACATTTAGTCTTCACAATAACCCTAAGAGCAAAGTATCATCTCCATTTGCTGTATGAGCAAATGAATTTCAAAAAGGTTGAGTGGCCTGACAAAGGTTACACATTCAGTATATGGCAGAGCCAGGATCCAATCTCTGAGACCATGGAGAAAAGACTGTTTCTCCACTCACTATATTGGAGGTTCTTAGATCCAAGTTTGGTTCTTAGATCCTACACACAGTAAACTGCAAACAAAGGCATCTGGCTACAGTCAGCTATCACTGTGCAATCATAACACCCTACCTGTGAATCTGAAAAATCAGATGCTTCAACGGGCTTCAAAATACGTAATTTTGTTTTCTCGTGTCTTTATTTGGGGCTTTGATTTTGGCCACTTGTCTTGGCGTATTTCCTAAGGAAAAATGCTCATTTCTAGACACAACATGTAATGTAGCCAACATAGCTGTAATGTATAGCTAGTCTCAAATCAAATTACTTTTAGTGATAGGATACAGCATCTCAATTCTGATGTGTACATTTTGAAGCATTTTTAAAATCTGATTGAAGCCTGAGATTTAAAAAATAATGAGAAAATCTATTTGCTAATTAAAAACCATCAACTGGATAACTTCAGATGTATAAGATCATTGGGAAGTTACTATTTTCTGTATCCAAGTTAAAGTTCTCAAGTACCACATTATACAAGAAACACCTTTTAAAAGAAAATAATACAGTTCTGGTGTCATTTCGATCCCCTTAAAGGGGAAAAAGTGAAAGTTTCCTTCAGAGTGAACACTTAATTGCCTTCTCTAAAAATTATAAAACTAATATCCTTATACCCTGAAATTGTTTGCTTCCATCTTATACATCTAAATAGCTAGCATAAAATTCTAGAACTATTGATATACATGGAAACATATAAAGGACAGACAGAAAGAAATTCTCTAATTTTTTTTTTTTTTTTATCCCATGGTCTGTGGTCCTCCAGGCTCCTCTGTCCGTGGGATTTCCCAGGCAAGAATACTGGAGTGGACTGCCATTTCCCTCTCCAGGGAAATTAATAACTTTTGAAGTAAGTTTTTTATTAGAGAAAATACATTAGAGACCAACAGATCATACATTTTAAAATTATGCTACGTGAATAATTTTGAAAATGCAAATTTGCTTGCTACTTACAGGAAATGGCTCCAATCCCTCCTGAATCACAAAACCTTCAATAACATGGGTCAAGATCTGTGGCTTAACAATAGCCTGTGGAGGTTTGTTTTCAACACTAGGTACACTACTGGGCATAGATGTACTATTACTTCTTGTGGTAGCAGCTGGAAGTAAGAGCGGAGGTGGAGGAACAGAAACATGTGAAGGATCTGAAGGAGATTTAATTACTGAAGCACTGACTGATGCCACTGCAGGTAATTCTACTTGCTCTGGGGAAAAAAAAAAAAAAAAAAGTCACTTTAAATCTGTACCATTCTGCCCAGGCAAATATGAAAGAAAACTGGAGAACATTAATAACAGTAACAGTTAATGTCTTATGTTTTAAAACAAAATTCTGAGACCCTTATATTTATTATCTCATCTCTCCACAATTCATGCTAAGTCACTTCAATAGTATCTGACTCTTTGAGACCCTATGGACTGTAGCCCACCAGGCTTCTCTGTCCATGGGATTCTCCAGCTAATACCAGAGTGGGTTGCCATTTCCTCCTCCAGGAGATCTTCCCAAGCCAGGGATCAAACCTGTACCTCTTGTGTCTCCTGCATTGGCAGGTGGGTTCCTTACCAGTAGCACTACCTGGGAATCTCCACAATAACCTTATGAGATATTTACTACTATCCCCATTTACAGTGCAAGGCAGCAACTTGTTCAAAGTTAGCATTCCAACTTTGGTTAAAAAAAACTGTCCCATAAGACATGAAAATGTTTTAGAATGTCAACTTAAGAACAATTATTTTTAAATTTTTTTTAATTTTAAGCTACAGTTATTAAATTTCCTATGTTTCTATTCATATATTCCAAATGGTACTAGGGAGGGGAGAATATGCTTAAGAAAAAAAGATCATGAAATCAATAGAGTAAGTAGAAATTATAATTAATTATACAGGGCATTACCTTTATTTTAAGTAATCCACAACCATGCACAAATGTTCTTTGCTGTTGCTATTTTTAACAAATCTTCAATGACATTGTACACGTCAGTTTGTAGGAACACTGTAGTACCAAGCAATTGCAAAATGTTGGGCTAGTTCACTTTGATTTTTCCCAGGCAAGCTCTGGGGACCACAATAACAGCCTACGACAGAGACTTTACCTACCCATTTGTTAGCACTGAACCTTTACTAAGCTGTACCAAAATGGAGAGTGGAACCAGGTGACAGCCAGGAATATCAATGAGTACGACAGCTGAGAGAAGTAACAACAACAAAAAACAGGGCATATGTTAAAGATAATACCACTACTTACTGAGCACTTATGTGCCAGCACTTATATGTATAAATGTCTTACACGTTGTAACACATTTAATCCTAACTAGCCTATGGGTGCTGCTGCTGCTGCTAAGTCACTTCAGTCGTGTCCGACTCTGTGCGACCCCATAGACAGCAGGCCACCGGGCTCCTCTGTCCCTGGGATTCTCCAGGCAAGAACACTGGAGTGGGTTGCCATTTCCTTCTCCAATGCATGCATGCATGCTAAGTCACTTCAGTCGTGTCTAACTCTGTGCGACTCCATGGACAGCAGCCCACCAGGCTCCTCTGTCCCCGGGATTCTCTAGGCAAGAATACTGGAGTGGGTTGCCATTTCCTTCTCCAAGCCTATGGGTAAGTACTGTTACTATCTCCATTTTATAGATGCGGTAAAAAAAAAAAAAGAGAGACAAAGATTAACTTGCCTAAAGACATACAGCTAGTAAGTAGTGGAGCTGGGTTACTAACAGAGACAATGCTTTTAACTCCTATGGTAACTCCTCTCCACCATCAGTATGAAAACAATTGATATCACTATCAAAGATGGTCAAACATAGCCCAGTTAGGTACAGAAGAAAGAAAAATCCCTATTGAAGAAAAATTTCAGAGACTTCTTTGGTGGTCCAGTGGTTAAGAATCCACCTGCCATTGCTGGGGACACAGGTTTGATCCGTGGCCCAGAAAGACCTCACATGCTGCAGGGCAACTAAGCCTGTGCACCACAACTACTGAGCCTGAGCATCTTAGTCAATGCTCTGCAACAAGAGAAGCCACTGCAATGAGAAGTCCTTGTAACACAACAAAGAGTAGCCCCCACTCGCCACAACTCTAGAGGAAGCCCATATGCAGCAATGAAACCCCAGCACAGCCAAAGATAAATAGATAAAAGTTTCCACTAATGAAACAGTGCAGTGATAACTGGTAGTGTCAGATAAGGAAAAGCTAATGGTTCACACCTAGTAACTTTGATGTAATTAATATTACTATATAGCTTATTTATCACAGCAATATTATATCCATAAATTAACCTTTTCCACCAAATAATCCACCAGGATAAACTGTACTAGAAAACCTATTTAAAGTCACACAATCCCTCATTAAAAACTAAAAGTCAGCAGGAAATACTGATTTGCTTATTTCCAGGAACAAATACACAATTGTACACATGTATTACAAGACTGAGAAACTCCATAAAAATCCTATCCCACATATCTAATTTTCACGTATACTCCTAGAGAAAAAGGGATAAAAGGTAATTCTGAACAGGAACTGAAAAGCAACTTTTCTGCTGGAAGGGATATACAAATCTATGGAGTTGAAAAATAAGAAAAATTTAATGTCCCCTTACAGATTTATAGGTACTGCATTAAGTATAATGTTGTTTATTCAGAAAATACTGCTTGGTATGTATGTTCTGATTTTTGGATCATACATACAAATAGACCTAAGTTTTGTTCAAAATTTATGAGTTACTGACTTTATGAAGAATGTAATAGCTTTTACATGCCAGTTCATAATCAGCTGTTAAAATAAAAAACACAACACAGTAAAACAAACACAATTATTATCCTCTCTAGATTTAAGACAACTGTGAATCGAGAAACCCCAAGTTAACTGATAAAGACTTTGCCACAAGTTACTCTGCCTATTTGTAGTTTCATTTCCTGGGGAAACCAATGAGTTTGTTCTCCTTTTTTATAGATGCTTTTCATTTCATTTACTTATTTTTGGCTGCACTGGGTCTTTGCTGCTTTGCGTGGCCTTCTCTAGTTGTGATAAGTGCAAGTTTTCTTTGCGGTGGATTCTCTTATTGTGAAGCACAGGCTCTAGGTGCGAGGGCTTCATTAGTTGTGGCTCCCAGTCTCGCGAGCCCAGCCTCGGCAGCTGCGGTGCACAGGCTCAGTTGCTCCACCGTACGTGGCATCTTCCTCGATTGAGGACGGAACCCGTGTCTCCTACGTTGGCAGGTGGATTCTTATCCACTGTGCCACCAGGGAAGTCCTTTATGGGTGCTTTAAGAATTCTTACAGACTTATGAAGACTCAATCCTGGTGGAAACAAGTCCTTCTATTTTTATAGGTTAGTTTATTATATGATTTGATGAGCAACCTATACTTGCTTTTCCCTCTCATATACTACAGAAAAGTAGTTAAGCATGAAGAAAATTAAAGGATTATTCAAAAATTTATAGTTTACTGAAACAATTTAGCCAGAGGAATATGCCTGCCAGGATCTCAGATTATATTTCTAAGGAAATAATGTGAAGGTATCGTCGAGGTTCAATACTTCAAAAGTATTTAAATTTTCTTGAGTACCATTAGTAATGCTTATTAGGCAATTAAATCACAGTCACAATGCAGGGTTAGTATCCAATTAAATATATATTTCTGCCTTTAAATCAAAACTCCCAAGATATCTGCAGCAACATGAATCCATTTTCAGTGTACAAAAACTACAAAGATTTAGTACTATAGGTAAGTTTTCTTAGATCTCTATCTTTTGAGGTATTATTTTGAATAAGCAAAGGCAATGATATTGAATTTGTCTTAAATATTTTTCATAATTTTATTGACTAAATGTTTTCTGTTTTTCAGGAAGGAGAAAAAGTTGGAGTAAAATTGGTGTTCTAGCTCCTTGCTTTCTGGAGACTCACATTGGCAGTAAGAATAAAACCTAGAAAGAAGCAAGGGTTAGAGATGCGGCACGCTGAAGAAGGAGAGGCTGTCAACGCCCCATTATAGTTTGTTTCCATGCCTGATAACATTGGTTCCTCTCAACTAAACGTGATCATGAAGGCAATGAGATATTCAATAGGACAGTATACTTACAACAAAGCCCGAATCAAGATTAGCATTATCTGAGTGAGGGGTCGGTAAACATTTTTATAAAAGACATATGGTCTCTGCAATGACCCCTCTTTGCTGTAGTAGTATAAAGGTAGCCATAGATAATATCTGAACAAACGAACGTGGTTATGTTGCATACAACTTTATTTATGGACTATGAAAATTGAATTTCATATAATCTTCACATGACATGAATTAACTCTTCCTTTGATTTTTTTTCCCCAAACATTTAAAAATTTTAGAACTATCCTTTGCTCATGGGCCATACCAAAACATGTAGCAGAAAGATCTGAAGCATGAGCTATCATTTGCCACGCCCTGATCTAAATAAAATATTCAAAATTAAAAAAAAAAACCAACACCCAACCCAGAACACATCTTTTTTAGGACTCAGATACTGGGCTATACATCATAATGTTTTAGTGAAGTACCTAGGATTAGATACTGGGCTATACATCATAATGTTTTAGTGAAGTACCTAGGATTCACAATCACTTTGATAATGTGCAGAGAACAGAGAGGATTAACTTGAACTCATAAGTAGTTCTAAAGTAGTGAATAAGAATTTGAAGGTGTTAGGAATTTTTTAATCCATGTCTCTAGTAAGAATTAGTGTGGCTTAATTTAAGTACTGTCCAGGAAGCAACACTTTTAAAAGCATTTACTCAATCTGAATCACAAGCAATTATGAGGAATGTCAGACATGACTTCAAATGTTTTGTGATTTTTGGACAGTGTAATTGAAATTTTCTAATAGAATTTTGCTTTGTTCTAATTTTTATGCTAGAAATAGCTTGACAAATAAATCTGAATGAGCATATGAAACACATCTGTACAAACTACAAAAACTTCAAAGGCTGAAATGTGTTTTTGATTTGGGCAGTTCCTCATCAATTGCTCTAATTGTTTCTCATCAAAAAAAACTCTTGAATTCTAATCTATGTTTTGCTGCAATTTATTATATAACAAATTAGTTTAAAATCATCTCCGGTGGAAAAAGAATGAACTCTTCCCATTACTAACATTTGCCTAACAGAAATTTCCCCCAAATTTAGGCACCTCCTCACCTAACAAGGGATGTTCAGAAGTCAAATCTTCTCCTCTCCCCACAGTTATAGCTGCTGGAGACAGCGTGGGTGGTGGCGGCGTTCTATCCATCCGGACACAGTCTTCTGACTCTTCTGGCATTTCTTCCTCACAGACATCTTCTACTTGATAAACCTACGATGACAAACCACACTGCCTAAAAATGTTTGTAAGATGCATTTAATAAGGTGTTCCTAATTAACAAAATAAATTCTGTTTTAAAATGTAAAAGACAAAATGACTATTTGATCGATTGAAAGAGAAGCTTTAAAATCATTCAAATGAAGTTTTTCATAATACTTGACAATTCATAATACCTGATGATATTTCACTGGAAGCAAGTTGTGGATCAGTACCTAAGTTATAAATCACTAAGGTTTTCCCAAAAGGTGATAGTTGAATCAGGAATTACTTTAAATTTTGTTAATTTTTTAAAATGTTTTGAATTTATACACTCAAATAACTATTTGGGGAGTTTACTAAAGTTTCTATTAACTTTCAATTGTCATAAATCAAAACAGATACTAATATTTTTCAAAGCATGTTAGGTGAATCTCCAGAATGACACATATTATATAAAGAAATGTACTGCCTAAATGATTATATCCCAAGCTCTTCTTTACTGTATTTATGTAAATCAAAGAGTGAATTTTGAAAAGTAATGCCTGAGAACCTACAAAATTATATGTAATTACATTTTCAATCTTCTAATCTACTCAAGAATCTAATGAATTTTTATAAGCTAATTATCAAGTAAACAGAAAATATCTGTCCCTGGAATCACACACACACACACACACACACACACACACACACACACACACACACACACACACACCCTCCATCCTAAACCATTTGACGTATTACTTGTAGTTCTTTAATATTTTTCCATACTTACAGCAGCAAGTTTTTACATTTCTAACTGCCTTGTTATCCAATGGTAAAGATAATATTTGAGGAAAACAGACTCAAAAGCACTCTGAGGAGGAACTTTATAATTAAAAAATATGGAACCTACTATTGATTTTTATTAAAATTAAGGCTGAATTTTCAATGTCCACTTGTACAGACTGACATGGGTATTTTAATTTGTCCTCATTTTTATTGAACCATTATTTTTGAAAGACAGGTTACTAAAAACAAAGCCACAAAGCAATTTACCCCCCTTCTTTTATGTACAAAGCTTATTACTTACATTTATAAAAGTGAGTTAAGATAACTTACCCAAAGTGATTAATATTTCTAATGTCATAATTAAAAAGTTTCAGTAACATTCACAAAAAATTTTTTAACAATACTGGTATCAAGTTTGATGATTTGAAATTAAAAATGATCAAGATTTCTGAAACCAGCATAAACCATGTGTGAGAAAAAGGACTACAAAGGCATATCTAACAACAGCAACAGAATTTAAAAACCAAAACAAACAAAAACTCCTAATTTTTCAACTCTATTAAGAGAAAAAAACTTCCCTTTTGTTTAAAAAATTTTAAATTCCTATTGTTACTGCTAATTTTATATAAATATAATATTCAGAGTTGTGATCTGAATCAGCTACTAAGTTGGCAACATTTTAAAAAAGTTATTTGCTCTCAACCCTGCATCTGAAAACCTGTTCCACCAAGAGAGAGTCCTTGCCTCGTGTTTGGATCCTCGGTAGTGAAAGCGGTCGTTGGTTATTGTACAATGCAAGAATGATAGCTGCTATTATCTGTTCATGATAAATTTTCTTAAATGATGATAATGTCCAATATAAGCAAAGTCATCCAAAAAAAAGTCCTGGGGGTTAAAGTAAAAACAAAAAAAAACTTCTAGTGAGGGGCATCTGCTGCAGTGGTCATTACCTTAATTTGGCAGAGTGGTGGGGATGTTGATGCATAGGTAATTACACAAGTAACAGTTTTATCAACTACACTAGTTCAGTTGTAACTATGCAGCATTCCTTTATTAGCTAATTACTCTTCTTACACAGGGCATCTTTTCCTTAAGTACTGAAAACTTTTTAATATTAATGCTGTCACAAGTTTTCAAACAGCTACTACAATAGCTTTTAAGGAATCAAAGATCATGGAGATCATGCACAGAATTCTGATTTAAAAAAAAAATAGGAAAAGAGTTTTAAAGGATTAAAAGAGGCAAATACAGATAGCATATTCTGAAATAATCCATCAAACAATCCTGTAAAATACTTTTCATTCCTTACAAGTAAACCTAACTATACATACTTAATTCTAAATCTCCCACGTGAAGCCAAAATAAAGAATAAAAGAAGTAGGCAAAAACAGACCTGTCAGACACCTGGTACCATCAACATAAAAAACGAAGTACAATAACTAAAAGACTGAATAAAGCAAAGAAGTGAAGGTTTTGCTCACAAGATCATTTGGAACCTGTATATTACAATTTCTCTTTAGTTCATAACTATTCTATAACTAACAATGGCTGCCAAACTTACCTCAAAGTACATCAGCCTCATCTGTCTCCCTTCCCTAAATAAACTGTGGAAAACATTTATTAGTTCTAAATTATCTACACTCATCATATCCTATTTATCATACCCAAATATCAATTAAAAATCTTTTAAAAAATACTGATTTTATTTTGAAAATTCACACTTATGTTTGAAAGTTTCACATCTATTATTTAGAAGTAAATACCTATTATTTCTCTTTACAAGTAAACAGCTCTCTACCTTTAAACATTTGAAACAACCTGGAAACTGTGAAGGAATGAGTAATTCATGAAGAAATCTGTTGTTAAAAAAATAGACTTGATAAAGGTAATAAAAGAAAAATACAGCAAGGTAATAACAGGCTATGGTACTCAAAAGTAAAACAAAAGTAACATGGAAACATATATAGCAAATATAACCATACCAGTGATAGCAAAGAAAACTACTCTTCTCATGAAAAAAATTCCAAAAATTAGGTAACATAAATTTTAAGGAAAAAACACAAAATTAATAGAGGGCAGAAATTAACAAGATCTTAGATTTTTAGCTTTAATTTAATGCAAGTGTTCTGTTTTTGATATTTCTATCCCCAAGAGTCCTCCAAGATTTGCCCTAACAAAAATAATTAGAAAAATAAAAGGCATAGAGAGGAACTTTATTTTTTACTTGTTAAAAGCCAATCCACTGAACTAGAAATTGAGAACATAAATTCAAATTAAGTTTGATTTCTTTGAAGGTACTGTACAGCTTAAAGACTGTGTTTTTATGTTACATTATCCATTGTAAACTCTTCAAAATCCATTAAAAGAAAATAATGAAATGCAAACTTATTTCTAGATGCCCACTGTTACCTTTGCCAAGTTCTGTTCTGAATAAAAGTGGAATTCAACCTCTTCATGCTTATTGGTCAGAATGACAAGAATGAAGAATCTATAAATTTGTATCCCGAGAATCAAAATGTTTTCCATTAAGGAACAAACTTTGAAACTCTTTTCCTTTCTGAGCTAATGGTTATTTGTATTTAAGTGATAAGATCTCTTCAGTGAAGGTTGATATAAATCTCCTTTGGGAAAATTGTTTTCCTCAGTTATAAATTTGATCATTCTAACATTTAGAGACCTTATTTCAATTTTATTATAAATTATTTTATAAATGTCCTTTATAGAATGTTTAAAAGACAATGTTTTTACAGAATAATTTTACAGAATAATTGCTTTCTGGGCAATATGTGCCATTTTTAGAGGTTTATTTTGATAAATTTTACCACAGTCTCAGTTATTCAAAACTTTTACTCCTCTCAGTGAATTTTTTTATTCTCAGTATTCAACTCATCCTTCTTAGCTTTTTAGATGAGAAATATTTCAAGTGTATGTTTTCCCTTAGTAGAAATTTAAAAATCAGAAGTTATAATTCTGAAAGATGGACTACAGTTAGTATCTGCAAAGTTGGATTCTTTCCTAGAATAACTTTTTTTTTTTTTTTTACAAAATTTTAATTATAAAATATAAGTTTACCAAAAAATTACATCATACAAGCATACCTCCACCTTGATGCAAAAGCCCCATAACGGCCTATAACTGCAGAATGCATACAACCAAAAAGGTTAGCTAGATAAACCATACGTTTAAGAACATACAAGCCAACAAAGGGATCTATGAAGGATAATCACCTTAAGAGAAAAAACTTTGTGCAGATGACACTGGTTCAAATGCATTCCCTTGGGGAAAAAAAATCAACTCTGTAAAGATAGCAGATGGATTTGTTTAAATAGTAATAAAATTAACGAGGGACTTTAATAACCATCACAAATTATCAAGCATGCAACCATACTACAACAAATGGCATTTTTTTTGGCCCATACAGCATGTATGTCAGACACTGACAGATGGAAATTTCAAGCTTTTTAAATTCATAGGCATTTAGATCTAAATGATAAAACACAACATGGGAGAAAACTGTTTACTTTCAGTTCAGCAAGAAAGTCAAAGAGCTTCCAAGGGCTTACCACTGGTGGATCAACGGGTGCTGGTGGTTGTACTTGTAGGTTTACCGCAACAGTCTGTGGAGGAGGAAGAGTCTGAAATGGCAACTGGACCAAAGCTTCTGCAGCTGGAAGCTCCTCTTCAGACACCAAAGCATTCTGCACCAAAACCTGACCCTGGGATAGAATTTCAGGCTGCACTTGTAAAGACTGCATAGACTGCAGGGGCAGTGGTGGAATCTGAGCTGGAGGTGATGTCGACATCTGTGGAGGGGTTGCAATTGGGATTGGAGAGGACTGCAGGGTTGAATACTGCTGGTGTGATGTTGGAGACACAATCTGCTGACCTGGGGACACCAAGGCGGACTGCTGAACTGGACCAATGTGTACAACAGGGGAAGCTGGAAGTGGAAGGTGGGATGGAAGATTCAGCTGTGCTGTAGGCTGCACCTGATTAGCAGTGGACTGCTGCAAGTTTGACCCTGGCTGGAGAGCTGATGACACAAGAGGGTGTGGCTGAATAAGTGCTTGTGGATGAATAATTATAGTAGGAGACTGACTTGGTGAATGAGGTGGAGGAGGAGACACCACTACAGACTGCTGTGCTGACTGTGACTGGCTAGGAGACAGTGCTAGAGGAGGGGGATGACTCTGAATTGGTGAACAATGCTGTGACTGGGCACTGCTGGGCGCTGGAGGCAGGCCGTGGTTTTGGAGTGGTATACAGTGCTGGGAGGGCGGTGGGTCTTGAGTTGGACTTTGAAGTGTGATTGGCTGAATTTGTTGTTGCTGCTGTTGTAGTATCAGCTGATGATGGGAAACTTTGGGAGGTGGTGAATGAAGAGGAATCTGCTGATGTTTTATTAGAGGATGAGGCTGAATTGGAGGATATGATGCTACAAGAGAAAAAAATGACAATTAGTCTTTATTTCAAAAACATTAAATTTTAAAATAAATCTAAAGGAGGAAAGTTTTCACATCAAGAATCTATAACAAGTCTTCCTAATAAGAATGATTTGAAAATGTAATGACAACTTTTCCTTGAAAAACTACGTAATGTCAAAAAATAAACGACACTGTGATAAGTTCCAAAAGAAAACTGCCTAAAACAACTGATATAAATCTGAATTTACACATGATTTATTCTTATTAAATTTTAAAGGTCATAAAATATTTCCAATAACTTTTAACAAAGTGTATCCACTTGAATCATTCTTTGGCAAGAAGAGCTTATTAACAAGTATAATATCTTTATATTATACTATGATAACTCTAAAATCATAAAATAAAGATTGCATCCTTTTTAATCCATGTCTAAACATTCTTCCAGCTAACAGTCAATTACTTAAAAGCTTTCAAAATAAATTCCCAAATTTAAACCAAGATAAACAGTTGGTACTATTTGATCCAGGAAAATTTTTGTATAAAAAGTTAA
The DNA here is from genome assembly GCF_019923935.1 of Bubalus bubalis. Lineage (NCBI taxonomy): Eukaryota > Metazoa > Chordata > Mammalia > Artiodactyla > Bovidae > Bubalus > Bubalus bubalis. The sequence continues at coordinate 142,378,731 of NC_059157.1, read as the reverse complement.
TTCAGTTAAGCAAAACACGTTCGTAACTCCTACAACATGATTAAATGAAATTTAACCATGGTGAAACGAAATTTCAGAGGCCATTCCAAATCTAGGAGAGCACTAGTATTGCTTGCCGAAAAAATAATACCGTCAGTCATGCTGTCTAGATAAAGGATCTTGGTTTACTTCTCTTCTTACCCACACTCACAAAACCCTACAGTAATCTGTACAGTCAACAAAAACAAGACCAGGAGCTGACTGTGGCTCAGACCACGAACTCCTGATTGCCAAATTCAGACTGAAATTGAAGACAGTAGGGAAAACCACTAGACCATTCAGGTATGACCTAAATCAAATCCCTTATGATTATACAGTGGAGTGAGAAATAGATTTAAGGGCCTAGATCTGATAGATACAGTGCCTGATGAACTATGGACTGAGGTTCGTGACACTGTACAGGAGACAGGGATCAAGACCATCCCCATGGAAAAGATGCAAAAAAGCAAAATGGCTGTCTGGGGAGGCCATACAAATAGCTGTGAAAAGAAGAGAAGCGAAAAGCAAAGGAGAAAAGGAAAAATATAAGCATCTGAATGCAGAATTCCAAAGAATAGCAAGAAGAGATAAGAAAGCCCTCCTCAGCGATCAATGCAAAGAAAGAGAGGAAAACAACAGAATGGGAAAGACTAGAGATCTCTTCAAGAAAATTAGATAGCAAGGGAACATTTCATGCAAAGATGGGCTCGATAAAGGACAGAAATTGTACAAACCTAGCAGAAGATAAGAAGAGGTGGCAAAAATACACAGAAGAACTGTACAAAAAAGATCTTCACGACCAAGATAACCACGATGGTGTGATCACTCACCTAGAGCCAGACATCCTGGAATGTGAAGTCAAGTGGGCCTTAGAAAGCATTCACTACGAACAAACCTAGTGGAGCTGATGGAATTCCAGTAGAGCTATTTCAAATCCTGGAAGATGATGCTGTGAAAGTGCTGCACTCAATATGCCAGCAAATTTGGAAAACTCAGCAGTGGCCATAGGACTGGAAAAGGTCAGTTTTCATTCCAATCCCAAAGAAAGGCAATGCCAAAGAATGCTCAAACTACCGCACAATTGCACTCATCTCACACGCTAGTAAAGTAACGCTCAAAATTCTCCAAGCCAGGCTTCAGCAATATGTGAACCGTGACTTCCTGATGTTCAAGCTGGTTTTAGAAAAGGCAGAGGAACCAGAGATCCAACTGCCAACATCCGCTGGATCACGGAAAAAGCAAGAGAGTTCCAGAAAAACATCCATTTCTGCTTTATTGACTATGCCAAAGCCTTTGACTGTGTGGATCACAATAAACTGTGGAAAATTCTGAAAGAGATGGGAATACCAGACCACCTGACCTGCCTCTTGAGAAACCTGTATGCAGATCAGGAAGCAACAGTTAGAACTGGACATGGAACAACAGACTGGTTCCAAATAGGAAAAGGAGTATGTCAAGGCTGTATATTGTCACCCTGCTTATTTAACTTCTATGCAGAGTACATCATGAGAAACACTGGGCTGGAAGAAGCACAAGCTGGAATCAAGATTGCTGGGAGAAATATCAATAACCTCAGATATACAGATGACACCACCCTTATGGCAGAAAGTGAAGAGGAACTAAAAAGCCTCTTGATGAAGGTGAAAGAGGAGAGTGAAAAAGTTGGCTTAAAACTCAACATTCAGAAAATGAAGATTATGGCATCTGGTCCCATCACTTCATGGGAAATAGATGGGGAAACAGTGGAAACAGTGTCAGACTTTATTTTTCTGGGCTCCAAAATCACTGCAGATGGTGACTGCAGCCATGAAATTAAAAGACACTTACTCCTTGGAAGGAAAGTTATGACCAACCTAGATAGCATATTCAAAAGCAGAGACATTACTTCGCCAACAAAGTTCCGTCTAGTCAAGGCTATGGTTTTTCCTGTGGTCATGTATGGATGTGAGAGTTGGACTGTGAAGAAAGCTGAGCACCGAAGAATTGATGCTTTTGACCTGTGGTGTTGGAGAAGACTCTTGAGAGTCCCTTGGACTGCAAGGAGATCCAACCAGTCCATTCTGAAGGAGATCAGCCCTGGGATTTCTTTGGAAGGAATGATGCTAAAGCTGAAACTGCAGTACTTTGGCCACCTCATGCGAAGAGTTGACTCACTGGAAAAGACTCTGATGCTGGGAGGGATTGGGGGCAGGAGGAGAAGGGGACGATGGAGGATGAGATGGCTGGATGGCATCATTGACTCGATGGACGTGAGTCTCAGTGAACTCCGGGAGTTGGTGATGGACAGGGAGGCCTGCGTGCTGCGATTCATGGGGTCGCAAAGAGTCGGACATGACTGAGCGACTGAACTGAACTGAACTGAATCTGTAAGTAATAACAGTAGTTTTTTCCACAAGGGAGTCACTCATAACAGGAAAAAAAGTATATATATATACACACACACATATATATAAGAATTAGCAAAATCAAGTACTAAGTGGTTTCCACATCATCATGCCTCTTCTGTATACTGGTGCATATGTTTACATAGAGGGAGATGCTGATAAAATCCTATCTAAATAATGGAAACTGGGTTCACTAGAAGATAAACTGGAAAGACTGCTTAATATTAAATTCATGTATCAATTATCACATTTAAAACAAACCTAAAGACAAAATTTTTTTCTTAATCTCAGACTGTAACGCCTTTTATTTTTACACTGAACCACATTTACGACAAAAACGTTATAAAAAATTCTAACAACTTATTTCAATCTTTTTGCATTTGGTTATTATTTAAAATTCTGGAGATTCTTTAAAGAAATTAACATCTGATTAACATCTCAAGAAAGAAACATTTAGAAAGTTTAACAAATACCCAAGCATTGTTGAAACCAAAATGGAAATTAGACAATAATCTTCATATAACTAGACTAGCATTTCTTCATATAACTAGACTAGCATTTCAAACTAAGACTGAAAATTTTACGTCACCATCTTATAAATGTGTTGGTAAACACTCTATATTACAGTCAATGAAATCTTGGCTTTCTATAGAGTACCTTTCCACTGAGGGGCTTAAGATGCTTTCACCTAACTTTTCTTTGTACTTACAAAATGCCTGTGGAGTAGATATCATTATTGTCCTTTTACAGATAAGGAAATAGAGGTTTTGTGAGCATAATAGCAAAGGCCCACTTTACTTCAATTTTTTAAGTTATAATTAAGATTTACCATATTCTTGAAATACAGTGGAGACTATAGTCACAGGAATAAAAAGTCTCTCTGTGCTCTAGCAAGTGAGCAAACTTTGTTTTCTAGAGAGGTAATTCACTAGAGTAACAGTTATCCTTTCACCTACACTTTTCTTTGATCAGACATCAGAATGTGTCTATATATTTTATATTAGTCCTAAAGTCCAATTGACAAGCACATATACTATAGAATAACTGTGAGAATACCTTAAACAATACTTCTGTATAAGAAAAGTCTTGGTGTTCTGGAGAATTTGACATTTGTTAATTTTTCTTATTTTAACAAACACTTTAATATTGTCAGGTAGTCTACATACAAAGAACCTTTTATTATGGCAAATAATTGTATTATTGCAAATTATTAAATATATCATTTCACTCCAGTTACTACAACCCCATGAGGTAAGATAGGTACTCTACCAATCCAATATATTTCAGGTGAAGAAACTTTCAATAGTGAAGTGACTTGCCTGCAATCACCTAGCTATTAAGGGGCAGCACTGGGTATAAAAGAAGCCAGAGTCTTAGCTGAGTCTGGGTTCCAACTATGGTCCAAATGTTTGTGTCCCCCAAAATTCATATGTTCAATTCCTAACCCTTACTGTGACTGTATTTGGTAATGGGGCCTCTAAGGAAATAATAACGGTTAAATGAGGTCAACGGGCAAGACCCTGACCCAATAGGAAGACCTGCTGTCCTCTTCTCACACTCAGAAGGAAGACCACATGAGGACATACAAGGCGGCAGCCACCTGCACACCTGGGAGAAAGCGCTCACCAAAGACCAAACGCTGCCGGCTTTTGAGCCCGAGCTTTCCATCCTTCAGAACTGTGAGAAGATCAATTTCTGTCGTTTAAGCTACCTAGTCTATGGTATTGTTTAATGGCAATCTAAGCAGACTAATTAGGCTTTCATTAAGTCCTTCTACATACTTCATTAATATCTGCAACAATTAAGCATATTTTTTAAACTAGATTTCATAAAAGCTCTAAAAAACTACTAAAAAACTTGAGTTCTAATACAGCTCATGATAATTTCCAGATATTTGGTTAAAGTTTGCCTTTATTTTATATATTAAGAAAAGGATTAATAAATATCAAGCAGGAATTCCACTCTCAAGAAATGGTGAAGAAAAGTAAATGATTTTAGCACCCTAGAAATGTATGTAAGGAAATAATAAACATGTCTATTATAATAAATATTAGACTGCATATTATGTTAGAACACAAGTAGATTTTTTAATATTTGGAAGTGAACTGCAAGAGCAAACATTTTTCCAATTGAAGAAAAGGACAAATTACCAAATCAAGAATCTAAAAAAAAAATTTTAGCTTAAGACTAATACCCCACCAGCAAGAGGAGAAAACCTAAAAGGGCAGAAAAATTATAACTGCTGCCTTGCCAACTTAGAACCAGGTATTAGGGGGTTCGAAGGGATTGAAAATCAAAAAGTGAATCTCTTTGCTTGAACTAACCCTGACAGACTTTGTACCTTTCTCTTCGGAAGGAAATTAACCTACCCTCCATTTAAACTATAGAAATCACTAGAAAGTTTCCCGAGCAGTCATTCCAAGCACAGTGAGTCACTGCCTCTCCACACTAACTCCTTCTATCAACACTGGCCAGGGAATTACCGGGCAGTCCAGTGGATAGGACTTTGTGCTTTCACTGCCGACGGCACCGTCCAAGGTTCAACCCTTGGTCAGGGAACTGAAATTCCACAAGCCATGCAGCGTGGCCAAAAATAACCAAAAAACAAAACACTGGACAGGGGCAGGTATGAGGCTAAGAACCCTCTAAACAATACAGTACAAAAATCCTGTTACCAGGCCATACAGACAGCAGGACCTGGCACCCAGATGTTTATAAAGAAGACTTCACATGTAACCACACTATCGATGGATTTATTATTTTTACATTCTAACAAGATCTTGAGATTATGTCATATAGAGAAAGTTGGCAATATTAGCACAGAGGAAATATGAAAAGAGAAACAGGTTTAGATGGAGGAAAGGCAAACTTCAGCAGTGTATTAATAAAATGAAACTTTAAGAAGTAATGCATAGAGGGCGGTTCAAGATGGTGGAACAGAAGGACATGTGCTCATCTCCTCCTGCGAGAGCACCAAAATCAAACAGCAACTAGCTGTTGAACAACCATCAACAGAAGGACACGTCAAAAAAATATACCTCATGTCCAAAGAAAAAGAAACTGCAGCAAGATGGTAGGAGGGGCACAATCGCAATCAAATCAAATCCCATAACTGTCAGGTGGGTGACCCACAGACTGGAGAACAGAAATACCAAAGACGTTCTCACACTATTGTGAAGATTCTGAACCCCATGTCAGTTTTCCCAGCCTGAGGATCCGACAAAGGGACTGGGAATCCCCAGGGAATCTGGCCTTGAGGGCCAGTGGGATTTGATTAGAGGACTTCCAGAGTACTGAGGGAAACAGACTCCAGTCTTGGAGGGCACAAACAAAATTTTGCACGCACCAAGACCCAGAGGAGAGGAGCCGTGACCCCACAGAAAACCGAAATCAAAACTACCTGCTAGTGTTGGAGGGTCTCCTGTGGAGGCATGGGTCAGCAGGGGCTCACCACAGGCACAGAGGCACTGGAAAGACTCATTGGCATAAACCCTCTTGGAATTTGCCATTAACCCTATCATAGAGCCCACACACTCCAGGGCTGGGTCACCTCAGGTCAAACTACTACCAGGGAGGGAATACAACCCCACCCATCAGCAGATAACTGGATTAAAGCTTTACTGAGCAAGGCCCTGCCCACCAGAGTAAGACCTAATTTTTCCCTTGCCAGTCCCTCCCATCAAGTTTACACAAGCCTCTTAGCCTCTTTCATCAGAGGGCAGACAGAAGCAGCAGTAAGGAGCAGTCTCATAGCAGCTAAAACAAAAACCATATGACAGAAAGTTAATCAGCATGAAAAAGCAGAAAGTTATGTCTCAGATGAAGAGACAAGATAAAACCCCAGAGAAACAACTCAATGAAGTGGAGACAGGCAACCTTCCAGAAAAAAAATTCAGAATAATGGTAGTGAAGATAATCTAGGATCTCAGGAGAAGAATGGAGGCAAAGATTGAGAAGATGTAAGAAATGTTTACCGAAGACCTAGAAGAACTAAAGAACAAAGAAGAATAATACACTAGAAGGAACCAACAGCAGAATAACTGAGGCAGAAAAACAGATAAACGATCTGGAGAACAGAATGGTGAAAATCACTGCCACAGAACAAAACATAGAAAAAAGAATGAAAAGAAATGAAGACAGCCTAAGAGACCTCTTCGACAACATTAAATGCACCAACATTCGCATTTTAGGGGTCCCAGAAGAAGAGAGAAAGAAAATATTTGAAAGGATAATAGCTGAAAACTTCCCTAACATGGGAAAGGAAATAGTCAATCAACTCCAGGAAGCACAGAGTCCCAGTAAGGGTAAACCCAAGGAGAAACACCCCATTACACACAGTAATCAAACTGACAAAAATTAAACACAGAGATAAAATATTAAAAGCAACAAAGGAAAAAAGCAAATAACATACAAGGGAACTCCCACCAGGCTATCAGCTGATTTCTTAACAGAAACTCCACAAGCCAAAAGGGAATGCCATGATTATTTTAAGTGATGAATGGTAAGAACCTACAACCAAGAATACTCGACCCAGCAAGACTTACCTTCAGATTTTATGGAGAAATCAAAAGCTTTCCAGACAGACAAAAGTTAAGAGAATTCAACACCACCAAAAGCAGCTTTACAACAAATGCTAAAGGAACTAACTTCTCTAGGTAGGAAACAAAAAACAAGGAAAAGAAACCCAAGACAATAAAGAAAATGGTAATAGGATCATACATATTGATAATTACCCTAAATGTAAATGGATTAAACGTACCAACCAAAAGACAGATTGGCTGAATGGATGAAAACACGTACATGTATGCACTTCCACTTACCACATCACTCTGCTTGACCCCCCAAATTGTATGTAATTATTTTATATTGTTAGGCTAATCATGTTCCTATTATAGCTTCAACTGTAATTATCTTTTATTTTTTGTCTGGCTATTGATTATGAAAGCTGATAAACATCTTTTACTATTGTGACTATGTAACTATTATTCACTTAATATCATTGTATCATGATGGGTCAATGGAAAAATAGAACTCTATTTCACCAAAACTAGGATCTAATAGAAAAACCTGTAATCACTTTTTAAAATGCAGATGCATTATCAGAATTATCTTGAAATTTTTTGAAAAATACAAATGCTCAGGTATTGATTTTTTTCTCCAGAGCTCCAGATACATTTCTAATGAGCAATCATGTTTAAAAATAACTGGACTATATGATGATCTTTTTCTTTTATCTAGTCAGTTTCATTTTTTCTATTTCATATTCAATGCTCCCATTTCATTCAGTTTATAGTCTCCAATTTCTCCATCTCTTTTTTAATATTGTCTCTCAAGCCTTTATCAAGTGTAGTAGAAAAGCTTTTGTCTACATATAAATATGTATAATATACATTTTAGAAAATTTATGAATTTTTGTCTAAGTAAAAAAATTATGACATTTTGATTCCACTTGTTTGACTTAGTATGAATAGAATGCTAGACTTCTAATTAAAAAGTAGATATGCAACAAGCAACAAAGGTTTACTGTATGGTCAAGGGAATTATAGTTAATATCTTGTAATAACCTATGATGGAAAATAATTTCAAAACTAATATATGTGTATTTGTATAACTGAATCACCTTGCTTTCCACCTAAAACATTGTAAGTCAACTATACTTCAGTAAAATATATATATTATAAAAAGTAATGCAAAATTATAAAAGGATAGAAAGAAGATACTTACCTGATGAGGTTGGATCAAAGGAAGATTTTTTTTTTTAGGTAACATATATGAGGGGCCCAGCTCAGTGCATGACACACACACACACACACTTTCAATAAACAAATTAAACTAGTATAAAAACATATGTAGATATCCCACTCCAGTGCTCTTGCCTGGAAAATCCCACGGATGGAAGAACCTGGTAGGCTACAGTTCATGGGGTCGCAAAGAGTCGGACACGACTGAGCGACTTCACGACCACTATCACTAGATATATTAAGAATAGGAGAGATCTAAGTAAGCTTAAGAAGCAAAAGAAAGGATCAAGCGTGAGGGAGACACAAGCTGCTATAACTATGAAAGAAGGTCAGGAACCAGTTTAAAAACAATGCAATCAATGACACAAGGAAATAGTGCTAACTTTAAAGCAGAAAGCAGATAATTCCTTATCCTACTAGAGTTGAAGAAAGCTCAAAACTGAGAAATTCTGAGATGAACAGAAGACATGATAAGGAAACTCACTCTGCACAGCCCTAACACTTTCAGCATAAGAACTTTATAAAGGAAGATTATCTATAGATGGCAAAGGGAACAGACACGGGTTTCAAAGGCTGACGAGACTGAAAACAACTTCGTTGGTTCCCTGACATCTTCCTCTCAAAGATGAAATCAAAGATGGAAAAAGAGCAATATGGTGAGGAAAATAATTATGCATAATCCTTATTTTTGGAAAGTGATAAATTCCTCCCACTAGACACAACTTTGAAGAAAAATACATACTTGCTTTTTAAAAAAGCTTTTAATTTTGGATAAGTAAAGCATATTAAATAAACCACAGGCAAATTTTTTTTTAAAGCTAACAGGTTTTATCCATACAACAGGAGACTAGCACACAATGAAGATGTTAATCAAATGTCAACTGACCAAAAAAATCTATTATAATGCTTTAACTGTTGGGCTCTTTTTCTTTTTTCAAGCTATACTATTGAGACATTCTTTTGTTAACTTATAAAATTCACACTTTATAATGTTTTAAAAGTATTCTTGTTCAAGTAATGGATATCTTTTGTTTTGCTAGGCCTGTGAAGAAAATGAATAATGCAATTATTTTCAACAAAAGTTTTTCCCACCTGGTGCTATTAACTGGTGAATACTTGATGTCCGGGTGACAGCTGTGCTCCGTGATTCCAGACCTGGACTCTCTCCTTTCTTATTACTTTCTGGAGAAGGGTCTCGTTGGCTGATCTTAGAACTGGTCACTGTTGTTTTGTTATGACAAATTGTCAATGACTGAGTTTGACTAGTACTTTTTGGTGGACCATTTTGTGAGCTAGATAATACACCCAACTTCTGGCTGCGTAATGTTAAATTCTGAACCTAAGAACCACACAACAAAAAACAAGGTTGCAACAGATGGTATTAATTGATGTGGTAATCACTACCATTATAACAATGACAACATATTTATATTGTGCTTTTTTATACATAAAGTTCTAAACACGTGAAACTAATTAACCCTGAAGGAAAGGGGAGCTGTTATTCTAATTAATCATACCTAAACATTAAGTGGCAGTTTTTTTAAAAGACATGAAGGAAAAGAATCATTAAGAACTAAATAAAAATAGAATATATATACATATTGCAAAAGAACTATGAATAGGAGGAAATTACTCTGTAACATGCTGCATTTTAGACCTAGAAACTTTTTTTACAATATATATAATAATAATAGATAAGAGATTATAAGGGAACACCAACCTTCTAAGGAAACAAATTCATGAAATCAAACCCACTGTGACAATTATTAAAAGCATTTCCATTAACTAACTTTAAAGAGTTAGTGAGATTTTGTTGGGATGGTTACGAAACACTCATTTGGCTTTGAGAGCTAGAGCTCACAAACTGAAGAGACTGCACGGCACTGAAATGCTTTACTGTCATGACTCCTATTTGTGCTGTGCTCAGATAGTTGTGTCCCACTTTGGCGACCCCCTCAACTGCAGCCCGCCAGGCTCCTCTGTCCACTGGATTCTTCAGGCAAGAATACTGGAATGGGTTGCCATGCCCTCCTTCTGGGGATCTTTCCAAACCAGGGATCGATCCCAGGTCTCCCACACTGCAGGCGGAGCCACCACAGAAGCCTGACTCCTGCAGACACCAGGGCTTCTAAACACACTGCCAGTCAGGATGGTGGCAAAGATTATCCCAATTACTCTCATCTTAGGTTTGCAACATTTTAAAACAGTAAGACAGAAAATGCCTCTTCTGGATGCCTAACTTTTTGCCTCTCTGGAATGAACACACCAAATACATTAATGCTAGGAAGGGAAACTGAAGTAAAAGAGATTCTAGGGTGACAAATATATTGCTGCTTTATAAATGTTCTTCAGTTTCATGTGTGTTTGGTCCCTACAACAGTACCATTAACTGATGCTCTATACCATCTCTTTTCAAGTGCCAATGCAGTGTTCAGCCAACAGCAGATGCTAAATAAATGTTTACTTCAGCACAGCTGAAATTTTAGTCAGTTCCAAGTTACTGAAAGAATTTTCTAAGTGAGAACATATGGAGCATCTTCTCTGATTTTTGTCAAATATTTCACAGCACTGTAAACACACTAAATCACTGCTGTGTTACTGAAATTTAATGCAAAAATAAAATATGCTAAAATCAAGATTTCTCAGCTTGCCACTCAAAGTCCTCCACTGTCTGCGCCCAAACCACTTTGAGCCCCTTTTCCCACTATTTCAGTTCACAATCCTCATTTTCTAGCCAAACTGTTCCGCTCATCCTTCTCCAAACACACCTTACACTTTCTTCATTTAGAGTCCTCGTTCAAATTCCCCTTGCCTCAACGCGGTCTCCTGAAGTCCAACGCACTGCTCAAGACCAGTTAAATTTCTACTCATTCTCCCAAAGAAACCTCTCCATGTCTCTGGTTAGATACAATTTATCCTCCTGTCTATACTCTTGCCATAGAATTTGGATCATACTGGCCTATACCACTGACAAGGGTCTAGCTTATTTTAGAATTAGTAATGTCTGTGTCTGTGACATACTGAGGCTCTGACTGGCAGGCTCTCATCTCTGACATTCATTTTTTTAATCCCCACAGTTCTGGCTGCAGACGTAACAGAAACTACACAAGTCTGAGGCATTCTCCAATATGTGATTCCGAAATATGTATGACATGAATTTTGTTAAGTATCTTGTTCTATTTATAGTTTTCTTAAGCTAACACTAAAATCTGTTCATGTTTAACCAAAAAAATCTCAACAAATGTCTAGCAGAGGAATATTAAAATTTCTCAGGAAGCAAAGGAAAAACATCATAAAATTTAACATGTGCCATAAATAATACATAAAGTGGACCACCTAATGATGATATTCAAAGGCTGAATTATAGCCTGAAAAACAAAACTTTTCAAATTAAAAGAATATTCAAAGCAAATGAGGATTTGACACAATGAACCCTTAACCTGCAGCAGTCTTTTTTCTTCTAATTTTCCCTTTGTTTTCTGGAGTTCTGAAAGAAAGTGTGTGTGTGTGTATATATATATTGTATTTTATTTATATAAATAAACTTCAGAATATGGCTTTACTATCTATGGTCATCTTAGCTTAAATATTTACAATAAATTTCAAACATGTAAACTATACTCCTTAAGTATATACAGAGCTAATTGAGCTGTTAATAGAAAAATCACATGTTCAGATATCCTTGACAGAATTTCACTTTTAAAAAGAACCCACCCTTTCTAAGATAAAGAATATTAAGGCATCTAATGTCCAACTTTAATTTCATCTGAACTTTTCCTATGATCACTTTGTAGAAACTTTCTGACTTAAAAGAGTCTAGGTTTCACACAAAATATTCTTGCTAATTTCACACCTCACATTTTTATAGTGGATTACCCAAATACTCACTTGTTTTAATTTGGACCTAACCATGTGTGAATTATCGCAGCATCTCTTCTTTGCAGATAAGGAAATTAAGAGTGCTGGCAGCAGAACTGTTTCTAGCATCTAAATCTAAAAGACTGTTTTCTCCTCAATTCTTACAATATTTCCGATAGCCTTGGTAAGTTTTCTTACTATTCCATAATATACTTTTAGTATTATGATAACTTTCTGAAAGTCAGATTTTTTTTTCAAGGTAAGGATACGAGATGGAGCATTTAAAATAGTAAATAAGGGTAAGATAGTCCCAATTTCTTATTTTTTACAGTGTGCTATAAATTTTATTACTAAGGAAAAATTAACTTACACTGACTTTTCTAAGTTAAAGAATAAAACCTCAAATTTGGCATTTCTCAATTTGAATCAAAATATTTTAAAAACTGCAAACATATGTTTAAAAATTAACAAAGTGGAACACAAATTCTTCAAACGAACAGCCCTGAACTTGAGGAAAGTTACCACTGGAATACTCAAAGTCAGATTACTAGAGAGCCACATACCTATAAATATCATATCTGGACCCAAAGAGCTAATTCTATAAATTACTTCGACTATGTTCACATTAAAGATGCTACTAAAGACAATGCAAGATGTTTTCTCCATGAGAACCCACAAAACAGACTGTGCTCTATAGAGAATTTGTTAATTGTATTTTCCTAATAACTGGTTTATTTTACCTTGGAAACTGCAAATCCTTTAAATGGTTGTGTTTCTGTCTTCACTATTAGCTATGTAAGAGCTAAGAACCAAATTTGTGACTCATCTTTAGACAGTGTACAACAAAAACAGTAATTAGTAGCATGTGATATTTTATGTGCCAGGCACTATGCCGAGTGTCTATTTATTCCTTGTAACAACTCTGAGCTATTACTTCCAGTTTAAAGTGAAGAAACTGAAGCTTAGCATAAGTAATAACAGCTAACATTTAGTGAATGCTAACTAGGTTAACAGAAACTTCTGTTTTTCATTTTATTAACCTATTTAATTCTCATTACAACCCTATGAGGCATTATAATTATTTCATAAATATTTATTTTACTTTATATTGTTGAAACTGAAGTGAGAGTTTAAAGATAGAAAATGAGAAGGTGGTAGAACATGTATTTGAATCCAGAGAATCTGGCTCCAGAGTCCAAACTTATAAACACCATGCTATGACCTGTCCAAAATGAATCAACTGGCAAGTGACAAAGTGACTTGCCACAAGTCAGCTTATAAGTCCATGTCTTCCTATTCTTCCCTTTGCAGAGATAGTACTAATGAGTACCTATAAGATTCTAGGCACTAAAAATATATTACTCTTCAACTTAACCCTACAAGTATGTTTGGTAACTTGTCTAAAGTCATACAACTAATAAATGACTGCAGTGGAAGTTGAACTTAAGCCCATACAGGACTTCATGCACTTAAGTTCAATGGCAACCTAACTCCAAGCTCCATGCCACTTTATAATTCTGGAAGCTGATAATGGTTTAGCTCTATTAGGTGTTATAAAAAGACAAAAACGGGAAGATAATTACTTCAATAAATTTACTCCACAAAGAGACATTTAAAGTTTAGAGCCCAAAACATCTTAATGTTAACAAAGGTCTCATTTTGTAAACATGGAAAGTGACATATACAAATAAGTTAAGGAACTATAGAGGGTCACATAACACATTAGGAGAAATCAGAGTTTAACTGATCACCACCTTTATATGCTGATATATGAAAACAGACCTTTATGATTGAAAGAAAGATTCTATGAAAAATACCAAAGAATATTACTGCTATCTCATTTTGTACCTTTTACTAGATGATTGAGATTATTAAATTAAAATTACAAAGCCAAGGATGACCTTAGGATATATTAACTTCTGCCATATGCAATCCAAAATATTAACAATGGAAAAATATAATAAAAAATGGTATCATACAATATAAAAGTCTATTCAACAGCTTTAATTTAAAATGTACTCAATTTCATTCATTAACCTGAGATGTAACTTACATACAATAAAATGAATGAACCAGTGCATTAAGTTTTGACATATGTATACATCATGTTACCACCACCCCAATTAAAATATAGAACATTCCCTTCATCCATGCCCCTTCCCAGTCGATCTCCTCCACTTTCTGCTCTAGGTATCACAAATCCTTTTTTTTTTTTTCACTACAGATTAGTTCTGCCTGTTCTGGAATTCATATAAATGAAGTCACAAAGCATGCAATCTCTGATATCTAGCTTCTTTTACTAATTATAATGTTTCTGAGATGCATCAGTAGTCTGTTCCTTTTTATTTCTGAGCAATATTCCACAATATGCTTATCCATTCACAGTTAAAGCAGGCTAGTTACTTCCAATTTGGTGCTATTCTCAATAGAGCTGCTACGAACACTCATTTAAATATCTTTATGTGGATATATGTTTTCAAATCTCTCAGGGTAAACATCTAGAAGTGGAATTACTGGGTCACATGTTAAGCATATGTTTAACTTTACATGTGATAGTATGGCTGCTCCACATTCTTGCCAAACATGGTATTTTCAGTCTCCTTCATTTCAGCCTTTCTAGTGAGCCAATAGTGACACTCACTGTGGTTTTGGTTTACATTTCTAGAAAGATTAATAATGTTGAACATTTTTTTCATGTGCTTTTATTGGCCTTCTGCTTATCCTCTTTTATGAAGTGTTAAATCTTTTGCCCATTTTTAACTAAACTGTTCAAGATCTCACTGAGTTTTATACCTATTTTATATATTCTCAACATAAGTCATTTGTCAGATAGACAGATATATATATATATAGTGAACATTTCCCCTCAGTCTGTGGCTTGCCTCTTCATTTTTGTAGCAATGTCTTTTGAAGAACAGTTTTTAAATTTTGATAAAATCAAATTTATCATTTTGTGTCCTATATGAGAAAGCTTTGCCCACCCTAGAGCTGTAAAACTATCTCCTATGTTGTCTTCTAGAGGTTTAATAGTTTCGTCTTTTGTCTTCAGGTCTACATTCTAGTTCTGTTTTATTTTTGTGAATGGTGTAAGGTGAAAATTAGTTTTCCATAGAACCAAACAAATATAAACAAAAAACTGAGTAACATCCTACTCAATTTTTAAAATTTAAAATTTATCCAACTCTTTTTAATTTAAATTTGTCATTTTTAAATTCAAGAGCCATCCTGACTTAGTTATTGCTTAACTGCTTGCAAAGGAAACTGAAGAATACATCTCACATAAAAGCAGATCTGCTTTACAATAAACTGAACATAAATGTCATTGCAAAAACACGTTAACCTCACTACTGTCAAATAACCTAAATATCCATGTTTCATGGCATTATACTTTCTACAGAACCAAAAAATGTTTGTGAAGTTCTCACTATATTAAATGTTAATCTGAAATGTATGACAAGAAGCACTGAAACCATCAGTAACTTAAACACAAATGTGCGTTAATCTTTAACCTGAAGACCCAGACCTTACAGTACCAACTTATGAAGCTAGACAAGCTCACCTGAGTAGCTGCAGACTGACAGGAAGATGACGATGACGACGAGACAACAGGAATGTCAGACTGTACAGCAGCCACAGTGGTAGCGGGTGTGAAAATCAGCTGTACAGACAGAAAAACCAAAAAAATACCCTAAGACAAAAGAACATGTCCCACACACAATGTATAGCAGGCAAGAGAGACTGAAATTTGTGACAGAAAGACAATGCAGATTAGGACTGTCTCCTACGCAAAAGGTTTTACATGACAAGGAGAAGTTTTTGATAACAGAGAACTCAAAAGGAAAAAAAAGAAAAAACCATAAACATTTCTCAAACAGTCCATGATTCTGATGAGTAGAAAATAAATCAGTGCTCAAAAAAGAAAATGTATTTTGGCAATATAAAATCCACATACCAAATTTTTCCCCAAGTAAACTATTAATCTTTTCCTAGCTCAAAACTATTGTGGCAGGATTCCTAAAATGGAAGTTGTAATAGACAACCATTGTCACTGCTCTTGAATGCAAATTAAATTTCAGTGAGAAACATGAAAAGAAACACCAAAAAGTCTTTTCAGTCCTCTTTACCCCCAAAAGACAACTATGCCACATACTATACTATTTCACTCACCTACACAGGATCTGTGTGTAGTACAAACCTAGGTTGCTCTTGATTTTAAAGTATTTGTAAAGAAATATTCATTCTAAGTATAAATGCCACAACATGTCAAAATTCAACAAAACAGCTTGCAAAAAAAATTTTACATCAAAAAAAAGACATACTCAATTTATTTATCACCATCTGTTTAATTTTTTAATACTGAAACAATGCCATTAATTTAAAAAGGCAATACAATCCACTTAGAGATTACCCAATCCAACTTGGTACATTATGACAGTTGTTTCAAAGAACCTGTGAGTATCTCAAAATTGCATCAAAAGTTATACAATTCCTCAAAAACCATTTCTGTTTAAATTATCAACCAAGGGATCTTTTAAACTTCAATTCTTTATATACTAAATTTAAGTGAATTAAACAACAAAGTATAACTTTCACAAGAAGGATTCAATACAAACAGCTAGAAGCACTAAACCTAAAAAGATATTCTATCTATCATGAACCATATGAAACTGCCAGTTTTAAAAGTTAAAAACAGCCAAACAGCAATCATTTCAAATGGTTTCCCTAATTTTGAAGCGTGTGTGTATGCTAAGTGGCTTCAGTCGTATTCAACTCTTTGCAACCCTATGGACTGCAGCCCACCAGGCTCCTCTGTCCATGGGATTCTCCAGGCAAGAACACTGGAGTGGGTTGCCATGCCCTTCTCCAGAGGATCTGCCAAACCCAGGGATCTAACCCCATCTCTGACGTCTCCTGCATTAGCAGGTGGGTTCTTTACCACCAGAGCCACCTGGGAAGCCCAATTCTGAAGCTTATTATTGATTAAATAAGATCTCATAGTGGGGTGGGGGGGGAGGACAACCAGAAATATGGTCATGTCTACTGAATAGTCTGTAAATAAAAAGAGGGTCATTATCACTGCTTCTCATTAGAAATATAATGGAAACTTTCTTTGCAATTTTAGTAAAGAACTGGGAATCCAGATATATATTCAGTTCACTGGATATCAAAATATAAATAAATTCCTATCAGGGATAAAGCTCTTCTCTAGCAATCTGTAAAGACATCAAATAAAGTAAATGTAAATGTCAACCAATTTTTACATTCCTTAAAGCTCAACAAGTAAATTAGGAAATCAGTAGCCAAATTAACATTCTTATATTAACCAAAGATCAAAATGATCATAAGAACATGAATCAGCTTGCAGATTTTAAGATGGGAATAACCAAAGTTAAGACTCATCTGGTAAATTATCAAGAACTCCAATCCAGCTTTCAGACAATTCCACAATATAAACTGTAATTAATAGTTAAAACCATGTCTTTAATGTTTCTAACAATTTCATCAAATCTAAAATGTCAAAGATACATGGTGATTTTATACATCACTGTAAGAACCAACTACAAAATGCCAATTATAAAATGCATCTCAGTTTTGAGATGTTAAAATATGAAAAAAGGTTTGAAATCAAATAAATTTGATATTAAAAAATAATCACTCATGATACAGTATGTTAGCTACATCAAGAAGGCCTACTAATTTAAAGTAGAATTTTTCATGGCATAAACGTGTAGAGTTAATCACATACACAAAAAAATTGTTAAACATTCCTTAAGTATTAAAAATGTCTCCTACTGCATCAAATCAAGAAACATTTTGATCTCTCTCAAGTTTTTAAACACTGAAAAAATCTGGTAGCTCGTATCTTACCATTTGAGCTCGGAGATACATTTGAGCTTGGCTTGCCGTTAGGGTAGGGGAGGTACTCCCTAGTAACATAGTCTGTTGGGTAATACTGCCACTGGTAGAACTGGAAGCCTGGGAACGGCTTATTAACTGTGCAGGTGTAGGAGAAGTAGAGAGGTTGATCTAAGGAAGAAAACATATCAGGTCATAGGCTTCCATTTCTTGCTTCCATGTCATTGAATTTCACCAAGTTGCAGTTAGGCAATCAATGGTATATATTGTGGCTAAGGAACCTAAGAGAGGGCTTCATCTTTGACAGACCTGTCAGTTCTTAGGTGATTATTTGCACATATGCAAACAACAGCATGTATGGGTTAGTAATCAGGACCATTTTTAAGGATATTCTCATTGAGTTTGATAAGACTCCAACATCTTAAAATATCATTTCTACTACTTCCCAAAAATTAGGGCTATTGTTCCATTATTTCAATATTCCATGTAATAATTTAAAACATCTGAATCGACAGTTTATACTATTTTGTCATTTTCTGTCACATTTTGAGGGATTTCTGAAATGAATAAAAGTTAAAACATAGATAATCCATTCACATGTATAAAAACATACACAGAACTAGTATAATCTCTTTCAAAAGTTCTAAGAACAGAATTGTTACTTGTCATACAGATGAAAACTCCTTAATATTGGTTAAAAGATTAAACTATAAAAACTAAAACTGTTGTTAAAGGATAAATTAGCGCGTGGTCTAACTCTAGGCTATAAAAGAGACTAGTAACTAGTTTCATCTGTGAAGGCAAACTGGGTAGGACAGACAGGGAACAGGGCAAAGGGACACATGTAAACCACTACATCATATTAACCACTTAAAAAATATTTTTAATGATAATTAAAAATCCAACCTCTGGAGAAGGGAATGGCAACCCACTCCAGTATTCTTGCCTGGAAAATCTCATGGACAAATGAGCCTGGTGGGCTATAGTCTATGGCAATGCAGAGTCGGACACAACTTAGCAACTGAACAACAACACACAATCAGGCAGACTGTGATTTACGGAAATAGTTCTTGATGAAAATGTGACATAAAATGAAGACTGAAGTGACCGAGCAATATGGAATACAGAGTTTTGTAAGAAGTTAACATTTGTGTATAGAATAATAATTGCAAATATTCAAACAATAAAGTCCATGACTAAAGGAAAAAATCCAACCTCAAATTCTTTTTATGGACAATGCAGAGAATAAAATTAAGAAAATAAAAAATAGTTTATTAGACTTCTGATTCAAGGAACAAGGCAGACTGAGCTAATATATCCATGTGCCCAAATGTACTCACTGAAAAGGAAGATCAACATGAAAATGACAATAATATATAGCTGAACCCAAAAAAGGGGAGGGGAAGGGAAATTTTCAGGAGCCAGAAAGGAAGAAACTCAGATACAAGTTCCAAGTAACAGCAAGGCAACCTAGAGAGATATTGGCCCACAGAGCTAGTAGACCTGATTTTGAGCCTATTTCACGGGACCTAAAAGTAAATCTCCTTCTGAGCCAATATCCTCAAAAGGGCTCCTCAATATGTGAAAAGCAGCTGGGAAAGCTCTGCCCATGCGTCCTGAAAAGCAGCAAGAAAGCTTGTTATATGCCCCGTTCCCAGTGGAACGAGAGATTCTTATGAGAATCAAAACTCCAGGCTTGTGCCATATAGTGGTACACTACCTGCACAGTTCCATAATCTATCCCAAAGCATCAGCATTTGTACTAAACCAGGACATCTGTTAACCTCAACAAGTGACTGAAGGGAGTTGAGTGAAGGTTATACAGGGGATCTCTCTGTACTGTTCCTGTAACTTCTTGAGTCTATAATTATTTAAAAATAAAAAATTAAGAAAACTGCATAGTGGGTACATGAGTTGGTTAACTAACTCTTGAAATTTATTTGTATCTTTTAAATATTTCCTAATTTTAATAAAATATTGTCCATGGAATTTTCCAGGCAAGAATACTAGAACAGACTGCCATTTCCTACTACAGGGAATCCTCTTGACCCAGAGATATAACCAGCATCTCTTGTGTCTCCTGCTTGACAGGTGGATTCTTTACCACTCACGCCACCTGGAAAGCCCAACTAAAATCTGTAATTCAGTGCATAAATATAAGTAATAAAATACAAAAAAATCATTCTATAATCTGGATTTTATTCCTAGCACACCACTAAAATCCCATTAGCAAAAATCACCACTACCTTATGACAAATTCAGTAGATTCTTCTTAGAAATCTTCTTTACCAGCTCTTTCTAGCCCACCCCAAACTCTTCATCCTTTGTTCCCAACACTTTTCCTCTTCAATTCCTAGATTATCCTGTCTACTCCCATAGTTTGAAATAATTCAATCCTAAAGATGCTCAATCCTTGATGACAAATCCTTCCTCTCCAGGTCCAAATAAGTAACAGAATATATCTTTCTGGATGTCTCTTAAACTGACTCAAACCCAACATGTTCAATCACCAAACTCATTATCATTCCTCCTTAAATCAGCTTCTCCTCAAATGGCCACTGACATCTTCTAACACTCTCCCAAGACAGACTATCAGGAAGTCATCATAATTCCTCTCTCTCCTATAACTCACACACAGAATCAGTCACATATCTTACTGTTTCTATACCTCCATCTTCCTCAATTTCATTCTGATTTTGAATCACTTTGAGTCTCTAAGCCCACAGCACTTCCAGCTACTTTACCAGCTGCAAACTGATCTCCCTGCTTGAAATAGTATCTCCTTTGACTTGCAAGATAATCCTTCCCATTAATTAACCATTTAAAAATCTCTGGTAACATTCAAATTCCCGACTACCGCTCTAGTATCATCTCTTCCTACTCCTCCATACGAACCCTTCACATTAGTCATATGAAGCTACTGACAATGTCGTAACATCTCAGGCCTTTGTGGCTTGGCAACAATGCTCCTGACGTAATTGATAATTGAGCATGACCTACGACTATGACCATGGCCACACATCTTCCCCACCCCGTGTAGTAAATAACTCCCTCTCAAAAATCACCTGCTAAGCTTTTTAAGGCATCTCTATACCCCACAGTAGAACTGACTATTCCTCTCCCTTTATGCCTGTTATCTTCTATAACTTCCATATACTTCTGGCACATACTTCTCTCTCACTCGTCTAAACAATGATTTTTTTTTTAGAGTGGAGCCCATGTGTTATTTATCTTCTTATATTCAATATCTATAAGACAGCCTTCAATCAATGTTAATTAACTTAATGAATGTCATGTAATTTTAAGGCATACTTCATACTTTAAATGTAATATCACACAGAATGAGCATGTGTGTAAGAAGAAAAATCAATTCTGGTACAGCCCCTAACAAAATACAGTAAAAATGCAAATAGTGTGGTGATACTAGTTTCACCTCTATCTTTGATGTGCTATATAATAAATTATTAATCAGATCAGATCAAATCAGTCGCTCAGTTGCGTCCGACTCTTTGCGACCCCATGAATCGCAGCACACCAGGCCTCCCTGTCCATCACCAACTCCTGGAGTTCACCCAGACTCACGTCCATCGAGTCAGTGATGCCATCCAGCCATCTCATCCTCTGGCGTCCCCTTCTCCTCCTGCCCCCAATCCCTCCCAGCATCAGAGTCTTTTCCAATGAGTCAACTCTTCGCATGAGGTGGCCAAAGTACTGGAGTTTCAGCTTTAGCATCATTCCTTCCAAAGAAATCCCAGGGCTGATCTCCTTCAGAATGGACTGGTTGGATCTCCTTGCAGTCCAAGGGACTCCCAAGAGTCTTCTCCAACACCACAGTTCAAAAGCATCAATTCTTTGGCACTCAGCCTTCTTCACAGTCCAACTCTCACATCCATACATGACCACTGGAAAAACCATAGCCTTGACTAGACGGAACTTTGTTGGCGAAGTAATGTCTCTGCTTTTGAATATGCTATCTAGGTTGGTCATAACTTTCCTTCCAAGGAGTGAGCGTCTTTTAATTTCATGGCTGCAGTCACCATCTGCAGTGATTTTGGAGCCCAGAAAAATAAAGTCTGACACTGTTTCCACTGTTTCCCCATCTATTTCACATGAAGTGATGGGAATTATTAATAACCCCCCACAGAAAACATACTCTTTTTCTACACCACTCCACAAACGTTTTTGGATAAACCCTTGCTCCAAAGAGTAAATCACTTAGCAGAGTAAAACTGGTCCATGTTTTCTGACTCATTTTGGCATACAGGGTGCTTTCCTATACCCTGAGAGCTTGTTAATTTGTGTCACTCTACAGTAATAATGCCTTGCCACTGTTTTCCAGTCAGCAATTCTTAAAAAATAAAACAAAACAGGAAGATAGGTACGTAAGCAGGAAGGAAGATACTCTAATAAAGGACAGACCACACACTCTTGAAACAAAAACATAAGTCTTCTTAAAAACTGACTGGCTGATAGCTAAAGTGCTTGAGAATACTCTGTAAGGAAGTAGAACAAAAAGTATTTACAAATAGAATGCTTTCTTTTTCTTAAAAAAGAAAAAAAGGAACTAAGAAAACTAAACAGTAACCTCCGAGCCACCTGCATTTCACTTTGTCAAAGTTGTGAGATCAAAGAATAAATGTTTATTTTTAAGTTCCTGATGGCAAACACCATTTCACAGTGTCTACTAATGAAGGCGTAATCCATAAGGGCACGATCAGTATCCAACCCTGCAAGAAATCCTTTCCTTTCCAGAACTGATATGCTCTCCTCTCTTTTCTGCTCTGCTCATCTAAACCAGATGCTCTAAACTCTTTGCATCCTCTTTGTCACTTCTGTCTCAACATTCGTAATTCCCTTTCATTTCAAAGCCTTGGCCAATCCTGTCACTTCTCAACCCATCCCCACACTCCATAGAACTTACTTCTTTAGCCTTATTACTGGAAGCTCTCCCTCTACTGACACTACAAGTCACCAAAGGAAACCAAATCTGCCAAGAAAAGCCATGTAACTTCCAACCACTCCTTGGTGCCCCCAATAGGAGGTTACACAGAGTACTCCCTGAAACCAAAGCCTATTTGAGACCCACTACAGCCATTTGGGCTGTATTTATATTACATAGAAATATATTACATAAATATTACATAGAAAATTCAAGTAATAATACCTATCCATGAAGGAGTTCCTTTTTAAGAGACCACATATTTTTAATAATGAAGTGAAGTAAAATGCCTATCCTGTTTATTATAGAAAATCATTATTTCTACTTTCTGCAATATAAGCTGTAAAAACAGCAGCAAAACAATCAAGCAAAAAACTTCATGACCTCCTAACTGCCCTCAGACTTTGACATCCTAAAAAAGTTGCAACGCTGAAACAATTAAAACACTGGAAATAATGGTCCAGCAACAGAAATGGTTACATAAGATAAAGTGCAGCCATACTGTGTGCAACACCATATGGTAGCTCAAGTAGCTGAGTGAGATAAAAAGCTCTGAAGACACACTGTTAAGTATAAAAACAAAATGCAGAACACCTACCTGTGTTTATGGTGTTTTTAAAAAATTGCATATTAAACACATATGCATACACTTCTCATACTATTTATGTTCTTAATGTATAAATAAAGGCCTGAAAAGATATCCAGCAAACTGAGGAGACAGACGGACTGAAGGGGAAAGAAAGAAGGCTGAAGAGGACTTAATACTTTATCTGCACTACTGGAATATTTTATAAGAATCCAGTATAACTGCTCACAACCATACAAATATGCAGGCTACAGTTTTATTTTAGACTGATGTTAAGTTGTGGAGTAGATTTCTAACTATCAGTTAAATATTTTCAGAATCCTTGAAAACAATGAGTTTTAAAACTTAAAATATCTTCTAAAATTCATAGATGTATCTATGGTTTTAAGCAAGTAATTTTCCCTCAGATAAATTCATAATGAATTCATTTGATATGTAATTGATCTGATGTATACATTTTTTTGAGAAAACTGATCATTTATAAGGTTCTTGATCTAAAAACAATCTCACCAATAAGTACTCTTAGGAAATTTTTTAAAAGAGCATTACTAGATAGAAAGACACATAACATTCAATGCAAATTTACTTATAACAACAAAAAAAGAAAACAAATAAAAAAGTTAAAATTGCCAGGAAATGGAAAATAGTTTTTTTTTTTTAATAGAGTATTATGTAGCTATTAAAAGTCATGTTTATAAAACAAAAAATACTGAAGATAATGGGCTTCCCTGATAGTTCAGTTGGTAAAGAATTCGCCTCCAACACAGCAGACCTGGGTTCAATCCCTGGACTGGGGAGATCCCCTTGAGAAGTGAAAAGCTACCCACTCCAGTATTCTGGCCTGGAGAATTCCATAGACTATAGTCCATGGAATCACAAAGAGTCAGACACTACTGAGCAACTTTCACTTCACTGAAGATAATGATCTGAGCACACCCATTTGCTTCTCCCTCCTACTAACTGAAACAGCAGTTAAGACAATAACAAAAATGATTGGGGGAAACAAAAATACAAATTTAGACTGTGGGACAAATGACCTGAGCTATTTTAAAAAAAAAAAAGGAAGGGGGAAGGGGAGACTTTTTATATTAAAGGAAAACAGGACACTCACATGCAATGTGTGAGCCTTAACTAAATCTTGGGAAAATGTATTCTGGAGACTACTGAGGGAATCCAAATATGAGGCATATATGAGATATTGTCTCGATATTACATTTCTTGGGTGTGTTATGTGACTGTGGTTATGTAAGACAATCTCCCTCCTGGATAATACATGCTAAGTACTTGGGACTGAAGTGTCATGATGTCTTTAACTTATTTTAAAAATGGTCAGGAAAACAGTGTATAAATAGAGAAGAACTTAACAACTGGTGTAGACAGCTATATTAAGAGTACACAAGGGTCAATGCTTAATCTTACCATTTTTCTGTGGGTTTAAATGTTTTTTCCAAAAAGAATTTAGGGAATTAAAAAAAACAGTATCAGAGAAAACACATACAGCAAAGAGAGAGAGAGAGGAGGGTACCATCTGCATTTCTGTAAGACCTAAAGAAGATGGGATCATATTAATGGATAAAACAGAGAAGGAAGCTATAATCCAGAATACAGGAGGAAACAAATTAGAGTGGATTTAGACTCAGAAAAGCGTCTGCCTTCAATGCGGGAGACCCGGGTTCGAACCCTGGGTTGGGAATATCCCCCGGAGAAGGAAATGGCACCCCACTCCAGTACTCTTGCCTGGAGAATCCCATGGACGGAGGAGCCTGGTAGCGAGCCTGGTAGGCTACAGTCCACGGGGTCACAAAGAGTTGGACATGGCTGAGCGACTTCACTTTCACTTTAGACATGAAAGCAGAGGTAAGAAATGGAGCCAAACACTGAAGGATTTTATCTACAGGTCTGTCTAAAAAACAGACTTACCATACATAACCCCACCCCTCTCCCATGCAGAACAGGCACTGAGACCTAGAAAGGAAGGAGACTTCTCTAAAAGTCAAGGAAAGGCTAGGCTTGTAGAGTGGGTACTCATACCTGGAAGTAAAACTCTCCTTACTCTGAAACTGTTAGGCTCACCAGCCTAACAGCCAGCTTCTAATCTGTAAACCTTCAATTCTAAATCTGCCAAAGATATATCCTTCCCACTGTTACCACTAATGCTATTTCCACATGCAAAGACAGAAATCTTAATCGGTCTTTCCACTAAGAAAAGAGAAAGAGGTCTGTTAGGGCCAGACCTATCTTCAGAGCAGTGGAAGAAAGCCATGCTGATTAATTTATATAATCATCTACTCTTAAATATAAACTTAAAGCATTTTAAGAGAACACTGCTTTCTAAAAGAAAAACCAACAGCATGAAAGGAAAAGACCAAGATAGTTTCTAAGGAATACAAATGATTCAAGAAAAAGAATTTTTAAATCTGATAACAGAGATCTAAATATTTCATCCATAACAGAAAAACAGGATTCTAGGAAAAAGAAAATGCTCTTAGAAATTGGAAATACGAAGGCTAAACTAAAATTTTCTTTTAAATGTAAAAAGAAGGGGTTAAAAGGGGGGAGGGGGCAAGGAAATATGTCACAACAGAATAAAAAGATAAAGACAGAAAATAAGTAAAAAGCTAAACAAAGTAAAGGTTCAATCCAGAAAGACCAATATCCAACTAAGGAGTCCAGAAACAGAGGACAGAGAAAAACAGAAGGAAAGAAATTTTTGTTAAGACTTTTTTAGTTTCATACACATGAACACTAAGTTTCACAGTAAGAGGGTCCAAAAAGTGTCCTGAACACAATGACATCTAGACAGCCTTCATGAAACTCCAGAAAAACTAAACAGGCACACCTAAAAGCCTGAAGGGAAGTACCACCAGTTAGTGATAAGACTTAAATCAGCCTTTTCTTTGGTCATGCTAAAAATTTGAAAACAATGGTTCCTGCTTTCAAGTTTCCTAAGAAAAATCATTTTCAATATAGAATTTATATACAAATAATTATGAAAAAGGTATAGGGGAGGCAATTTTTAGGCCTACAAATATTCCAAATTTACAAGCAAGTTTTTAGCATATACTCCAGTAAAACAAAACTCCTATCACAGTGTTCTTTGACTATTTATATGTCTGCAGACTATATCCAATTAAAGGCAAAAGGAGAAGAGGGCAGCAGAGGATGAGATGGTTGGATGGCATCACCGGCTCGATGGACATGAGTTTGAGCAGGCTCTGGGAGATGGTGAAGGACAGGCAGGCCTGGCGTGCTGCAGTCCATGGAGTCGCAAAGAGTGGGACACAATTTAGCAACTGAACAACAGCAACAAGACTATATCCACTGTACTCTAAGACCTTCGTTCACTTCAGATCCTTGGCACCTAACACAATGCCTGGCACCAAGTAGGTATTCAGGAAGGAAACACTGGCATAGATTATCCTCAGGAGTCTGGGAGACGAACACAGAATCCCATTCAGGAATGAATCTCCAAAACTAAGCTCTGCTATTTCAGGATCATGAGCTCAGGATTGAGTCCTCTTCTCTCAAACTCCATGTATTTTTTAAAGCTCAGCTTAAGTCCCATACAGAAAGCCTTCTTCAACCACCCAGTCCCCAAAGATCTCTTTTCTGTTAACTCCCACAGAATTTATCACTTGATTATATACTGCTATGTTGTTTACTGTTTGATATGTCTAGGCACACTGTGTCTGACGGAAGCGACTGTGACTCCCCCAGGGCAACTAGCACAGCGTAACACAATAAACCTGATAACTGGCTGGCTGCTCAAAACTAGCAATGAAAGAATCTCATCACCGAGGTCAGGACTTAGACTGTCTTCTACAATGCAATTTCAGGCAATCAGAATATATCCTAAAATGATTCTCTGGACTGAAGATAAACCACTTGCAGTAATCAAGAATTAAAATTAATAACTATGTATTGCATACTCTAGTTTATGATTATAATTAAACTTCATCTTTCAACAAATATTACATACCTACTATGTGATATGCATTATTTTTCATAACACATATAAAACTATTTTAAAAAACCCTGACTAAACATTATTTAACATTTAAACCACTGGTTCTCTTTTTTTTAAACAGTACCCTTTCTTCACACACTAACTTATTCAGAATTCCCAGATTCAAATATCACAGAACTGTTCTGTGGCAACAGAGGTTGAGGGGAAGGCTCAGAGCCCCATCCCTCTTAGTCTGCTGCGGCTGCTTTAACAAGGTGCCAGACTAGGTAGCTCAAACAGAAATTTATTTCCCACAGTTCCAGAGGCTAAGGCAGTCCAAGATCAAGGTGCAGCCAATTCAGTTTCTGGTGAGAGCTCTCTGCTGGCTTGTAGATGGCCACCTTCTCACTGTGTCCTCTCAGCAGAAAGAGGGACACATTTATGTGTCCACTTCTGGTGTCTCTTCCTCTGATAAAGACACCAGGTTCACTGGATCAGAGCTCTATACTTATGACCTCATTTAACCTTAATCATCTCCTTAAACGGAGAATGGAATGGCAATCCACTCCAGTATTCTTGACTGGAGAATTCCACAGACAGAGGAGCCTGGCGGGCTATAGTCCATGGAGTTGCAAAAGAGTCAGACATGACTGAGCAACTAACACACCTCGTTAATAGCCCTGTTTCTAAGATAGTCACATGTGGGTTTAAAACTTCAACATACCAATTTGGGAGGGACAGAATTCAGTGCACATTCTGGTTCATCTCCTGAAACTTCTCCTTGATCTAAACCCAGGAATATATGGATGAAAAGACTAAAAACCATCTAATTAGACAACTTAATTTTACATGAAAGAAAAGTGGGGTGTAAGGAGGTTAATGACTTGCCCTAAGTCATGCCACCAGTTAGTCACAAAATTAAGCCTAGAAGCTAGGTCCCTGATGTCCTCCATTCTACCAAACTCACTCATAATACTCCACAATGGGTAGTAAAGTCATCAGGTACCCCGGTGACTGGAAATGTCAATGAGATGTACAAGATGTCACCAGTCCTGCCAATAGCCACTTGGCTATATGAACTCCAAACTCACATAGCCAATGTCTACTCAACATGTATGGGTGGGTGTCTAACACACATCATGTCTAAAACCGAACTCCTGATTTTCTTTTCCAACACCTTCTTTGGCAGATCGTTCCAGGCACTCAGGCCAAAATACTACAGTTTATCCAAGACTGTTTACCTTTCCTCACATCTTTTAGTCAATCCCTCAGTACCTACTATTAGCTATTTTCCAAACATCCAAATTTCTATAATAAAATATTGGTGGAACAAATATTCAGAATCTTTGCTTACCGCTTTTTACCACATCTACTGTTACCATCATGGTCCAGCCCCCAGTATCTCTCAGATTACAGGAACCATTTAACCAGTCTCCCTACTTCTATCATTGCCCCCCTAGAACCTACTCAACATTGTAGCTGTTAAAGCCTATATGAGATCACGTCACATCCCAAATAAAATAACTTTCCAGCAGCTTCCCAACTCATGCTGAGTAAAACCCAAGGGTTTAATAATCTTCTTGTGATTAGATAATTTCCTCTCTAAAGTTCTAAACATACTCCCACTTTCATTCCACACCTGCCACACCATCCTCCTTTCTGTTTCTTAAGCATCTTTGCCTCCCTCACCCTCCTTCACATGCCATTTTTATTAGCAATGCTTTCCCTGACCACCCTAATTAAAATAGGAAATTCCTTCATCCCATTCCTCTTCATTGCTTTATTTTTCTCTACAGAGCTTACCACCAACTGACATATTATATACTAGTTTACTTACTATTGATATATCCCTAGCTCCATACAGATTTTGTCAGCTGTGTCCCAGTACTAGAGGAGTATTTAAATGCTCAATAAATATTTGTTGAATAAATGAGTGAATTATGAATGAATAAAGTCATAAAACTAACTAGGCTTCAAAATCTCATCTTGGGACTCCCTGGTGGTCCAGTGGTTAAGACTTTGTGCTCCCAAGTCAGGGGGCACAAGTATGCTCCCTGGTCACAGAATTACGATTCTACATGGTGCAGCCAAAAAAAAAAAAAAAAAGGCTCATCCTGTCTGGCATCAGAGCTAGAAAGTTATAAAAAAAAAAATAAGGTTTTTCCTTTTTAATAGAACAGTACAGTGAATTCAAGTCAAAACATCCGGGATTAATGTAGATTCTAAGGCCAAAAAACAACAAAGGGAATGAGATACAAAGAGCCCTTGAATCATTTAGAGACTTACGATTGCAATTTCCAGCCACGTAATCCTTTCCAGCTGAAAATGCCCAAAGACTTAGAAGAGAAAGAGACAGAATGATGGCACTTCTCTTACACTAAAACAAAATTAACCACAGGCCTATCTACTTACATTTATGTACAGAAATGCACAGTAATAAGGTGATAAGCTTCACACAAAACTTGGTCAGGGCAAAAGGGACTACTGAAACAGGATGTCACTTTCATGTATACATTTGTGTTGTCTGTAAGACAACAAGAGAGCATTCATGTTTTTTTTAAGACAAAATGAAACTTTTCAACCTACTTTCTCAAAGGTAACCACTGATTAACAGTTTATTGTGTATTACAGATTTTCTTCCTATATAACCAGACAGATATAAGTTTTAAAAAATAAGTGGTAGGAATTCCGTTTCCAGGAAAGTGGAATAGACACACATTTTACTCCTAAGTATAATTAAAAACCCCATCACTGCATAGAAAATAAACATAAGAAAGTCCTAAAAGGTGGAGAAAAGTAGACTCCAGGACTCAGTGAACCACGCAGTTGCGCGCTCCCTGGATTTTTTTTAATTTCATATAATCCAAACATTGGACATGACTGAAGCGACTTAGCAGTAGCAGCAGCAAAGCTAAACAAGTTAGTAACCCAGAAACAGCAATGGGTACAGACAAAAAAAAGAAAAAGCTCCAATGAGCTGCTCTTTCTAGCTGAGGATCAGAAAAGGGACAGCCTAGCAACACAAAAAACTTTTAGACAATAATTGCTCTACTCCAGCCAAACACCACAGAAACACTGTGGCCACATCCACACTAGCAAAGACCTAGGCCTCTCCCCTCACCAGGCTGTAGTGAGGTACCCCCAATCCCATCCAATGGGTCAGTGTCAAAAAAGGCCACGTAGAGAGCCAAGACCTTCACATCAGCCAAGCAATAACAGACCACAAATAACAACCCACCCCAACCCTGAAGCATCAGTGGAGACCACACAGGGAGCAATAACTGGACACTCCTTTCCCTCCTAGCCAGAGAAACATCAGTATAGGCCTAGTGAGGAGCCAGAACTCACACTGACTCAGCAATTGCAGGGAGCATCCCTCAGGTATCATTGGAAACCAAACACGGAACCTGGACTTACTTCTACCCTCAAGTGGCAGTGAGGAGGTGGCACATGTTCCCCTTTGGAAGCCAGCCAAAACAAAACTAAAGTAAGATCCACAATCTCATAATACTCAGTACGTCCAAGTTGCAATCAAAAATCACTCATTGAACCAAAAACCAGAAAGACCTCAAGCTGAATGAAAAAGGTAATAGATGCCAACACCAAGATGGAAAATATTTTAATTACCTGACAAAGATTTTAAAGCAGCAGTCATAAAAATGCTTTGAACAAGCAAGTATGACCCAACTGGAAACAAATGAAAAATAAACTCTCAGCAAAAGAAAAAGAACAAAAAGTTTTAGAACTAAAATACAGAATAACCTATTAAATAAGCTGCTGCTGCTACTGCTAAGTCGCTTCAGTCGTGTCCGACTCTGTGCGACCCCATAGACGGCAGCCCACCAGGCTCCCCCGTCCCTGGGATTCTCCAGGCAAGAACACTGGAGTGGGTTGCCATTTCCTTCTCCAATGCATGAAAGTGAAAGGTGAAAGTGAAGTCGCTCAGTCGTGTCTGACTCTTAGCGACCCCATGGACTGCAGCCTACCAGGCTCCTCCATCCATGGGATTTTCCAGGCAAGAGTACTGGAGTGGGGTGCCATTGCCTTCCCCGACTAAGTAAGCTAAATGAACTAATACTATATGTTCGTATTTTCACTTACTAACTAATGAAAATCTGTCTCTATATACACACGTACAGCATTCTAAAGTAGCTGCAGTGTTTGAATTAACTATCACTTAACTAATCCTCAATTAAAGAACATATGTATTGTTTATAATTTTCTACCATTACAAACCATGCATATTTGCGGAATTATCTATGTCATGATTATCTCTCATATTTAGCCAATGACATCATTTCACTAAAAATTAGACTCCTATGTGAAAGGGCATGCGGTTCAAATTTTCATACACTCTGCCAAATAACCTTCTAGAAAAGTCATACCAATTACATTCCCACCAATAGTGTATGAATGTACCATACCTGTCAACAGTTATTGTCTCAATTTTTCCCCCGTTTTCTAATCTGACAAGTGAAAATAAAACATTGATGTTTTTACATTCACTTCTTTATTACCAGTAAAGTAAACATATTTTCATGTGCTTAAAAGCCAAAAGTAGTCTATCTTTTGAAAATTACCAATTCAGGTCATTTGTGAATTCACATTATTTATCTTAGTAATACAGCCCTTGGTATTTCACAAATACAAGCTATGTGACATACATGGTGCAAATATATTTCAACCACTCTATTGTTTAACATTGTTGATGCTTTTTTCACAGTTTTTAATTACATTGCATTTAATACAAGTAAAAAGACATCCAACCTAAATACTTCAGTCCCAACTAATTTTAGAGCCAATCAAACACTCATACAAACCACTCTCACTACTGGTCAAGAGTATAGAATTAGCCTTTCTGTTCTAATTACAGGGAAGAAAAGGATGCTGGCACCCACTACACAATCAATTAACAATGGTCTTCTCCACATACATAGTTTCCCCATGCGGTAGACTGGACTTTTTACCTCATTTTTTAAATATAATATTCCATTTCCCCTCTGGAATTTCACTGCTACTCTAAATCCCAACCTATTTGGCAGGTGACTTGACAACCTACCTTGTAGCCCTTTTAGGTACGAGAGGACTGACCCTTCCCTCTTGGTGTTCATTGTTATCAGGCACCTATCTCAAAACAACCAAAATTCTGAAAACTAGCAGACTGCCAATAGACAATTCATTATTATCACTATCCAGGGATTTCTGCTATTATGCTCTGCCCCTCTTAAAAATTACTAAGCTACCCTGGGTATCATAATTTGGACTGCCAGTCAACTCACTTGAGCTACTGCTCAGCTGGGAAAGAACACAAAACAAATGCAATGTATTATTCTCTTGTTCTTCTAGGCATCCATTCTCTCTACTTCTTTTCCTCTCACCAGTTATCCAGAGATTCTGGCCCTGATTTATGACAAGTGGTAGTAACAATTTCATAAAAAAATAAGCACAATCACCAGAACTATGATTCGAAAAGTCACATACACAAAATCATAATGGAACAAAAATAGTTTTAAAGGATATCTTTTAATAATGTGAAGAGAAAATAATCCAGAACACATGCTGTGCTATGCTTAGTCGTTCAGTTGTGTCCGGCTTTTTGTGATCCCATGGACTGTAGCTTGCCAGGCTCCTCCTTCCATGGGGTTTCTCCAGGCAAGAATAATGGAGTGGGTTGCCATGCCCTCCTCCAGGGGATCCTCCCAACCGAGGGATTGAACCCAGGTCTCCCACGCTGCAGGTGGATTCTTTACCAGCTAAGCAACCAGGGAAGCCCAAGAATACTGGAGTGGGTAGCCTATCCCTTCTCCGGGAAATCTTCCTGACCCAGGAATCGAACCGGGGTCTCCTGCATTGCAGGTAGACTCTTTACAAGCTGCACTACCAGGGAAGCCAAAGATATTATGTGACATCAGTAACCATAACTATATAGCATTACTGCTTAGGGCTAAATACATTACTTAAATTTTTTATTTTATTCAGTCTAACATTTTCAAGTCACAAGTAATTTTTTTTGTAAGTAATTTTATTCATGTTCTAAGATACTTCCATGCTAAAACAGAATTTTTTCATTAAAAAGATCAATAGCCCACAAATAACTATGTGCTCATTATACATGTACTTAGTAAAGACCACACCCTTAGCTGAAGAAACATAGCACAAGTTCAACTTTAATTCCTCAGCCATCTATAAACTATATTCCATTGGAGTCTATTTTATCAAAGTATTACCATCCTGGATCAGAAAAAAATAGCTAGGAAGGACATTATTAGTTCAACTCAATGGTTCTCAACAAGGGGCAATTTGGCCCCTCAGAAAACATCTAGCAGTGCCTGCAGACATTTTTGGTTGTCACACTGGGGAAAGGAGAAGGGCACAGCCTACTGATATCTAAGCTAGGGATGCTGTTAAACATCTTACAAAGCACAGGACAGCTCCCCCATAAGAAAGAATTATCTGGTCCATAAGGTCTATAAGGATGAGGCTGAGAAATCTGGAAGAACTGATGAGATATGAATATGAACAACAGTGTATCAATGTTAAATTTCCTGAATTTGACCTGTTTCATGTGGCTTCATAAAAGAATGACTTTGTTCCTAGGAAGTACATATCAAAGTATTTAGGAGTAAAGGAACATGTCTTAACTTATCCACAAATGGTTCAGAAAAAGGTAACTGTATATATGTAGACAGAAAGAATGAATGATAAAGAAGTGAGCCAAAATGCTAACAATTGGTGAATCTGAGTAGAAAGTATACAGAAATTTTTATTATTCTTACAATTTGAAATTACATCAAAATACAAGGGTAAACAAGTATTACCACACCTGTAAATTTCTTTTTAACTAAAATACTTTGCACAATTTCCCAGTAAATATGTGCAATATAGCAAATCACCTTTTATTCTCTTTTCAAAATAAATTATACTATCTTGAATGAATACTTGTAAATTTGACCCAGATAACTCAAGTAAGCGTAAGCTGGGAAGTAAAATTTCTAAAATGTAAACTGCACAGAAAAAGCTAGAAACACTTAGATGTCTACCAAGGACATGACATTTTCTAGTACTTGTCACAGTAAATGCATGACTTAACTTCCCTATATTATATATTTCATGCTCTCAATGCACATTGAAAACTGTGACCATTCACAATCATAGAAGACCTGAACACAATCAAGGGGAAAACATGTATAAGAAATAATACAAAAATATTTTTATGACTCAGATTTTCAGAAGTTTGACATTAGTTCCAAATTCTCAAAATTTACCATTCCTGTTTCTAGCCACTTGTTACAAACAGTACCCAACAGATAAACAGTAACAGCTTTGTAGATTTTAACAGTTACTTTCTGGAAAGCAATAATCTAAAATTTTAAAACCAGGAAAAAAATTAGAGCACTTACAGATGTCTGAGACATACTTGACTGTTGTGTGACACTTCCTGTGGGGGATGTAGGTGGTCTTCCACTGGACAAGCTTGCCTAAAATAATAAGATCTTTATGTCTATAAGAAGTCTGAAGTTTAAAACTTTCTTGTACCAGGATACCACAAAAATCACAATTAAAGTCAAAACAACTATTTTACAGTCATTTTATAGTCAACATGGATTAAGTTTTGATCAAACAAATTAAGAAAAAGAGAAAACACTGCACGGTGAAATCAGAAGACCCAAAGGCTCAACTTAGTTTAAGAGCTGCACCCATTGTCAGTTTTACTCTATAGAACTCATCTTCGAAGTGAAATTACCAATCCAATGTTATGAAAAATAAATTGGAGCTATATCAAATGCCACTGTGTTTCAGTTTCCTAACTATCATGAACAAGATGTTATTTTAAATTACACTAATGAGAAGAAGTAATAGCTGGGATGTGTTTAACAGAAATAAACCTTTTTCAGGTTCAGTCAACTTGAGATCCTACTCTGGTTACTAGATTTAAATCTCCCATTAGAGTTTTATTTAAATAAACAATGCAATAATAATGAAGATCTGTTTAAAAACAAACATTTAATCATTAGCAGTAAGAATCATATGACTGGATTTTAGAAAAGTATACATACACATTTTTATAGAGAACATTTCTGGAGGGATGCATATTAAACACTGACCGCCGCTGAAGAGTGGAAAATACTAGTGGGTGTGGAAAAGAAACACCTCTATACTTTACCTCTTAAGAACGATTTTATACTGGTTTTTTTTTTTTTTTAGTGAGTATAAATTACTTATGTAATTTTAAAAAACCTTTTTTGGTTAAAATGTAAATAAGATTTATGTAACCTTAACTATTAACTGTCATCCCTAGAATTTTATACACACAAGACTGGTACAGCATTTCTGCAATGTAGATAAAAAGCAGAGGGACAAAACTCGGCAACAGAGTAACACATTAAACATTCGTTTTTTTAAACTAACTTTTATTTGGCAGCCTATTATATTTTCTTAAAAAAAAAAAAAAACACAAGATATCTGAAAACTCTGCAATAATACCCAGTGTATTTATTTTCATTAATTGTCTGCAGGCAATGTCAACTTTGGCCTGGTAAGTTCTTAATTCGTTTCAGTCTCACCTGAACAGCAGCAAGGCTCTGAAGCTGGGAGCTGCTTAAGTGCTGCTGCTGGAGAGCCGCTGTGTGCAGCATCAAGTGCTGCTGCTGCGCGGCGTACATCTGCTGTAGATACTGAGCAGCTGAGCTGGAAGGGCGATGCAGTGCCTGTTGAATTACCTGTGATAAGTCAATTGAACCAATGTCAAACCATAATCTTAACCATAAAGTATTAGAAAAGCTGTATTAGAAATTTTAAAAAGTAAAAGTAACCATAAAGTATTAGAAATTTAAAATTTCACTCCTTTAATATTCAATATCCTCACACTTATTAACAGTTCTCTCCTAGTTATACATCACTGCTGCTGCTGCTTCTAAGTCACTAGGATTCACTAATCTGTACAGGTTAAAGTTACCCAGTAGAGGCAATTCACAAAAGGAAAAAGGGCTAAGTAAGCATCTGAAAATATCTTCAATCTCATTAGTAGTCAAAACTTACAAATTAAAACACAACACTTTTTCAGCCTTCCAATGGATAAACATTTAAAAGACTACTACTACTGGAGAAACAGATTCACTCATATACTGTTAATAACAATGTAAATTGGAATACCCATTTTGGATAAAATGGAATACCCATTTTGGATTAAACTTGTTAGAATTCGCGATTTGGGTATAAAAAGAATATGTATACCCTGGATAGCATATTGAAAAGCAGAGACACTACTTTGCCAACAAAGTTCCGTCTAGTCAAGGCTATGGTTTTTCCTGTGGTCATGTATGGATGTGAGAGTTGGACTGTGAAGAAAGTTGAGCGCCGAAGGTTGGAGAAGACTCTTGAGAGTCCCTTGGATTGCAAGGAGATCCAACCAGTCCATTCTAAAGGAGATCAGCCCTGGGATTTCTTTGGAAGGAATGATGCTAAAGCTGAAACTCCAGTACTTTGGCCACCTCATGCGAAGAGTTGACTCATTGGAAAAGACTCTGATGCTGGGAGGGATTGGGGGCAGGAGGAGAAGGGGACAACAGAGGATGAGATGGCTGGATGGCATCACCGACTCGATGGACGTGAGTTTGAGTGAACTCCAGGAGTTGGTGATGGACAGGGAGGCCTGGCGTGGTGTGATTCATGGGGCCACACAGAGTTGGACACGACTGAGCAACTGAACTGAACTGATACCCTGCGTGTATTACAAACAGTAATGTATAACAGATCAGTGCCGTCCAATACAGTAGCCACTAACCCTAAGTATCTACTAAGCACTTACAAGGAGACTAGTGCAACCAAGGAACTAAGTTTTTAATTTTACTGAATTTTAATTTAAATATAAAATAGCCACATGCAGCTAGCAGCTACTATATTGAACAGAGCAGATAACAACAATCAACAAAACAGTTTCCAAATACATTTAGGTGAAAAAAGGTCACTTAACAGTGTACAGAGTAAGATACCATTTATATTAAAATATTTTAAACAATATTCAGGAAAACATTAAAAGACTACTGATAGGTAGCTAGATTAGAAGTGATTTTTACCTGATTCTCATTTGTATTTTTTCTAAATGTCTGAAAAAACTTAGCTTCATTACAGTAATAACTACATAAAATTATAAAGCCATTTTTTTTAGAAAATTACTAAGTAACCACTCATTTTTTTTAAATGTCAGGTGCAACTGTTTCAACACAAAATAAAATTATTCTTACTAAAAAAAAATTCTTATAAGTGCTCATTACTGTGACTATTTATTAGTAAAATAAAAACTCTGAACCCAAACTTCATAAATTGATAAATGTGAAACAATCAAGAGTTCTAATAAAAGAGAAAAATCCTTTATTTGTCCAAATGGTACACTGGACTACACCAGTCCTCTGCAATCACAGCCCAAAGTCATGTCATGCCCATGGGGACTTTCAAACAGCACCCTAAATCTCAAGATGAAACCAGAGTTTTCAAAGAGCTAATGGAGAAAAAGAGACATAATCCTATAGTTTGAGCTTCTGAGTCAGGATACCTTTATCACAAAGCTATGAATGTCTTTATTTAAATTCCAAGAAAGCACGTTTCCTTGTGTTTTTTACCTTCCTGCATTCATGTCACAATCGCCAACAATAGACTGCTACACCTGCTGCAGATTCATGTCACAAAATCAATATAGGCTTTTGACCCCTAGTTGCAGGGAAGTACAGACCAGCATTAAGTGCTTTAGAATCACAACAATATATCTTTTTGGTTAGGTTATCTGTATATGTTGCTCTAATTCCATAACAAAACTCTAAAATCAAACTGAAATTAAAAATGAAGAACTTATTTGAATATACTTATTTTTTCTATTGTCAGCACAATTTTTCATTACCATTCAGTGCCATACTCATGGATGAGAGACTCTTTAAAAACAAGTTAAAGATACAGCACATTGCTCTTATTTTGTTCCTCTGGAGCAAGGACGGTGAAAAGGATTCACAGGGGTGGGGGGAAAAAAAAAAGCTGGAAGGTATTAAACTACTTAGGTAGTTCAATAAATATTGATTTGATTACATTTTAAGGGAAGCAATTCTATGATCTTGTAAGAATCAGAGGTAGTGCTATTCATGAGATATTATCTTCAACTACAAATCTCGAGTAACTGTTTTTTATTAACACAGCCAGCTTAGAAAATAGGTGGAGAACAAAATGGTATTTAAAATATCACATTATCTTTATGTTCAAGGATCTAGATATTCTTCCCTGTTTCCCTTGCCTCAGAGAAAGGTGAAAAACATTAAAACCACTATGTTCCAGTCTGAATTTCTACTGAACTGACGGACGAGTTTCCAACAATCCTGATTCTACTCCACAGTAATTTCAGAATACTAAGCCATATAACAGCTAGACAGTCAGTATACTGGGATCTGCACTCTAGAAAAATGCATCAGGGAGATGACTAAACCAGGTCTGTTTTTTTCAGGGTGGAGTGCAATTATGCAGATTTGAGAAAGAACAATAGGTGTAATGGGAAAAAAATCTCAGTGTTTAAGGGCACAACTCTAAAGTCAAGAGTACCAACTAGGTATGTGAGTTTAGGAAAGTTATTTAGCCAATTTAAAACATCAATTTTTCCATCTGTTGAATGGAGATAATCCATGTAAAGCATTTATCAAATAGCATATAATTATTCAGTATGTATTAGCTACTATCATTTACTGAGTATATAACTTGCCCCACAAAATTCTAGATCCTTTGTCTAATCCTCATAACTTATTAAGCAGGTGGTCTCATTCTCATTTTATAGTTTTCTGAGGCTCAAGGAGATTGTGCCTCTCACTCAAGGCTAGCTACAGTAAAGAAAATGGAATTAAAACAAAAACTGCATCAGCCTGCAATGCCCATGCTCTTTTTATGCAATACCATATTGCCTCAACCTCCATTACTATTAAGGCTGTCTTGCTATATCTTGCTGTTTGCTGAAGCCAGGGTAGGCAAGGAGTGAGCGGGGAAGCTGGAAGAAGATACAAGGAGCCAGAAGAACTGCAGACACATTTCTTCTCTCCTGACTGGCACAGCAGCCATAACAGTAGACATGCTGTATTCGCTTGTGGTTGACCCAGCAGACATAGCCATAACGCTGCCACAAGGGCTTTTCAGGTGGAGCTTATATAGGTTTACAGAACAAAAGTGGCCCGTGGTCAAGGGGGTACATCGGGACACACATATGCAGTGCTGTAAGTGATCTCAGCTGTCACACAACTGTATTTACAAAACACGGGGCGAGAGCAAGAGACTATGGGGTGAGAGAGCCTGACCACCACCATCTTTGCTCATTTGCTCCTTCCCTACAAAGGTTAACCAGCTAAACTTTATTTTCTCAACTAAGTGAATAGCCTAAGACTTTTCCTAATTAAATATTCCCTTTCTCCTCTGCCCGATAGCTGCTTATGGATCCTCTTGCTTAGGGTTCTTAGGTTTAAAACGAACCTTTTATCTACAGAGCTGAATAAATCCTAAGTTCAAATTTTGGGTTCAAATACACAATAATCCAGAAAAACCTAAAGCCATTTTCATGTTGGGGCTCTTGGTCGAGTTTCCCCACTTGCAGCAGCACCTAGGGACCTTCCAATTATAATTCTCCTCACATTGTTTTCGAAGCTACATGCTGACAAATGGAGGCCCTCCCAACAGAATGATTATTAAATAACTCTGTTGGTAGTTCCAAACGTCCACAATTCTAACTGTACTCACTTAGAGGGTTATCATGTAACTCATTTGAGGATATGAAACAATACATTTACCTGGCTTAAGCAAAAAGTCATAGCTCCTAAGTCTTAGCCTACCCGTCATGGTAACTGAATTACCTGTACAGCATGCCGGTCTGAGCCACTATAGACAGAGATCTGCGGTTGCTGCATTCGAGAGGAGGAAGTAGTGATGGTGGTGGTGGTGGTGCTACTGTTTGTCGTCGACACCGAAGATGTTCCCGGGTTTGGTTCACTATCCATAGCTGTACTGTGGTCCTTAAATCTAGCAGACAGCACAAAGGATTTGTATTGGCAAAAGCGTTATACTGTTTAAAGAATATTTAATTACTCCAAGTAGTGATCAGAACAGTCTAAATTTCTAAGAAGGACCTCATAAAATAAAGATAGCACACAGTCACCATAAACACATGAAACGGAAAAATACTTTACAAAGATAAAGCATAATTAAGAACTCATATCTACTAAATTTGAATCCAGAGGACTCAGGATACAGAACCCAGATAAAGCCTGGCCTAAAGTTTACCTTTTTATTGTTGAAGGAAGATGAATGTCTTGAAACCAAAACAGGTGATGACAGAATACTTTACTACCTGGGAAAATTAAAACTTAAGCAATATCAGAGTATTCAAATACTTCTTTATATTCTTTTGACCATACTGATTACAAATTAAAATCATTCTTCTTATGTAGACATTAAAAAGGATGCCTGTGGACTTGTGCTAGCTTAGTTTAGCTTAGTCAATTAACTCAATTTTTGGTTACCGTATGTACTTTATTTAAAAATACGTTCTCTAGGAAAATAAGTTAAAAAATAATTTATTAACTCAAACTGCTTTCCCTGTAATTATTCTACAATTCTGTCCTTACCACATCTAATAGCTCTGAGTTAATACTCATAAGCAGATTACTCTGGGTAAATAAGAGAAGCAGTGGAAAACAATTTCCCCACTTGCTAACAAAAATTTCTTTCACAAAATACAGCTCCAAATTTTGAAAACAGTGTAAACTATGTCACTTTCCTTATGCATGAAGTGCAGTTTTGTACCATTCTGATTATCTTCCCTCCAACATTACAAACTCATTTCACTGTTGTGATACAAATACACAATTTTTATTTTAATAAATTCAAACGACACATTAAGTCAATTCTGAGTGCTTTAATGTTGTTAGAAACTAGAACTATAACATTTATTGTAGGAATAGAAATGCACCACAAAAAGCAAACGTAAGAATATACTGGTTTTCTCTGCCTTTCTTTTCTTCTAAGAAACATAATACAAACCCACCTCACATGAGAAGTACTGACAAGAATGTAACACTTTCTACTTCAGGAAAAGACAAAGGAATTTGGCACTAACTGTGAATACGTGCACTATTTCCACATAGTGTCCTTTTACCTACAAATTTTCTTTGTTTTTTATATCACATATATAAACAGTATTTATATGTATAACCATAAGAGTATGATTGCTCTGTGAGGAATCAAATGTTTTTAAAAGCCCGATTTATAAGAGGAAACGTGAAAGGAAAAAAAGTGGGGAGCCAAGTCTTACTAATCTTTTTGATTAATAAATGACTCACACACTTTTAGACTTCTCTGGGGTTTTTATTGGGGGGGGAGGGTTGGGGAGCGGTTTGTTAGTTTTGCAAACTCCTTTCCATTCATCAAATCACAGCAGCATATGTTAACAATTCAACATCATACAGGTATGGTGGTAGATAAACTTTTTACCAAATTGCTGTCATAACACTTCTGAACCACGCATTAATGATATGCAAAAAGCCAGCTTTAATTCTGGTCCTTGTACAGTGCTGTTCTGCTCAACCATCTCCTCAAACCCTGCAGTAAGCAGTTCAGTAACTAAATATGGTCACAGAGAATCCAAAATCTAGACACAAGTCTAAACATCGGTGGGTAGAACTGGCCAAATCATTAAACTGCATCTGGAGACCTGGCACAAAAGAACAATTTTGCTAATTCCACCGACTAGCCTTGTATATTGCCTGCAAAACACAAACGGCAGTTCCGCTGCACAAGCGGCCTACCCAGGAAACACTTAAGTTTGAGTCGCTAACTAAGCATACCATCACACCGCCACACAAGAATGTGGCCCTCTAGGGCGGCAACTACACTGCAGCCAGAAACCCGAGGGAAAGAAAGATCTTTCCTACCAGGGTGTTTTCAGCCTCGCCAAACACGCCATAGCCCCCGCCGCTGAGACACCTCCTCCGAGCCTGCCGAGGGAGGGAGTGAGCAGCCCCACGTCTCGGGCTCTCCCACGGAGGCGCAGTGGGGTGGCGCCGGGGCGGGAAGGAGGCGAGCGTGAAGGAGGCCTGGCAGTGCCCGCCCAGCCCTACCCTGCCTCCGCGGGCCCCCGGTGCGGGCGACCGTCACAACGCTGCCCGCGGGGCCCACTTGCAGGGATGACAGCCTCTGAGGGGCCCACCCGGGCTCATCTTCCGGAAGACCCCGGCGGTAGGGGTCCGAGGAGGGACCCTGCGCACAGGGCCCCGCAGATCCGGGACCAGACGGCGGAAGGGGCGCTCCCGCCTGGAGGTAACTGGACCCTTACAGTTCGGCTCCGTCCCCCGACAAGGGCCAAGCAGGCTCCTCCACGATAAGGAAGCTCTCGCGTCCCCCTTTCACCGCACTGCCCGCGAAAGAGCCCTGAGCTTTCCCCTTGGGGGGACTTGTCGCTGCCCCCTCTCGCCCCCCAGTTACGACATCAGTCACCAGCAAGTCACTCACTCCGCTTCCGCCATCTTCTCTCCTCCATCACTAACATGGGCTGCGCATGCGCCCCCCGGCGGCGGCAGCGGCGGCCGCGGCAGAAGAGGGAGGAGGGGCGGAGTCGGCTCAGCCTCGGGCCCCCGAGGTCACGTGGGGCCCTCGTCTCCCAGTTCCTCCTCCCTGAAGGCTTGCTGGCTCGGGGAAGTGACCAGGTTTTGCCAATTTAGGTGTCAGTGTCTCACGTGCACCCCCTCGCTTTCTCTAGGATCTTCTTCCTACTGGGGAGGGGTGTCTAACCGAGATATGAAAAGTTCTGATTAGACTGTTAAATGACAAATTTTATGAATATCTAAAATATACCAAAGCTTGTGCAAACTGCAAAGAGGGAGATGGAAGAGAATGACGCGAGAATTGGATGCTGAGGTCTCAGAGTGAAAGGAAATGCCATGGTAGCTGCAGGGCTTGTTGCCTGGGGTGCATGGCAATTTGGTGATAGAACCAGCAGGCCCTGTCTTGGGCTCAGAGATAGAGTTCTGGATGCCCATGCGGTGGACAGTTAAGGTATTATATTACCCTAAGAATATCACCCACTTCTTTGACATGAATTTACTGACCGCTTAATGGCGATTAAAAGTTTGCATACCGCAGAGACAACAAGCGGGAATAGCCACCAGTTTGCTAAGATAATTTACTGTATTCTACACACGTGGCAACTAATCTGAAGCAGGATGAGACAAATGTGTGAAGATGAGTGAACCAAGTCCCTGTCTTCCAACAAGTCTTAATCTGTCTTTTACAGAGAGAGGCACACAATCTAAGTGTTCTAACATAGATCCATTAAGTGCTTTGGAAATTTAAATTCAAGGAATAATAAATCTTCACTGCCCTTCACCAAATAAAGCATTTTGAACACAAATAATGCCTTCTTTTTGCACTTTTTAAGATGGTGGAGTCACATTTCAAAACTGAGAAATGAGGAACTTCCCTGGTGGTCCAAAGGTTAAGATTTGGTCCTTCCAATGCAAGGGGCCAAGATTTCATCTGTGGTGGTGGAACTAGGGTTCTACATGCTGCACTGCAATGGCAAAAAAAAAAAAAAAAAACCTGAGAAATTAATTACTGATATAAATTCAACACAAAGTGTAATATGGTCTAATGAAAATATGCTTAATCTTACAAATCCTGTGACCAGGATGTCCCTAGGGGAAGGAAAAGATCACTTTCAATGTCGGCTAAATTGTCCCTTTGCCACATCTCCCTGTATGATAACCTTGTTTCTTTATCTTATTTTCTTATCTGAAAGCAAAACCCTTCCTACTACTCCTAGGAGAACTCACTGGAAAGTCCCCTTTGAAAATTCCCTGTAGATGCTTAAAAATAAGATATTACTACTTCATCTTTCTTTTCTGATTTGCTCAGATGATGCCATTGCCATATAATTCCCAAGAATCAACTGTTGGGATTTCCCTGGCAGTCCAGTGGTTAAGACTGTGCACTTCCAGTACAAGGGGTGTGAGTTCAATCCCTCATCACAGCAGAATTAAGATCCTGCATGCTGTGTGGTCAAAAAACAAGTTGACTGTCTGTTGGTATTGCTGAAATTTTCATGCATCAAAACAAAACTGAAGAAAGCAGTCTTAAGGACTTCCCTGGTAGTCCAGGGACTAAGAGTCTGCACTCATAATGCAGGCAGCCCAGCTTGAATCCCTGGTCTGGGAACTAGATCCCACATAGAGCAACTAAGTGTGCATGCCACAAGTAAAGATCCCCCATGCCGCAACTAAGACCTAGTGCAGCCAAATAAATAAAAATTTTTAATTTTTTTTAAAAAGCAGTCTTAGACCTAAACATGAAAAATGCATAATCCAAAGGAATGTTTGGAAAAAATATGCCAAAATTGTTCCTTTTCATCCCTCTTTCTTTGAACATCCAAGGCCTGTATCTGTATTGGCATCTCATGCAGATTGGCCTTAAAAGTCATAATACATATTGGATAAAGTCAGGCCAGTACTGCTTTTCTTTTTTTTTTTTTTTTTGGCCACACCCAGTGGCTTGCAAGATCTTAGTTCTCCAACCAGGG
This sequence comes from Bubalus bubalis, assembly GCF_019923935.1. Classification (NCBI taxonomy): domain Eukaryota; kingdom Metazoa; phylum Chordata; class Mammalia; order Artiodactyla; family Bovidae; genus Bubalus; species Bubalus bubalis. The sequence continues at coordinate 142,333,819 of NC_059157.1, read as the reverse complement.
ATCAAACCTGGGCCCAGAAGTGAAAGGACCAAGTCCTAACCACTAGAGCACCAGAGAATTCCCAGTACTACTTTTTTAGAAACATTTCAAACCCAACATTTATTATAACAACAACTAGTATTTGTCTAGCCTTTTACTGAAGGCAGAGGATTTCCACAAACTCATTTGATCTTCACAACAATACTAGTTATCATTTTCATTTATCACAGAAATATAGTGAGGTCAAGGTGATTAAATGACTATGGTGACTGCTAGAATGGAGTTCCAGAATTGGGGTTCTAACTTAAGTTTTCCATGGCCAAAGTCAAGTTTTCTTCACTGCATCATTCAGAAAGCCACTGTGTGAAATGTTAGAGGAGACAAGGTATGATGCAGGACTACTCTCAAGAAACTTACCAACACTTATCTGATGAAACAGAGGAAGGTGTTTTACCTCTTGGTGATTTCCTATGGAAAAGATATATGTCATGCTAATAGAACTTGAAACTTTCTAAAGTTTCCAGGAGGTGTTGCTTTGGAGAAGTGCTAGCATCCTATATAATTTTAGAAAAATCCCTCCAGCAAGGATGCTTTGGAGGAAAGTGAAACCAGAGACCTGGAAACTAATTGGAAAACTCTATTAATCCCTAGAGAAATGGTAAAAGGCTCCAGGAATGAAAAGGAGGGATAGATTAAAATTTTGGTTCCTTAGTTGTACTAGTCACACATCAAATGTAATAGATATATGTGGCTAGTGGCAACTGTATGGTACCATGCAAATATAAAACATTTCTTTCATTACAGAAAGTTCTATTGGACAGTGCTGGTCTGAACACTAGATCGAGCATTGGCAAACTACTATTTCTGTCTTAGTTTGGGCTGTTATGACAGAGACCATGCACTGGATGGCTTAAATGAACTTTTTTCCCCACAGTCCTGGAGGCTGGGAAGTCCAAGATCAAGGTGCAAGCAGATTCAGTATCTGGTGAGGTCCCTCATCCTGGTTTGCAGGCAGCCACCTTCTCACTGTATCCTTACATGGTAGAGAGAGAAGGCAGAGGAGCAGGCCTGGGGACCATGGGAATTCGGCCCACTTCATGTAACTCACTTGTGGCTTCAACACCTGTTCAGCCCTGTTGTTACTGACCAGGGCTCTTGGCCTTCCTCAATCAATAGAAATTGACTAGAGGCCAGACAAGAAAGTCAGGTGAGGCGTTATTGGGGCCCCTGCTGTAGCAGGGGGAAGTGACAACAAACAACAGATTCCTTTGCTTGCTTGCTCCCAGTGAGGGGGGCAAGCTTGTTCCTTATATAGAACAAGAGCAGCAGCAGCAGGGGTGTGTTCAGGGGTCAAGGGCTTAGGTGGTTTGCCTATCCCTTAGGTAGTGTTGTGTGCAAGGGTGTGATTTTTCTTCCGACACCCTGTTATTGCTCCAGGCTCTTCAAAAGTGTGGCAATCAGGTTTTTTCGTCTCTTTGTATCTTTTGGTCCAGAATTATCTTAATGTGCACACAGTTATTTTTAGTCCCATACAGTTTCTTTGTGTTTTGTGGCTTGAGGAGATGTGTGTCCAAGTGCGAGCATTGCAGCACTACAGCAAAGGGTCCCAAGTCCCAGCCTGTCTCGCTAACGTGTATAATCCACTCCATTTGATGGGTAGGATATTGTTATGCACATTCAGCTTTACGGCTTGATAGACCAGATGATACTCAGTTCATAATGGGCAGCTCAAATTCCATGGTAATTTGGTGACCCATAATTAAGCAATCAGTCTCACTAAGGTCAAATAAATTCTTCAAACCAGGTTTCAGCAGTATGTGAACTGAGAACTTCCAGATGTACAAGCTAGATTTAAAAAAGACAGAGGAACCAGAGATCAAATTGCCAACATATGCTGGATCATAGAAAAAGCAAGGAAATTCCAGAAAAACATCTCCTTCTGCTTCATTGACTATGCTAAAGCCTTTGACTGTGTGGATCACAACAAACTGTGGAATATTCTTAAAGAGATGGGAATACCAGACCATCTTCCTACCTCCTGAGAAACCTGTATGCAGGACAAGAAGCAACAATTAGAACCAGACATAGAACAACAGACTGGTTCAAAACTGGAAAAGGAGTATATCAAGGTTGTATATTGTCACCCTGCTTATTTAACTTATATGCAGAGCACATCATGCGAAATACTGGGCTGGATGAATCACAAGTTGGAATCTAGATTGCTGGGAGAAATATAAATAACCTTAGACGTGCAGATGATTCCACTTTAATGGCATAAAATGGAGAGAAAATAAAGAGCTTCTTGATGGAGATGAAAAAGGAGACTGAAAAAGCTGGCTTAAAACTCAACGTTAAAAAAACTAAGATCATGGCCTCTGGTCCTATCACTTCATGGCAAATAGATGGGGAAAATGTGGACACAGTGTCAGATTTCATTTTCTTGGGTTCCAAAATCACTGTGGATGGTGACTGCAGCCACGAAATTAAAAGATACTTGCTCCTTGGAAGACTACCTATGACAAACATAGACAGTGTGTTAAAAAGCAGAGACATCACTTTGCCAGCAAAGGTCTGTATAGTCAAAGCTATGGTTTTTCCAGTAGCTGTGTATGGATGTGAGAGTTGGACCGTAACAAGGCTGAGCCCCGAAGAATTTAAACTCTCGAACTGTGGTGCTGGAAAAGACTCTTGAGAGTCCCTTGGATAGCAGGGAGATCAAGCCAGTCAATCCTAAAGAAAATCAATCCTGAATATTCATTGGAAAGAGTGATGCTAAAGCTGAAGCTCCAATACTTTGGCCACCTGATGTGAAGAGCTGACTCATTAGAAAAGATCCTGTTGCTAGGAAAGATTGAAGGCAGGAGGAGAAGGGAGAGACAGAGGATGAAATGGTTGGATGGCATCACTGACTCAATGGACATAAGTTTGAGCCAACTCTGGGAGATAGTGAAGGACAGTGAAGCCTGGTGTGCTGCAGTTCATGGGATCACAAAGATTCAGACACCACTCAGCAACTGAACCAACAACAAAGGTCAAGGAGCAGGCCAAGAGCTGTTTCTCAAAAGGGCAGCTATCTGCAGATTATGATAGAGCTCTGTTCCAAATTCCTAATCACTTGCTGTGATTTACCCACACGGGCCTGCTGAAGGCTTGCTTCAGTTATGTCTAACTCTTAGCAATCCCATGGACTGTAGCCCTCCAGGCTCCTCTGTCCATCAGATTCTCCAGGCAAGAAGACTGGAGTGGGTTGCCATGCCCTCCTCCAAGGGATCTTCCCAGGGATTGTACCATGTCCCCTGCGGCTCCTGCATTGCAGACGGATTCTTTACCTCTGAGCCACAGAGGGGTAAGGGTGGGGAGCAGATGCAACATTTTATCCTTCACTTTAGAAGGGATATCTCAACATGGTCCACACCACTGGACCTCCTAGAAATTTCACTGACATAAAAGAAGAAATGTCACTGAATTTTTGTCAGATTTATTTTCCACCCCCTGACACACAAATGTCTTACCAAGAAGTCCGGAGTTGTTGCTACTTTTTGCTCACCGCATCCAATCAGCACGGTGTCATCAATGTAAAAGACCAATGTGATATGATGTGGAAGACAAAGGTGATCAAGATTCTTATGAACTGTGGGCTCAAGACTTCCCTGGTCGTCCAGTGGTTAATATTCTGTGCTCCCAATACAGGGGGTCCAGGTTTGATCCTGGTCAGGGAACTAGATCCCACATGCTACAATAAAGATAGAAGATCCTGGCAACAAGACCCGGCACAGCTAAATAAATAAATAAATAAATAATTTTTTAAAGATTCTTGCACGCTAGTTATGACACAGGCTGGAGAATTGATTTAGCCCTGATGTAGGATTGTGAAGATGTACTGCTGGCCTTTCCAGCTGAAAACAAACTGCTTCTGGTGGTCTTTGCTAACAGGTATCAAGGAAAAAACATTTGTCAGATTGATAGCTGCACCAGGTACCAGGGGATGTATTAATTTGCTCAACCAATAAAACCACATCTGGCAGAGCGGCTGCAATTGGAGTTACCACCTGGTTTAGCTTACAATAATCCACTGTCATTCTCCAAAATCCGTCTGCCTTCTGCACAGGCCATACAGGCCTTTTTGAATGGAAATGTGGTGGCAGTTTCTCCAGGAATTCAGTGTTGCTTTTGGTTTACTATTTTCCTAAGTAGAAGCAGTTCTAGAGGCTTCCACTTGATCTTTCCCACCATACTAGCCCTCCTTCCGCAGGTCAGGGAACCAACGTGGGGACTCTGTGAGGTGCTCAGTGTATCTATTCTAATTATTAATTCCAGGACTGGAGGATAATCACAGAATGGGCTTGGGGACCCAGTGTCCCCACTGTGAGACAGACTTGAGATAAAACTCAATCAATCACCTGACTTCCATAAGCCCCTTCCAAGACAGTGTACCACAGTGATGTTTGATCTCCTGGAATTCAGTTCAGAGCCAGTGTCCATTAGTTCCCAAATGGTCTGATTATTTTATTTTTTCTCAGTGCACAGTTTCCCTACTGAAAAGATTTGAAGTCCCTTTGGTGAAGTCTGGAGAAAGATTTTCTGTATACATTTTGATGGTGTACCAGTGTCATTTCTCTGGGGGATATAGCCTCCCCTTTACCTGAGGGATTCTGAGGTCTGTAAACTGTCTAAAGTCTGGGAAATGATGGAAGGGATATGACTCTCTTTTTATGATTCAGGTTAGACTTCTCTTTACTTGACCTAGAACTTTTCTATTGATACTGTTTCAGTAGGAATTTAGTGGGTTTTCTGTCTATTTCACTTCTAGGAATACCATGATCAACTAGCCAATGACTTACGTCCATGCAAGTCAGACCGTTCTGCTTGCTGCTGTGATTCTGCTGTCCGCCACAGTGACCATGCCCATCTTTCTCTTTGGCAGTGGTGTGCTGCCACTTGGCCCCTGCTATGCTAGGATCCAATTACTACTATTTCATTTAGGTTTTTTGGTTCAGTGGCTGCAGGTCCCACTGGCCTACAGAGAAGAGCAATCACCGACCACTTCAGGAATGCTGGAGCTCCTCTCACAAATTGCTATAGACTGAATACTTGTGTTCCCCCAACATTCAAACGTTGAAGCCATAACCCCCAGTGTGATAGCATTTGGAGACTTTGGGAGGTAAGTAGGTCATCAGAGTTGAACCTCTATAAATGGGATTTAGTGCTCTTGGAAGAAGAAAGATGAGAGAGTTGATCTCTTTCCACCACGTGAGGATACAGCAACAAGGTGGCCATTGTCTGCAAACCAGGAAGAAGTTTCTCACCAGACACCACATTGAACCTGCCAGCACCTTGAACCTGGACTTCCCACTCTCTGGAACTGTGAGAAAGAATTCTTTGTTGTTTAAACCGCTCAGACTATGGTATTTATCATAGCAGCCCAGACTGACTAACACAAGCCCATGGGCCAAACCCAACCTGCTGCTTGTTTTTGTACAGCTGTCAAGCTAAGAATGGTTTTTACATTTTCTAACAATAGAAAAAAAATATGAAAGAAAGAATAATATTTTGTGACAAGTGAGAATTATGTGAAATTTGTGTTTCAGTATCCATAAATAAGGCCTTATTGGAACACAGCAATGCTCATTCATTTATGTACTGTCTACAGCAACTTTTGTGTTGCAAGGGCAGAGGTGAGCAATTGCAATAGACACTACAATGGTTCACTTGGCAGAAAAAGGATGCTGACCTATGTTCTAAATCACTGATCACCTTGTGCTGGGCCCTTTCTTGGTAGTTAATATGGCATATACACTGTCCAACACCCCAACTACACTATGATTGCTTTCCTAATATGAGACAGAAGATGGACTGACTCAGATTTGAGTACTGATACAGACCTGAATTGGAGAAGGCAATGGCACCCCACTCCAGTAATTTTGCCTAGAAAATCCCATGGACAGACGAGCCTGGTGGGCTGCCGTCTATGGGGTCGCACAGAGTCGGACACAACTGAAGTGACGCAGCAGCAACAGACCTGAATGTAAAGTACTGAAGGTTTTAGTTTTATAATGTGAAAAAAAGAGGAACAACACCTTCAAGATTGTCATACAGTCTTAAAAACCCAAATGTAAAGTCTAAAAAAGTCCTCTTTTAAAAAGTTTATTTATTTATTTTTTCCTGCTCTGGGTCTCTGTTGTTGTGTACAGGCTTTCTCTAGTTGTGGTGAGCAGGCCCTACTCTCTGAGGGAGTGTGGGCTTATTGTAGTGGCTTCTCTTCTTGCAGAGCATGATCTCTAGAGCATGCAGGCTCAATAATTGTAACACACACGCTTTGTTGCCCTACACCATGAAGAATCTGCCTGGACCAGGAATCGAACCCATGTCCCTTGCATCGGCACTTGAATTCTTAATCATTGGACCACCAGGGAAGCCCCTCTTTTACTTTTTGAAATTTTTATCAAGATCTTCCTTCACCTGGACTTGCCTACTCGGTAGGTTTTAAATGCTTGTTGTGGGACTGAATGCTTCAATATTTGCATGAATAAAGCCTAAAATTCTAGTACATCCTACATTCTAGTAGACTGGAATGGTACAATGTATGGACTTGTTCTTCCTCTTCCTTGAAAATAAGATCCTAAAACCAAATACTTTAGTGAATAAAGCAAATAGTATTGAAACTGAGAAAAGAGTCTAGTCCTGCCACCTTTTATCTGTTCTTACAATAATTGTTGTGTTAATGCTATCAATCTTATCTTGTATACCTATGAGGGACACTGTTCCTAGTCCTCTATATTTCCCTAGATGATAAATCGTAGAGACAGGGACCTTTAAAGCTTGAAGGGACATTCACTGTCACATGCCCATGGGGGAAGAATCCATGGTAATAGCAGAATTTGAACTCTGGTCTCCTATCCACCCAGTCCTGGAGTTGCCTACCTTGTGCCAAAAAGCCTTACTTGAAGCATGTAGGTACTTGATAAGTATTTGAAGCAGCTATTGACTTTCATTTCCATTCTTTTTTCCAGCTTTTATGCTGTATTTACTTAGCATTGTGGCAGCTTGAAAGAGTTTTTATAAGTAGAGTGGTAGAGTTAGACAAACTTAGATTTGAATCCTGATTTTGCCACTAACTAGCTGTGTGACCTCTGGCAATGCCATCAGCTCCATCTTCAAAATATAGCCTTTATTGGAGCAGGCTAGAGAGGCAGGGTCTTAGATGTGCAATATCACTGTCTTTAAAGATAGAGAGCCTTCAGAAAGGAACACAGAACTGCTGACCTGGTGTTTTTAGCCAATGAGACCTGTACTGGACTTCTCACCCACAGAGCTATAAGAGATCAAGCCCTGAGCATTTGGAGTGGGAGCACTTACTCCAAGACCCTAGACTACCAGAGAACTAACCCTAGGGAGTATCAAATAGTGAGAACTCACACAAAGGAAACCACTTGAATACAAGACCTGGCATCACCCAACCACCAGTATCACCCTGTGTAGGATGCCTCATGTAAACAATGAAGGAAACAAAACTACAAACCCAATCTTCAGCAGACAGGATTACCAGCTCACTTAGCTTTGTCTATCAGAGGAAAAATAAACAAACAAAAACTCAGCACAAATCTCACCCTATTCAAAGCTTACACAACCACTGGACCAACCTTGCTGCTGCTGCTGCTGCTGCTGCTAAGTCGCTTCAGTCATGTTCGACTCTGTGCGACCCCATAGATGGCAGCCCACCAGGCTCTCCCATCCCTGGGATTCTCCAGGCAAGAATACTGGAGTGGGTTGCCATTTCCTTCTCCAATGCATGAAAGTGAAAAGTCAAAGTGAAGTCACTCAGTCGTGTCCGACTCTTAAGGCAGAAACCAAAAGGAAGAAAGAATTCAACCTTGAAGCCTGGGAGAAGGAGACCTCAAACACAATAAGTTAAAAAAAATAATGAAAAGGAAGAGAAATCGTATACAAATGAAGGAACAAACTAAAACACAGAAATCCAAGTAAATGAAGAGGAAATAGGCAAACTACCTGAAAAAGAATTCAGAATAATGATAGTAAAGATGATAAAAAATCTTGAAAACAAAATGGAGAAAATGCACGAATCAATTAACAAAGACCTAGTACAATTAAAGAATAAACATACAGAGACAAACAACACAATTACTGAAATTTTAAAAACTCTAGAAGAAATCAATAGCAGAATATCTGAAGCAGAAGAACGAATCAGTGAGCTGGAAGATAAAATGGTGGAAATAACTTTTGAAGAGCAGAATAAAGTAAAAAGAATGAAAAGAACTGAGGATAGTCTCAGAGACCTCTGGGACAATATCAAATACACCAACATTCAAATTATACAGGTCCCAGAAGAAGAAGAGAAAAAGAAAGGGTATGAGAAAATTTTTGAAGAGATTATAGTTGAAAATTTCCCCAACATGGAGAAGGAAATAGTCAATCAAGTCCAAGAGGCACAAAGAGTCCCATACAGGATAAACCCAAGGAGAAACACACCAAGACATATACTAATCAAACTAGCAAAGACTAAACACAAAGAAACAATATTAAAAGCAGCAAGGGAGAAGCAACAAGTAGCATACAAAGGAAACCCCATACACTTAACAGCTGATCTTTCAGCAGAAACTCTGCAGGCCAGAAGGGAATGGCAGGATATATTTATTTTAAAGTCCTGAAAGGGAAAAGTCTACAACCAAGGTTACTGTACCTAGCAAGGATCTCATTCAAAATTGATGAAGAAATAAAAAGCTTTTCAGACAAGCAAAAGTTAAGAGAATTCAGTACCACCAAACCAGCTTTACAGCAAATGTTAAAGGGATTACATAGTCAAGAAATACAAGAGAAGAAAAAAGATCTACAAAATCAGCCCCAAACAATTAAGAAAATGGCAATAGGAATATATATATCACTAATTATTTTAAATGTAAATGGATTAAATGCTCCAACCAAAAAATACAGAATGGTTGAATGGATACAAAAAGAAGACCCATATATATGCTGTCTACAAGAAACACACTTCAGACCTCAAGACACATATAGACTGAATGTGAGAGGAAATATATATTCCATGCAAAAGGGAAGCAAAACAAAGCTGGAGTAGCAATCTTCATATCAGACAAAATAGACCTTAAAGAAGATTATAAGAGATAAGGAAGGACATTACATAATAATCAAGGGATCAATCCAAGAGGAAGAGATAACAATTCTAAATATCTATGCACCCAACATAGGAGCACCTCAATACATAAGACAAACACTAACAGGCATAAAAGGAGAAATTGACAGTAACACAATAATAGGAGGAGACTTTAACACCCTACAGTAATGGCCAGATCATCAAAACAGAAAATTATTAAGGAAACACAAGTCTTAAATGATACATTAGATGAGATGGATCTCTTTGATATCTTCAGGACATTCCATCCAAATGCAGAAGAATACACCTTCTTCTCAAGTGCACATGGAACATTCTCCAGGACAGACCAAAATCTTGGGTCATAAATTAAACCTCAGTAAATTGAAGAAAATTGAAATCATATCAGGCATCTTCTCCAACCACAATGCTATGAGACTAGATATCAATTACAACAAAAAAAACTATAAGAAACACAAACACATGGAGATTAAATAATATTTTTCTAAATAACCAACAGGTTACTGAAGAAATCAAAAGGGAAATCAAAATATTTCTAGAAACAAATGAAAACAAAAACATGACAACTCAAAACCTATGGGATGCAGCAAAAGCAGTTCTAAGAGGGAAGTTTATAGCAATACAACCCTACCTCAAGAAACAAGAAAAACATCAAATAGACAACCTAACTTTACACCTAAAACAACTGAAAAAGAACAAAAGACCCAAAAATTAGTAAAAAGAAAGAAATCATAAAGATCCAAGCAGAAATAAATGAAAAAGAAATGAAACAATAGTAAAGATGAATAAAACTAAAAGCTGGTTCTTTGAGAAGATAAACAAAATTGACAAGCCTTTAGGCAGACTCATCAAGAAAAAAAGAGAGAAGAATCAAATCAACAAAATTAGAAATGAAAAAATAGAGGTTACAACAGACAATGCAGAAATACAAAGGATTATAAGAGACTATTATGAACAGCTATGTGGTAATAAAATGGATAACCTGGGAGAAATGGACAGATTCTGAGAAGAGTTCCATCTTCCAAGACTAAACCAGGAAGAAATAGAAATTATGAACAACCCAATTACAAGCATGAAATTGAAGCTGTGATCAAAAATCTCCCCAAAAAGAAAAGCTTAGGACCAGATAGCTTCACAGAATTCTATCAAACATTTAGAGAAGAGTTAATGCGTATCCTTCTAAAACTCTTTCAAAAAAATTGCAGAGGAAGGAACACTTCCAAACTCATTCTATGAGGCCACCATCACCCTGATACCAAAACCAAAGACAACACAAAAAAAGAAAACTACAGGCCAATATCACTGATGAACATAGATGCAAAAATCCTCAACAAAATTTTAGCAATCAGAATTCAGGAACACATCAAACAGCTCATACACTATGATCAAGTTGGGTTTATTCCAGGAATGCAAGGATTCTTCAATATATGCAAGTCAATCAATGTGATAGACCATAGTAACAAATTGAAAGATAAAAACCATATGACAACCATTCAATGCTGCTGCTGCTTGCTGCTAAGTCGCTTCAGTCATGTTCGACTCTGTGCGACCCCATAGACGGAAGCCAAACAGGCTCCCCCTTCCCTGGGATTCTCCAGGCAAGAACACTGGAGTGGGTTGCCATTTCCTTCTTCAATTTATGAAAGTGAAAAGTGAAAGTGAAATCACTCAGTCATGTCTGACTCTTAGTGACCCCATGGACTGCAGCCTACCAGGCTCCTCCATCCATGAGATTCTCCAGGCAAGAGTACTGGAGTGGGGTGCCATTGCCTTCTCCAATGACAACTCAACAGATGCAGAAAAAGCCTTTGACAAAATTCAGCACCCATTTATGGTTAAAATGCTTCAAAAATGGGCATATAAGGAACCTTCCTCAACATAGTAAAGGTCATATAAAATAAGCCTACAGCAAACATTATTCTCAATGGTGAAAAACTGAAAGCATTCCCCCTTAGATCAGGAACAAGACAAGGGTGTCCACTTTCACCACTATTATTCAACATAGTTTTGGAAGTCCTAGCTACAGCAATCAGAGAAGAAAAAGAAATAAAAGGAATCCAGATGGGAAAAGAAGAAGTAAAGCTCTTACTGTTTGCAGATGACATGATACTCTAAATAGAAAACCCTAAAGATAGTATCAGAAAATTACTAGATAGAGCTAATCAGTGAATTTAGCAAAGTCACAGGATACAAAATCAATACACAGAAATCACTTGCATTTCTATATACTAACAATGAAAATCAGAAAGAGAAATTAAAGAATCAATCCCATTCACCACTGCAACAAAAATAATTAAATATCTAGGAATAAACCTACCTAAGGAGACAAAGGAGCGGTGGCTGCGCGGGCGCAGGAGGGCCAAGAGGAGCCACTCCACGTTCAAGGTCAGGAGGGGCAGTGGTGAGGAGATACCCCTTGTCCAAGGTAAGGAGCAGCGGCTGCACTTTGCTGGCGCAGCCGTGAAGAGATACCCCACGTCCAAGGTAAGAGAAACCCAAGTAAGACAGTTAGTGTTGCAAGAGGGCATCAGAGGGCAGACACGCTGAAACCATAATCACAGAAAACTAGTCAATCTAATCACACAGACCACAACCTGGTCTAACTCAATGAAACTAAGCCATGCCCTGTGGGGCCACTGAAAATGGTGGAGTCATGGTGGAGAGGTCCGACAGAATGTGGTCCACTGAAGAAGGGAATGGCAAACCACTTCAGTATTCTTGCCTTGAGAACCCCATGAACAGTATGAAAAGGCAAAATGATAGGATACTGAAAGAGGATCTCCCCAGGTTGGTAGGTGCCCAATATGCTACTGGAGATCAGTGGAGAAATAACTCCAGAAAGAATGAAGGGATGGAGCCAAAGCAAAAACAATACTCAGTTGTGGATGCGACTGGTGATAGAAGCAAGGTCTGATGCTGTAAAGAGCAATATTGCATAGGAACCTGGAATGTCAGGTCCATGAATCAAGGCAAATTGGAAGTAGTCAAACAGGAGATGCCAAGAGTGAACATCGACATTCTAGGAATCAGCAAACTCAAATGGACTGGAATGGGTGAATTTAACTCAGATGACCGTTATATCTACTGCTGTTTTAGAAAAGGCAGAGGAACCAGAGATCAAATTGCCAACATCCGCTGTATCATTGAAAAAGCAAGAGAGTTCCCAAAAAACATCTATTTCTGCTTTATTGACTATGCCAAAGCCTTTGACTGGGTGGATCACAATAAACTGTGGCAAATTCTGAACGAGATGGGAATACCAGACCACCTGACTGGCCTCTTGAGAAACCTATATGCAGGTCAGGAAGCATCAGTTAGAACTGGACATGGAACAACAGACTGGTTCCAAATAGGAAAAGGAGTATGTCAAGGCTATATATTGTCACCCTGCTTATTTAACTTCTATGCAGAGTACATCATGAGAAACGCTGGACTGGAAGAAGCACAAGCTGGAATCAAGATTGCTGGGAGAAATATCAATAACCTCAGATATGCAGATGACACCACCCTTATGGCAGAAAGTGAAGAGGAACTAAAAAGCTTCTTGATGAAGGTGAAAGAGGAGAGTGAAAAAGTTGACTTAAAGCTCAACATTCAGAAAACTAAGATCATGGCACCTAGTCCCATCACTTCATGGGAAATAGATGGGGAAACAGTGGAAACAGTGTCAGACTTTATTTATTTTGGGCTCCAAAATCACTACAGATGGTGACTGCAGCCATGAAATTAAAAGACGCTTACTCCTTGGAAGAAAAGTTATGACCAACCTAGATAGCATATTGAAAAGCAGAGACATTACTTTGCCAAAAGAGGTCCGCCTAGTCAAGGCTATGGTTTTTCCAGTGGTCATGTATGGATGTGAGAGTTGGACTGTGAAGAAAGCCGAGAGCCAAAGAATTGATGCTTTTGAACTGTGGTGTTGGAGAAGACTCTTGAGAGTCCCTTGGACTGCAAGGAGATCCAACCAGTCCATTCTGAAGGACATCAGCCCTGGGATTTCTTTGGAAGGAATGATGCTAAAGCTGAAACTCCAGTACTTTGGCCACCTCATGCGAAGAGTTGACTCATTGGAAAAGACTCTGATGCTGGGAGGGATTGACGGCAGGAGGAGAAGAGGACAGAGGATGAGATGGCTGAATGACATCACTGACTCAATGGACGTGAGTCTGAGTGAACTCTGGCAGTTGGTGATGGACAGGGAGGCCTGGCATGCTGCGATTCATGGGGTCACAAAGAGTCAGACACGACTGAGCAACTGAAATGAAGCATAACTGTCTTTATTTCTCGCTTTTTAAAAATTTTGCCACTAATTATTTTGCGACATATTGTTATGCTTAAAATAAAGGAAATAATCCATTTATTATATTTCCAAAAGTCATGCAGTTTTAATGAGTCTGTCCTTACTTTTAAAAGTTAGTTAGCATCATACATTTTTTTAATGTGCACGTGCTGTATTTTAAAATATTTAGAGAATTCCCTGGAGATCCAATGGTTAGGACAGTGCTTTCACTGCCGCAGCCTGGGTTCAATCCCTAGTCTAGGGACTGAGATCCCACAAGTCTCACAACATAGTCAAAAAAAAATTTAGTGTCTACCTCTGAGAATAGATTTTGGCCTGTGTGTTCTTAATGCATTGAAATAAACAGTGTCATATCAGTTTCATATTGAATCTTAATTATAATGTTCTGTTTATGGCAGATAAGCCTCTCATAAATACATAAAATGTCAGAAACAACAGGAGGCAAAACAAAATACATTATAGGGAACTAGCAAAACTAGGGAATAGGGATGAAAAGTTGGGGGAAAAGTTATGTGACAGAAGCATGTAATGATATAGAATTTAATTTTAATATTTATCAAATCGTGAATACAAAATTTCCAAAAATCTAAATAGTGCAGAAATATATATGAAATAGAAAGTGAAAATCCACTGAAATCCACTCTTTCCAAAAATAATCATTATTTACAGCCTGTTTTATATTCTTCTTAATTTTCTCTGTCCTGACATGCATATGTGTATATGTCTCTTGTCAAAAATGGTATTGGATTATATATGCTCTTCTGCACTTAGCAGTATATCCTGCCACATCAGTGTACATGACTTCTTCCAGTTCCTCGAAGGTGCCAAACTTTGCTTAGCTCACGACCTTTCATACAATCCTGGAATGTTCTTTCCTATACTTTGCAAAGGTAGTTCCTTGTTTCCCTTTAATCCTCTGCATAAATGTCATTTTCTTGGATAGATTTTTCCAGATCAATTTATAGAGTTCTTCCCACTACACAATATTTCCCCTGAAGCAGGTACCACAGTTTGTAATTGTATGTTTGTTTACTTTTTTTTTTTTGGCCTACTTTTTTCTCTAAATTGAGTCTTACAAGGACAGGGAACAAACCTGTTTTGTTCATTACTGTATATTCAGTGCCTTGCACAATGCCAGGCATGTAGTGAGCTCTCAATAAATATATTGAAATAAACATATAAGTAACACACTGAAAAAAAGTGTATTTGTTCTTTCATTTCCTATCCATGATGGATAGAGCATTGTTTTCTCTTTTTCTTCAGTACTTTATTTATTCTTAGTTAAGAAACAATACCATACAGTTGGCCTTTGAACATCATGAGCTTGAACTATGCAGGTCCACTTATACATGGATTCTTTTTTTCAATAAATGCATATTACAGTTCTTGCATGGTATACAGTTGGTTAAATCTGTGGATGTGGATACAGAAGCCAACTGTAAAGTTATACACAGATTTTCAATAGCCCAAGAGTTAGTCCCCCTAGCTCCCTACATTTTTCAATTGTACTTGTCTGGATTCCTACCTGGGATTTGTTTTAATCAAATATGGTAAGGTGACAGACACAAGGACAATTGCTTTTAAAAGAAGAGTTTATTATTTACAGTTTTCACAAGCAGGCGGCATGCTGCACCGTGCAGGGCCACATGGGGAAGCACCAGAGTCGGTCTGGAGGCAGAAGGAGTGAAAGAGAAAGCATAGCCCAGAGACTTTATTTTGGTTTCTGCAGGAACAAATGGGTGGGACAGTGTACGAAAGTCTGAGTGAATTTGGGATTGGATAGTTAAAATAGTTTTGGCAAGCTATGCTCTATAGGGGTGGTCTCTAATTTTCTAGTACCTAGCCCGGGGGTGATTTGGAACAGGGGAAATATTGGCTTCATATATGAGAAATAAAGGAGGATTTGGGGGATATGGGTTTTGGATTGGATGGTTTCCAGAGGAAAGGCACATTCACAGGGGAAGTTGTTTGCTAGCTCTAGGATAATTTCCAGAGATCAAAGCCCTGGGAGGGAAATCCTCCCCTTCATCACTAAGGCCACCAAGATAGCAAATCATCATAAAATATACAAAATAAAAACCATGATTAATACATTTCTAACCTAATTTAGATATTATGACTGTTCATTTCCCAATTAAAATTTCCAGATGAAATATATAAACTACATCTGTGTGTGTGAATTTTTTGTAAAGTTTAATGCAGGAAGATGGGCAGAGTCTGAAATTTGGAGTTAAGAAACTGAGTTTATTCAGTGACCCTTCCCATTTCTAGTTGGATGCTCTTAGCCAATTCATTTAACCTCCCTGAACACCAAGATCATCATCCCTACAACAGGGATGACAGTAATATTTACCAGATGAATTTATTGGGAGAAATAAATTAATCTAAATGTGGTTATATTTGTCAAAGTGTTTTATAACTGCAAGGCACCATATAATGTTTGAGTTTCACTCTTACTGCAGTATACTGCAGGGACTTTTTTCAGAATAAGAATTCAGGTTTTTTGTTGCTGTTGTAGAAGTGTTCAAAGTTGTGATTAGAGGGGGAACACTAAAAATTCATTCGGGAAAAGAATAAAAATTCACTGTTTAGTTATTACACCGAATGAAATTTTGGATTTAAAAGATACTCTCCATTGATGGAGAGTACTTCAAACAGCTTTGAAACGTTTACTTATTTTCATAAGATTTTGAAGTCAGTTAGGTTAAATTTGTTCTCATGTACTCTCTGAAAGGGAAATAAACACAGAGCAAGTTCTATAACGGCTTTCAGTTTTGCCATGGATTGCTTAGACTGGTGTGGCACTGCTCCCTACAATAAACAAGCACCTTCTTTTGCTGGAATCAGCTAAGGTTTGGTGCTGGTGGTGGTTTAGTCGCTAAGTCATGTCTGATTCTTTGCGTAGCCTGCCAGGCTCCTCTGTCCATGGGATTCTCCAGGCAGGAATACTGAAGTGGATTACCATTTCCTTCTCCAGGGGATCTTCCCAACCCAGGGAATGAACCCAGGTCTCCCTCATTGCCAGGCAGATTCTTTACTTACTGAGCCACCAGGGAAGCATTGAGCAACTTCACTTTCACTTTAGGGCTTCCCTGGTGGCTCAGAAGATCAAGCATCTCCCTGCAATGTGAGAGACTTGGATTTGATGGAGAAGGAAATGGCAACCCATTCCGGTACTCTTGCCTGGAATATCCCACGGATGGAGAAGCCTGGTAGGCTACAGTCCATGGGGCCGCAAAGTGTCGGACATGACTGAGCAACTTCACTTTTATCAAAATGCTTGCTGAATCAAGCAATTAAAAGAGGAAGTCATTGAATAATCATTAGAAAATCATTTCTGGCAAATAGACCACATCAAGTGCCTCTAAGATATAGACATTGGTTTTACTTAATGAAATTAAAAATCTGCGTCCTTTCCTGAGGTCCCAGAGGTACCATTTTTGTCTCCTCTGAGCCATTCTCCCCTCTGCTTGCATCTTGTCTTCACATTCCTTTTCTCCCTAAAATTTCAGGTGATTTAAGACTAAATCCCAGGACTAAATCCAAAGTACCTTTCTTGGCTTGCAGAATCTTTATTTTCAGACTCTGAAACACCTTCCTCTGCTTCCAACTGCCTTTATATTTAAGCCTTATTAAATTTTCTGACAGTCAGACTCAAGCTAGGCCTTTTCACTGCCCTACCATGACACTCAACATTAATCCACCTAAAAAAGAAATAAGGGGAGGTTGAAGAAAGAAAGAGAAGGCTTCACTTGTGTTTTGGGGGATTTTTTGTTTGGTTTGGTTGGTTGGTTGGGGTTTTTTTGTTTTTTGTTTTGTTCTGCCACAATGTGTGGCTTCTGGGATTTTAGCTCCCTGGCCAGGAATTGAACCTGGGTCCTCCACAATAAGAGTGTGGATTCCTAACAACTGGACCACTGGGGAATTCCCTACACTTATTAAATATAGCTGTTGCTCGGTATCCATGGGGGATAGGTTCTAGCACCCTCTTGAATACCAAAACCTGTGGATCCTCATTCTATAAAATGGTGTAATATTTCCATATAACCTATGTGCATCATTCTGTATACTTTAAATCATGTCTAGATTACTTATAATACCTAATGCAATGTAAATGTTATGTAAATAGTTGTAAAGACAGTGTAAATGCTATGAAATAGCTGCCAGAGCACAGCAAATTCAAGTTTTGCTTTTTGAAACTCTTAATGGCACCCCACTCCAGTACTCTTGCCTGGAAAATCCCATGGGCGGAGGAGTCTGGTAGGCTGCAGTCCATGGGGTTGCGAAGAGTCAGACACGACTGAGCGACTTCACTTTCACTTTTCACTTTCATGCATTGGAGAAGGAAATTGCAACCCACTCCAGTGTTCTTGCCTGGAGAATCCCAGGGATGGCGGAGCCTGGTGGGCTGCCGTCTATGGGGTCGCACAGAGTCGGATACGACTGAAGTGACTTAGCTTAGCTTATATATATATATATATATATATATATATATATATATATATTATCCATAGTTGGTTGAATCTGTGGATTCAGAACCTGAAGATATGGAGGACCAACTTCCCTACTGAGTGCTTACATACAGCAAGCACTGTATATATGGGTTTGCTGTACATACCTAATTTGTACAACAAACCCATGAAGCAGGTATTATACTCCATTTTGCTGATGAGGATACACATTTTAGTGGGATTAAGTACCTGTTTAAGTGGCAGGATTAGCTTTGGAACTGAAGTCCACCTGTGAAATACTTACTCTGGCCTCTTCTGTGCTGACCCTCTCCACCTACTATTGTCATCAGCATTCTTCTTCAGATTCTGCTCAACCTTTTCTTCCTTTGAGCTTCACAGCCTCCCCAAGACTCTCACAGTAGTCTATTTATAATCCTCTAATTATACTTGTGTGTGGTGTGCTCAGTCGCTTCAGTTGTGTCCAACTCTTTGCAGCACCATGAACTGAAGCCTGCCAAGTTCCTCTGTCCATGGGATTTTCCTGGTAAGAATACTGGAGTGGGTTGCCATGCCTTCCTCCAGGGCATCTTCCTGACCCAGGGATCAAATCCGTGTCTCCTGCAATGCAGGTGGATTTTTTATCTGCTGAGCCATTGGGAAAGCCCCTCTAATAATACTTAGCAGGTATTTGCTTTTAATTAAGATATAATTCACATAAAATTCATCTGTTTAAAGCATATAACAAAGTGTATGTTCACAATGTCATGTAATCATCACTAGTCTTTAATTCCAGGACATTTTCATCACCCCAGAAGAAACTCCAAGACCATTAAGCAATCATTGCCCATTCCCCATTTCCTCCAACTTCTAGCAACCATTAATCTGCTTCCTGTCTATATAGATTGGTCTGTTCTGGACATTTAACATAAATGGAACCATACAATATGTAGCCTTTTGTGTCTGGCCTCTTTTTGCTTAGCTTAGTGTTTTCAAGGTTTATCCACATTGTCAGGTGTCTCAGTACTTCATTCCTTTTTATTGCTGTTGTTTAATTGTAAATTATGTCGGGCTCTTTTGCAACTGTTTTAGGGATGTACCACATTTTGTTTATCCATTCTTCAACTATAATGGACATTTGGTCTGATTTCACAATTTAGCTACTCTGAATAATGCTTATATGAACATTTGTGAACTAGTTTTTGTGTAGACATATGTTTTTATGGTTATAACCAAGTTCTCTTAGTTATATAACTAGCAAAGAAATTGCCAGGTCTTATGGTAACTTTATGTTTAACATCTTGAGAAAATGTCAAACTATTTTTCAAAGTAGTTGTACTTCTTTGCATTCCCACCAGCAACGTATCAGGGTGCCAATTTCTGCACATTCTCTCCAACACTTGCTATCATCTGTCTTTTGATTACCATCAACCTAGTAAGTATGCAGTGATTGAGCTGCCTTTCCCTAATGACTAATAATAAATATTTTTCATGGTTTTTATAGCCATTTTTATGTCTTCCTTGCAGAAATGTATTTAAATTCTTTGCTCACAAAGAGAAACTGAATTGTATTTTTAGTTATAAGAGTTACTTATATATCTGAATGTGTGTGTGGTCGTATCTGACTCTTTGTAATGGGATGGACCACCAGGCTCCTCTGTTCATGGAATTTTCCAGGCAAGAATACTGGAGTGGGTTGTCATTTCCTACTCCAGGAGATCTTCCCCAGCCAGGGGTCAAATCTCTAGAGTCTCCTGCATTAGCAGGCAAATTCTTTACCACTGCACCACCTTATCAGACATCTGATTTGCAAATATCTCCCATTCTGTGAGAAGACTTTTCACTTTCTGGATGTATCCTTAAGAAATACCAGCATTTTTAATTTTGATGAAGTTCAATTTACCTTTTCTTTTGCTAGTTGTAGTTTTGGTGACAATCTAAGAATCCCTTACCTAATCTAAGGTCACAAAGATTTACTACTGTGTTTCTTTCTAAGAGTTTTATAATTTTAGTTCTTATACTTAAATCTTTGATCTATTTTGAGCTAAGTTTTCTAAATGGTTTAGATACAAGTCCAACTTCATTCTTTCATGTATAGATATTCAATTTTTTCAGCATCATCTGTTAAAACAAATTAACTCCAACCCCCTGCCCCCCAAAACTATTATTTTCCCCACTGAGTTGTGGGGAACTCTTTGCTCACAAAGAGAAACTGAATTGTCTTTTTTAGTTATGAGAGTTACTTATATATCTGAATGTGTATGTGGTCATATCCGACTCTTTGCAACGCAATGGACCACCAGGCTCCTCTGTTCATGGAATTTTCCAGGCAAGAATCCTGGAGCAGGTTGTCATGTGTGGAATTTTGTTTGTTTTTTGGTTTACACTTTCTAAATTTTTATTTTGAAATAAAATAGATTTACAGGAGTGGAAGAGATGACAGAGAATATGTGTTTTTAAGTAAATATTGACACGTATTTGTTAAGGTGAGCTCCTTGAGGGCAAGATTTTTTGCATTCCTACCTGCGTGTCTCAGAGGGGACCATGACCTAGTAAACCCTCAGCAAACATGTTAAATGAATGAAAAGCTGATTTGAGAATCCTATGGTCAACTTCCAAATACCAAGTCCCATAGACTTTGTTAGGTGCTGGGAAAGTTTTATGTCAATACATGATGTCACAGTCTAGTAAGTTTTTCAGGGGTCCCAGAAGTTTCCAAGGGGTCCCAGAATCTTACAGTCCTAGACTGGAATGGGACTCGGAGATCATGAAGTGAAGTGAAAGTCGCTCAGTCATGTCGATTCTTTGCGACCCCATGGACTATACAGTCCATGGAATTCTGTACAGAGATCATGAACCCTCTCATTTTCCATTTTCCAGGAAACACAGAGCTTAAAAGACTAAAAGGCCTGTGGTCTATCTCATGTTAATTTGCCAGAGGATCCCAGGTCTCTTTGAAATTACATTATGACTTTACAGCTTAACAAAGGATTGTTTTCAGTTAGTCCTCGATAAAGCATTTTTTCAGTTAGGCCTTGATAAAGTTCTCTCCCAATGAAAGACAACTACCTCTGTTTCATACCACTCTTATCTTCTCAGATAACTGCTATCAGAGATTTAAAAAAAATTTTTTTTCCACCTTAGTTGGGCATAATCACTCCTTTCTCTGAATTCTATAGCTATTATTTGCTCTTCCACAAATTAGCAATTTGTTTTGTACTGCCCTATTGCTTTGGATTTTTATGTAATCTTGAATTGTTATTTGTCACAGGTTTATGTGTGAACTTCCTAATGAGGGTGCCCTAGCTAGAGCCAGGGGCAAAATTTGCACTTACATTTATTATATGACATTTAGAGCTTTGTACCTAGTGGACATGCAATAGATGTTTCCTGATATTATTTGTGTTTTTATATAATTCATTTTTAAAATAAGAAGCTATTAGGTTTAAAGTTTCATTCTGTTTTTCCCTAGAGGCTCAGGGTGAGAGGCTCGAAGTGATAAGTACCTTCTTTCCTTTGGACAATTGCTAGTGACCCTCTACTTGTTTTTATAAAGGAAAGGAGATACCAGAGAACTAATAATTAGTACACATACATATTTCAGGGCCTCCCTGGTGGCTCAGACAGTAAAGAATCTGCCTGCAACAAGGGAGACCTGGGTTCAATCCCTGGGTCAGGAAGATCCCATGGAGAAAGGAATGGCTACCCACTCCAATGTTCTTGCCTGGAGAACTCTATGGACAGATGAGCCTGGCAGGCTGCAGTCCATGGGATCACAAAGAGTTGGACATGCCTGAGTGACTAGCTTTCACTTTCAAGGTACATATTTAACTATTTCTTAATATTGCTATTGAAAGTTTTAAAATCCTGCTAAAAGGATAAAGAAGATTTGTAGAATTCTCCTGAGGACCCAGTAAATTAAGCTATCCCTCAAGGGAACTTTGAGCTGTAGTTTTTAAATCACTGAGTCAGAAAGTAGAGAAAGAGGGACTTCCCTGGAGCTCCAGTGGTTAAGTCTTCCACTGCAGTGGGCAAGGGCTTCAATCCTTGGTGGGGGGATGAAGATCCTGTGCCTCATGCGGCATGAACGAAAATAAAAAGAGGAAGAAAAAAAGAAAAAAGAGAGTAGAGAAAGAGATCCTGTTTCTCTTATCACAAGCTTGCTTTCCAGTTACTAGGTGGAGGAAGAAGATGGAATAATCTAGCCTCATGTTGAACAGTGTTGCAGAACATAACCATCTCACCTGGAATTGTTTAACAGAAGTAAAATAGAAAAGGTGGCTGAACAGAATGATAGGATATTCAGAACATGGTCTTGCACCTACTGGGACACAGTGAGCCTGTTAATGGATTATGATAAGAATAGATTATGTGTAGATTATAGTGATTCTCTAATAACAATGAATCCAGACAACATTTTAGCATGTGATTAGATCATGGAAAACAAAGAGAAAAGAAATAAAAACTAAGAATTTTGTGAAGTTAATTTTCTTTTCCTCATCCGCCAGAAACCAGTCCTTGTTTCAAATTCATGTTATGCTTAAGAATGGAAAACATTGGAACAATGATACAAGTCATTGCCATTTCAGTACTTTGGACTTCATTTGTAAAACGAGGCTTAGATTTTTTGCTCTTCAAGCTGCTTTCAGGGAGACCAGCAGCATCAGACATTTTAAATCAGAATGTGCATTTTAACAAAACCCCAGGCCCAATTTTTATGTTTATCAGAGTTTGAGAAGCCAAAGTAACTCCCAGCTAGTTAATTCTACCATCCCATGATTCTTATTGGAAGAGTCCATGTTGGTAAAAGGAGACTCACTTTCTTAGGAGTCCTGTTTGACTTGAGTAAACAGATCGCTCAGCAAGTTGAACTAACTTTTCAGGTCATAGCTTTAACAAGGCAAAGCTGAAATAAAGACTTGCTCTGCTTGTTTGGTGTCGTCAGCTTCCCTCCTCTGACACTAAGGTTAATCTTGTATCTAAGTGGACATAAACCAACCGAAAATTATTTCAATATAATTTAATGTTTGTGGAATACCAACAATTTTCTCAGTGCCAAAAAGAACTTAGAAGGTAAGATTCCTGCTCTTGAGGCACCTAGGCAAGATGGTCACTTTGCTTCAAAAGTCTGTGATCTTATTTTCTTGGGCTCAAAAATCACTGTGGATGGTGATTGCAGCCATGAAATTAAAAGATGCTTGCTCCTTGGAAGAAAAGCTATGACAAACCTAGACAGCACATTAAAAAGTAGAGACATTACTTTGCCAACAAAGGTCTATCTAGTCAAAGCTATGGTTTTTCCAGTAGTCATGTACAGATATGAGAGTTGGACCATAAAAAAGGCTGAGTGCTGAAGAACTGATGCTTTCGAACTGTGGTGCTGGAGAAGACTCTAGAGAATCCCTTGGACATCAAGGAGATAAAACCAGTCAATCCTAAAGGAAATCAACTCTGAATATTCACTGAAAGGACTGATGCTGAAGCTGAAGCTCTGATACTTTGTCCACCTGATGTGAAGAGCCAGCTCATTGGAAAAGACCTTGATGCTAGGAAAGGTTGAGAGCAGGAGGAGACGAGGCTAACAGAGGATGCAATGGTTTGATGGCATCACTGACTCAGTGGACATGAATCTGAGCAAACTGCAGGAGATAGTGAAGGACAGTGAAGCCTGGAGCGCTGCAGTCCATGGGGTCACAAAGAGTCAGACACGACTGAATGACTGAAGAATAACATGGATTGATTCATAATTTGTTATATTATCCAGAATGGGAAGCCATACCAATTCAGTAAAATACCTCATGCCTAAGTCTCAGGGTGATAAGCACAGTGTGAAGGTAAGCTAACAGGCAGCTTTATCTCTGAAGTGCTGTTCCCTTTGACATTGTACATGTGATTAAGCAGCCCAAAATCATTACAGGCTATGGGCTCTGCTTTTTCCCTTGATTTCTCTGTGGCCCAAAATAGGATGTGGTTTAATTCAAGGTCAGCAGAAATTCGATATGAAAAGATTTGAGTCCAGTGGAAAATAGGTGGAGGTGGTAGAGAAAATGAGCTAGTCCTCCGTGAGAGGGGAGAGGGGTTGGCAACCTTGTAGGGGAGAGGAATTTACTCCAGAGACTGAGACAGAACTCGGTTATTGAAGGAAGCCAGTGCTGGGGTGCTGAGCTGCTGGAGTGGGAAGAATTTATTAGATAAACTTACATTTTCAATTGGAAATGCCATCCTCAAAAACAGGTTTGTCTTTTCAAATTGGAGGGTAGCTTACATTTAATGGTTGATTATTGTTAGGGACAGCATACTTGGTATGCCAACATCATTAAACTGATACTTCTAAAAGAAGGCTGTATATTTTTGTTGTTCTTAAAGTTTTTTTTCAGTATTTATTTATTTGACTGTGCCAAGTCTTAGTCGAAGCATGTGGGATCTAGTTCCCTGACCAGGGATTGAACCTGGATCCCCTGCATTGGAAACACAGAGTTGTAGCCACTGGACCACGAGGGAAGTCCCAAAAGTTTGTTTGTTTTTTTTTTTTGATGGAGGCTTTTTCAACCTGTCATTTACTAGTCAACTTTGTGCTGTTCAGTCAAGCCAGACAGAAGTGGATTCTTCTGGTTCCTGAAGAAGACGAGGTAGCATTCAAGAGCTGTTATAATCATTCTTTGTCATTTACTGGTGCAGAGTTTCCCATCTGCCTTGTTCTTCTCTTCATTGGTATATGTCCTGATATCCTATCTGGATTGTAACTTTCTTAAAAAGAAGGACAGAGCATAGTGACTGCACCAGTAAACCCCATAGGAGTTAATTATGTTGAGATTTCTCAGACCTCTTTGGCTATTCAGTAACTTTCATTAAGTACATGTTTGGTTTTACCTCATTTATTCATTTATTTTGCTGACTCCTCTGCTTCATGGGACTCTCCATTGATAGTTCATTAAAACAAAGCCGTTTTATTTCAGGCAAAACAAATTAAGGCTCAAACTGTTATATGTCATTATCTGTAGTGTGGGAGTGAGACTGGGGAAGGGCAGTGGAAATAAATGTATGTGGCTGGAGTGAAGGGAGTACCCAGATAAAGCGGGCGATGTCAATAGGGCCGTGAAAGGGTATAAGAGAAAGAAGGGGGAAGGGGAGTCATGGGGGTATTGTTTGCTATCTATGCTAACTCAGTAAAGTTAATTCACAGAATACAAACTAAACTCTCTCACTAACTTCAGATGTCAGGACTCCAATCAGGAGTTTGGGTCATGACTGCTGCTCTTCAAGGTTAAGTAAAACAATTAATGTGATACTGCTGCTGCTGCTAAGTCACTTCAGTCGTGTCCAACTCTGTGCGACCCCATAGACGGCAGCCCACCAGGCTCCCCCGTCCCTGGGATTCTCCAGGCAAGAATACTGGAGTGGGTTGCCATTTCCTTCTCCAATCATGAAAGTGAAAAGTGAAAGTGAAGTCGCCCAGTCGTGTCCGACTCTTAGACTACCAGGCTCCTCCATCCATGGGATTCTCCAGGCAAGAGTACTGGAGTGGGGTGCCATTGCCTCCTCCGAATGTGATACTATTAGGACACAATTACATAGGACCTGTGTCTGTCATTTATTCCTTCAGCAGTTTATTTCTGGACATATGGACAAGCATTCTGATAATGACAAAATGAGAGAATGCTGGACAAAAATATTTTAAATCCCTTAAGCTGATGGATTTGAGCATTAATTAATTTTTTTTCAATTAAAGTAATTGTAGTAAGCCAAAAGTAGGTATCATTCAGCTCAGTCCACCCAATATTTATCTCCACAGGTCATAAAGTCCGTCCAAATGGTTAGGACTTGCAGTTTAAACACTTTTCTCCCCTTTTAGTGACATTATCACATGCTTAGTGAAACCACTAAAGAATGGTAAGTTAAGGAAGGCAGGTTTTCAAAACTGCAGGTGTTAATAAGCACCATTTTAAGTATTGGGTTGGCCAAAAAGTTCATTCCGAACAAACTTTTTGGCCAACTCAATACACCAGAAAGAAAAAGGACTGTCAGAGGCTTTTTCAGAATGTCTACCATTGACTTTCCATTTTTGGATCATATGATTCTCAGTTGAGAAACAGAAATCAAAGATCCAGCAGCAGGATTTATCACCTGACATAAAGAACATGGCACATAAATTTTCATATTTGATTTTGGCTTCAGAGCACACTGGTGGGGCTCGTTAAGACTGAATAGGAGTCTGCTCTCTGTGTCTGCATCTCCACTGCTGCCTTGCAAATAGGTTCATCTGTACCATCTTTCTAGATTCCACATGCATGCGTTAATATACAATGTTTGTCTTTCTCCTTATGACTTACTTCAATCTGTATAGAATAATAGAATACAATAGAGAATAATGTAATATGGAAACATATACATTACCATATTTAAAATAGATATCAAGTGGGAATTTGCTGTGTGACACAGGGAGCTCAACCCAGTGCTCTGTGACAACCTAGAGGGGTGGGATGGGGTGGAGGTGGGAGGGGGTTTAGGAAGGAGGGGACATATGTATACCTGTGTTTGATTCATGACTATATGGCAGAGGCCAACACAATATTGTAAAACAATTATCTTCTAATTAAAAAAAAAAGATTGAATATAAAGGTCTACCTATTCTGATTAGACATTTTCTTGCTAGCTCAGTCTGTAGAAAGGAAGCCAAATTTCCCTAAAGATATGATTAATGTGATGCTAGGTTCCTTTTAAACCCTTTTACAGAGTCCCATTTTCTTTAAACTGAGATAGTATCTCATATTCTGTTACTAAAAATGACATAATCTCTACACCCTGATCATCCTATATGTTTAACTGTGTGTGCTTTATCTAATTTTAACTACATCAAATTGACTTTAAAAGTTAATGTCATAGCACTTCCAGAATGGACACATGAGAAGCTCCCTTATATTCTCCCCAATGCAACAACCCTAACTGGTAGAAATTATAAATAAAAAAACAACCACTGGATCAGACTGTGAAACAATTTTATGCCCCAGTTCAGTTCAGTTCAGTCGCTCAGTCGTGTCCGACTCTTTGTGACCCCATGAATCGCAGTATGCCAGGCCTCCCTGTCCATCACCAACTCCCAGAGTTCACCTAAACCCACGTCCATCGAGTCAGTGATGCCGTCCAGCCATCTCATCCTCTGTCGTCTCCTTCTCCTCCTGCCCCCAATCCCTCCCAGCATCAGAGTCTTTTCCAATGAGTCAGCTCTTCGCATGAGGTGGCCAAGGCATTATCAAAAACACTGGAGCAATCAGTTGCCAATTAGCGGAGGCTAACATCTGGGAGCTAAACCCCAGCCAAAAGCTTGATAGGGAGTTGAGGAGAAGAGACAGTTAAAGAGAATCAGACTAAAATCACTGTCATCCCCCAGAGGAGGGACCAGGAGTTAGGGTGACAGTGTGCATGCCAAAGCTATACCCTCTGAGGAGAGACACTAGAGGCTGCACACTGTGGAGGAAACAGACTCCAGTGACCTAGTCTGGTCAACTCAAAACCAAACAAGCAAACAACCACAGCCACCAAGGAGCTGGTTTGGATCAGTCTTCAGAGTTGCTACAGTGGAAAGGTACGGTTTGCAACAACAACAAAAAGAACATGAGACATACAAAGAAACAGGCAATGTGACCCGTACACACCGAAACTGTCTTTGAAAGGACATGTATGGGAGAAGGCAATGGCACCCCACTCCAGTACTCTTGCCTGGTGGGCTGCAGTCCATGGTGTCGCTAAGTGTCGGACACGACTGAGCAACTTCACTTTCACTTTTCACTTTCCTGCATTGGAGAAGGAAATGGCAACCCACTCCAGTGTTCTTGCCTGGAGAATCCCAGGGACGGGGGAGCCTGGTGGGCTGCCGTCTATGGGGTTGCACAGAGTCGGACATGACTGAAGTGACTTAGCAGCAGCAGCAGTATATAAGACATAGCAGACAAAGACTGCAAAGCAGCAGTTATAAATACATTTTAAAAACTAAAAGGGGTCTTCCCTGGTGGCTCAGTAGTAAAGAATCCACCTGCCAAGGCAGAGGACACAGGTTTGATCCCTGGTCTGGGAAGATCCCACATGTCTCAGGACAACTAAGCCCATGCACCACAGCTAGTGAGCCTGTGCTCTAGAGCCCATGAGTCTACTTGACTACTGAGCTCAGGCACAGCAACTACTGAAGACCATGCACTTAGAGCCTGTGCTTCACAGCAAGAGAAGCCACTGCAGTGTGAAGCCCGTTTGCTGCAACTAGAGAAAGCCTGCATACATTAATAAATACCCAACACAGCCAGAAAAAAATTAAAAAAAACTGAAGGAAACCAGTTTCTACTCTGCTTATGAGTAGATTCAAAATTCTTCAACAAAATATTAGCAAACTGAATCTAGCAACATACAATATAAAAAGGATATGTCATAACCAAGAGGGATTTTTCCCAGGAATGCAAGATTGACTTACATCCAAAAATTAGTGTAACAAATCACATCAATCGGAGAAGGAAATGGCACCCCACTCCAGTACTCTTGCCTGGAAAATCCCATGGACGGAGGAGCCTGGTAGGCTGCAGTCCATGGGGTCGCGAAGAGTCGGACATGACTGAGCGACTTCACTTTCACTTTTCACTTTCATGCATTAGAGAAGGAAATGGCAACCCACTCCAGTGTTCTTGCCTGGAGAATCCCAGGGACGGGGGAGCCTGGTGGCTGCCGTCTATGGGGTCACACAGAGTCGGACACGACTGAAGTGACTTAGCATAGCATAGCATAGCGTCACATCAATAGAATAAAGCACAGAACTACATGAGAATCTCAATAGACACAGAATACTACTACTAAGTCACTTCAGTCCGACTCTGTGCGACCCCATAGACGGCAGCCCACCAGGCTCCCCCGTCCCTGGGATTCTCCAGGCAAGAACACTGGAGTAGGTTGCCATTTCCTTCTCCAATGCATGAAGGTGAAAAGTGAAAGCGAAGTCGCTCAGTCATGTCCGACTCTTAGCGACCCCATGGACTGCAGCCTACCAGGCTCCTCCGTCCATGGGATTTTCTAGGCAAGAGTACTGGAGTGGGATGCCATTGCCTACTTCGAGACACAGAATAAGCACTAAACAAAACCCAACACCCTTCATAATAAAAATAGGCAAAAAATTAGGAATAGAATGGAACTTCCTTAACCTGATACAAGGCATCTACAAAAAAAAAATCCAGAGCAATAATCACATCTAATGGTGAAAGACTAAAACTATCCACAGAAGACTAAGACAAGAATGTTCACATACTTCTCTATTCAACATAATACAATAGCTTCTAGCTAATGCAATCAGACAAGAAAAATAAAAGATATACAGATTGGAAAGGGAGATGTTAGTCTATTTGTATTCTTAAATGGCATAATCTTGTACAAAGGAAATTCTAATGAATTCATCAAAATACTATTAGAACTAATGAATGAATGCAGTAATCCAACCCAGGATTCAGATATATACCAAACTGATTGTATTTCTATACACTAGCAATGAATAATAAAAATAGTGTTAGGATGGGAATGTAAGTTGGCAAAGCTACTATGAACAACAGTCGATGTTAACAATGTTTTAATGATGTTAAAAAATGCTGATGTAGGCTTCCCTGGTACTTGGTCTAGTGATTAAGAATCTGCCTACCAATGCAGAGCACACGGTTCAATCCCTGGTCCAGGAAGATCCCACATACAGAGGGAGCAACTAAGAGCCAGAGCCACTGCTCTGCAGCAAGAGAAGCCACAGCAGGGAAAAGCCATCGCACCTCAACGAGGAGTAGCCCCTGCTTGTTGCAACTACAGAAAGTCCCCGTGCAGCAACAAAGACCCAGTGCAGCCATAAATAAATAAATGATGATGCATGGCTAGTTGGATGCCTTGACTGATTGGCTAAATATTCATTGTGCACCTGTTCCATGCAAGGGCAATATACAAGGCCAAGATATGGGGAAAGCAGAAGGAAGAAAGGTCAAGTCTTCCATCATACCTTCTGAGTTTCTTCATTACATTTATTATTACATTTTATTTATTATACTACATTCTTTCCATAAAAGACGCTATGCTGCTGCTGCTGCTGCTAAGTCGCTTCAGTCGTGTCCGACTCTGTAAGATCCCATAGACGGCAGCCCACCAGACTCCTCCGTCCCTGGGATTCTCCAGGCAAGAACACTGGAGTGGATTGCCATTTCCTTCTCCAATGCATGAAAGTGAAAAGTGAAAGTGAAGTCGCTCAGTCGTGTCCGACTCTTCGCGACCCCATGGACTGCAGCCTACCAGGCTCCTCCATCCATGAGATTTTCCAGGCAAGAGTACTGGAGTGGGTTGCCATTGCCTTCTCCGAAAAGACGCTATCAGTTCAGTTCAGTCTCTCAGTCGTGTCCGACTCTTTGCGACCCCATGAATCGCAGCAGGCCAGGCCTCCCTGTCCATCACCAACTCCCGGAGTTCACTCAGACTCACGTCCATCGAGTCAGTGATGCCATCCAGCCATCTCATCTTCTGTCGTCCCCTTCTCCTCCTGCTCCCAATCCCTCCCAACATCAGAGTCTTTTCCAATGAGTCAACTCTTCGCATGCTGAGCCCTTAATCAAATTCTTTCCCAAAAAGGTACTGTATAATTGAGATGATTTATGCAATTGGAAGGAGAATTCAGCAGAGAAGAAAGTCTAGACTGTGACGAATCCCAATCATTTCCAATGTCCTCGGATGCCCAAGGTGGATTCAGGATTTGCACGCCAAAGTCTCCTGGGGCACGAGCCGGAGACAGACAGAGAGAAGGCGGGGCTCTCTACGCGTAAGGAACCTCAAGTCCCAGAATTCCACGGGGACTCCAAATCCCAGAAACCCGCACTCTAAATCTTCTCCGAGTCCCCAGTCGGCTGACCGCGGACGCGACCAAGTTAGGAAACTGGGGTGAGATGCCGCAGCACTTGTCTCCAACCATATTTGTAGGGAGGGCTTTTTACAAAAGTATAATTATTTGAATCTTCACGTTCTCTCAGTTACAGCTCCCACAAAAGGCCCCCTGCCGGGGAATATGATATGATGTTCAGCACCTCCCCCATCCTCCCTCCCCTTTGCCTTACTCCCGTAAGAATGGTTCAGCCGGACATTGAGGCTTCTTGATTTGGATCAATGGTTGCACCCGCCCTCCCCCGGAATGTGGGCCTTTGGAGCGAGCGAGGTGGGAGGGACGGAGGCGGGAGGCGTGCAGGGCCCGGGTGGCCGTAGAGGCAGAGCCGGCCGCCGGCGGTGGGAGGAGCCGTGCGGTTCCGGCTGCCCGGGCGAGGCGACACTTGGGTCCGCGCCGCGGGCGGGGACGACAGGTAGGCGAAAGGACAGCCGCGGCTCTGCGGGAGGCTCGAGCTGCGGAGTCCCCTGCGGCGCCCGGCGCGCCCCCCGAACCCTCGGCCTCAGGCGAGGCGGGGGAATAAGGAGATGCCGACCCAGAGAGACAGCAGCACCATGTCTCACCCGATCGCAGGCGGCGGCATTGGGGACCACTCTCACCAGGTCCGGGTGAAAGCCTACTACCGCGGGTGAGTGTCCTGCGGTGGGGGTGGCAGGGGTGGAGAAAGACCAGCTCGGCTTGGCCTGGAGGAGGGGCGAATGTGGGGCTGGAGATGTGGGAGGAATGGTTTGGGCGGGCTAGTCCGGGGGACTCGGGATGGATGACCGAGTGGTCGGGGGAGGAACACCGGGCACTGGATGGGGACACCACCACCCAGTGGTGGTGCAGGACGCCCTGGAACCGCACGGCTGAGAATCCTGAATAGGGTCCAGGGGAGGAGCCTTGGAGTAAGTAGGTCCCCCTGGTGGGTTTGAGAGACTCGCCTACTAAGATTTACGAAGAGCTTTACGTCTTTTAAGTCTGGATGTATTGGGAGTTGAGAGTTGATTCTGAGTGATGCCTTAGTTAACTTAAGTTTACTATTAGGTTTTAAAGACGGAATTGCTTCCGTTTGCTGACCCTTTTGATTACCAGCAGGCCTATAGCCTCTGGTTTTCTAAGTCAGATTTGTCTTGTTCCCGACATGTATCAGGAATATCATCAGGCTGCCAGTATATTAGACGTAGGGGTTATATTTGAGTAAAGTTGATGTGTTTTCAGGGATATGCATTAGGTACTAGGTCTCGCCTAGATTAGGTTGTGTATGTGTAAATTAAAATTCGTGAACACTTCTTTGTCAGTGTTGCTTTAAGTCTTTTTTTTAAGTCTTGTCCTGCAAGAAGAGAAGAGGGTGAGAGTAAGCAGTTTTAAAATCTGTGATCTTTATTCATATTATCACCTAAGTTACAACTACTGTGGTTACCAAAAATAACCCAGTCCTAAAATCACAGTATTAAATCATATTCCATAATCAGTAATCTGAAGTGTCCCCCTTCCTTTGAGTTCAGTTGAGGTGTGAAATTTTTTTTGAGATAATTACATTTAGGAACATTAGAAAGCTGAACTATTAGTGTGAGCTTAAAGGTTTGAAACTGAGGGCTAACAGAAAACCCAACTTCTGTGGCCTGTCGTAACTGCTTGTCCAAGCAGAAGTAAATTGCTTAAAAAAAAAAAACTCAAGCACTAGGAGGTTTGAAACTGCAGTGCATACTTTTACATTCCTGAGAGGATCAGTGAAGATAGCAAACTTTCAAAATGCCTCCCTTGTTTTGATTTCAAAGAAAATATAAGCTCCTATGTGTCTTATTGATTTGATAAAAGGATTTATTATTTTGTTTGCTGCAGTGAAGCCTCGGACTCTGTTTATTAGCTTGACTGTATTCAGGAGTAGTTAAAGGAGTTATTTTGGACAGTAACAGTGGTTTTGCTTAAATTAATCAAGGAAGTCTTGATTTGAAAACACTAGCTCTGTACTTTGCACTGGAAAAAAAAAATGCTTTGTTTCCTTTACCTTATCTTGGACAGATGAAATATTTCACTTTAGAATCTGCTCTCTTTTATAAAGTTGACAGCCTGTGAGTTGTTAGGTACAGAGAATGAAATATAGTACATTTTCTTTTTTTATAGTGTCTGATTATTGACAGTTTTAAAAAGCTAGATTTACACACACACACACACACACACACACAGTAGGAATGGGCAAATTGTTCAAAAATATAAAATGAAAAGTGTTCCCCATCCAGTCCTCCCGACCTCAAGAGTTAACTATTATTGATAGTTCATTTCTTGTTCTTCTGGAGATTGCCTTTATTTCTTACTTTAAAGTTTTATACTTCCGTTTTGTGATTTATCAGCTTTAGATGGTATCTAGCGATTCCTTCCTCCGAAAGATGATAAACTGGGTACACCCTACCCTCTGCTTCCTTGCTCCCCTATGCCTCTCATATTTATTGTTAAACTATTATTTTTAGTTCACCGGTTTACTTTTCTGACTCTTGACGTTGAATTTAGGTAGTTTTCAACGATTCCAACTATGAATCATGAAAATAGTGCTTCTTCCTTTTACTCCTGTTTTTATTAGTTTGACAATTGCAAATAGGCCTTGTGCTTAATTGCTCAGTTGTATTGGACTCTTTGCGAGCCCATGGATAGTAGCCTACCAGACTCCTCTGTCCATGGAATTTTCCAGGCAAGAATACTGTTTGCCATTTCCCTCTCCAGGGGATCTTTCCTACCCAGGGATCGAACCAGTGACTCCTGCCTTGACAGGCTGATGTTTTACCACTGATACCGTACAGGCCCAAATAGGCCTCTGCTGCTGCTGTTGCTGCTAAGTCACTTCAGTCGTGTCCGACTCTGTGCGACCCCATAGAGGGCAGCCCACCAGGCTCCCCCGTCCCTGGGACTCTCCAGGCAAGAACATTGGAGTGGGTTGTCATCTCCTTCTCCAATGCATGAAAGTGAAAAGTGAAAGCAAAGTCACTCAGTTGTGTCCGACTCTTCGAGACCCCGTGGACTGCAGCCTACCAGGCCCCTCCGTGCATGGGATTTTCCAGGCAAGAGTTCTGGAGTGGGGTGCCATTGCCTTGTCCTTGCAAAGAAATCTAAGTCTGCTCTACTTTAGAATGTAGGTACTGCTCTAATTATTTTTTTTTTTAAAAGGAGGATAAGGACTTATAACCCTATTAATGCTTGACTAAAATGTCTCCAAGACACTCAGTGTAAAATTTTTTTTTGCTTATTTTTAAAAACCTATGAATTTTGATTAGTAGTGAATCAACCTCTTGCCATTTAGTGCCTTTATTCAATGAAAGCTTTCTAATAGTGCCTTCATTTCAAGCCTCATTTGAAGACAACATCAGCACTCCAAATTGTTCCAATTTCTGACCTCTGAAATTAGATCTGTTAAGATTATATGTTTATTAACAATAGCCCAAACTGATGGTTATTATATTGTGTAGTCAGCTGCTCATTACTACAGATGAAACTAAAATGAGTCACCAGTAAGGATAGTTAAATAAACAGGTTGGCTGTCTAGAACACCTGCCTGGTTTTTAAATAGAAAATTCTTCCCTTACCATCACGAAGTGTGAGGACAATCTGCATATGAAAAAGTTTCTTTTCTTTCACATCATCAGAATGGCTGTTATGGGAGAGTTTCCCCCTTATCCCCTTCTAATAATATTTCTTTCCAGTGAATATTGAAATCTTGGAATAACCAGAATTTTTTAGTGAATGAATTGCTGCCCCTTTCAATGATGTTTAGTGTTCTCATGTTAAATTTGTTCTTAGTGCAACTGTGCTGTCTCCCTAGATATAAAAGATATTTAATTAGCCCTTTTCGAGTTTTTAAGCAGAAGATTAATAGCCCTGAGAATGTGAGTTTATTGTGTACCACCTAAGAGTGCCTGTCTCCTGGCCTGTACTCCTCTTCCCAAGAGCTTGTCACTGCGTAGCCTGCCTTTCTTCAATCATTACCTACTGTTAGTTTGGAGGAGGAGAAACAGGTTTTGTGGGTTAGTGGTAGATTGCCATTGTGTGTGCTATCCTTATATAAAGTTACTGGATATTACGGGGTAGAATTTAACAAGAAAATATCTGGACTACTCATTTCCTTGCATAATAAACATAAGAGAAATTTTGCGAAAAGCTTTGTAAACCTCCGCTGTTGAGCAGTTACAAATCCAGAGGATTCTTTCAGTGCACAACTACAAACAAAATGGGATGAGCTCCTTACATATTTGGAAAGTATAGCTGGTTCAGTGACGAAGTATGCAGGATTTTCTCACTGTGGACAAGTCTTGGCAAGACGTGTTTTTAAAAGTATTACAAAATAATTTTAGAGATATACTTCCAGTATGGGTTCTAAGGAAATAAGAATGATATATTGAGTTGAAAGTTAGGGGAAGGTCAGTTATTGGTCCTAGACTGTCTGGCCCGGCACCTGAGCAGAGGCAGCAGATCCATAGCTTCACCAGAGAGAGAGAAAGGGCATGGTGGCCTGCTGCCAAACCCAAAACAACCCTCTCAGAAATTTGGATTAGATAATGTGGAGATAAACCGCTTGTCAGCAGCGAGAACTGAAGCTGAAGAGTTACCAGAGACGCTGGTGAGGCCAGGCTTGCCATGTGCAAACTGAAGGGCTGAGGAAATGAGAAAAAAAAGCAATGTTTCTTGATAGCTTTCTAATACAGCTCCTGGACCCTCTTTCTAAGATTACTTGAGTGTTTGTTTCTTTCATGATTCAAATGAGCCTAATCAAAACACAGATTTTAGAAAACCCAATCTTGTTTAGGATTTCACATTTTACCAAAGGGTGTTTCAACTCAGTTTAATAAATACTGTTGAACAATTACTCTGAGCCAGGTACATGGTACCAGAGTGGTCACAGAGGATGTCGAGGTAGGTATAAGGCTCTGCCCTTGAGGAACCAAGAGACTTGTAGGAGGAAAGACTTTAAAAAGTTCATAAAGTGGTGTGTGTGTGTGTGTGTGTATGTGTGTGTTTATGTGTACGGATGGCTCTTGGGGAGGAGTTTGGGTTGAGGGAAGCCCTCCTAGAGGATGCAGTGTTTGAGGCTATTAAAGGATAAGTTTGTTTGTCTGGTGGACTACGATGTTGGGTGGGAGGTCATTCCAGGCATTGCACAGCTGCATGATATGCTTGGGGAGTTAAGATGGATTTAGTTGTTAGTCCCATAGTCATTTCTCATTAGGACATAACGTGTATAGTGGGCACTGATAAGTGAGCTAGTAAGAAGGTTACAGGCACTGGATGAGGAAGACTCGAATATCATACTTTGGACTTCAGACTATTTCTCATTGGTGAAGATTTTAAGTAAGGGATGTATGATTTAGATTTTTATTTTAGAAAGATCACTCTTGGAACCAGTGTAGTAGATGAATGAGCAATGGATGAAACTTTATCTGGAGGCTTTGGAAGGAGTCCAGGTGAGAGATTCTGAGATGGAAAAGAGGATGTGGATTTGGGGTGATTTCGGGGGGGGGGAATCATTATGAATTAGAGAGTGATTGCTTGTGGAAAAGAGAGAGGGTCTGAATCTGACTTGGATTTTCTCATTTGGAGAGACTAGGGAATAGAGAAATAAGAGATTTATTAGAGAAGGTAATTAATTCCCTGAACAAGTAATCAAAATTTGCTTTGGGGGCATCCAGATGGAAATGTCCAGAAGCAATTGAACAGCTGTTTCTTGTGTGCCTGCTCTGTGTCCCCAGCACTGTACGTGACAGACAGCTAACCTATGTAGGAATATGGCTGAGAAGAATGATAGGAACAAAAATGCCACTAGCAGCCGACTACAGATCATAAAGATGAGGCACCAGAGTTAATTTTTAAAATACAGAAATATATAAAGTAGAAAGTTCCCCCATAACCTCTCACTCTCACTTCCTGAGGAGGGCATTGTTAACAGTTGGGGATATTCTACATCATATCAATGTATTATATGTATACATATACACACATGTTTATTTTTCCTATAAATGTGTTCACATGTTTATATGTGTTTCTGTACCTTGAGTTTTTTCATTCATAATCACTTTTCCATGTCGGGATAGACAGATAAGCAGGTAGATACACATAGAGCAATCTGCCTCTTTCTGTATAATTGGCACATAGTCTTGCATACTATTGTTACACCATAATTTATATTATCTTTTTTTCTGGTTGATGAATTTTCATTAAATTGCTCTATCAAGTCATGTTGAAGGAATATCCTTATTTAATATATATTCTTGCATGGTTGAAGATATGCCTATTTTAAAACTTGATATTGTCCTCCAAAAATGTATCAATTGACATTCCCAATAACAGTGTACAAATGAAGCATTTTTCCTTATGATTCCGTTACATCTTATCGGTCTTTTAAATTCTTGCAAATACAATTGGCAAAAAACGCTAATTTTTTTTTAAACAATATTGAGAAGTAGATATCATTTCTATTTTATGGATGATAATACTGAGGCTTAGTAAACCACAATACAAAGTTGAGTCTTACTCTTCAGAGAAGTTTCCCTTTGCCCTGTTAATATATTGATGGGTCTTTTTGAGATTACTTTATTGTCAAATTCATATTTCATAGTTCTTTTCTATCTCCTTGACTATTAAAATACAGATGTTGCATTTTGGCTTTCTTATAATTAACAATTAATTTGAGGGATGATACTTTGAGATGGTACAAATATTTCCTCACCACCTTTTACCTAGTGGTATTACAGCCATGGATAATCGTGCCTAAATCTATTATATTGGTGAATGCAAGTAAAAATTTTTTTCTGATTCTGCTATATTTAATTTAGGAAAAAAGGTTATGTTGAAATAGCGAAAGGACTGAATATGTTTTTTTTTTTTCAGGTTGTTTTTTTTTAAAGCAGTTAGTCCTAAGGAAAAGCTTTAGATTCTTTATTTTAGAACATAGGAACATAATGAATGCTTAAAATTGTTTGGTGAAGCACAGTTAAAAATGCTTTTTTTTTTTTTCTTTTTTAAATTCAGCTAAAACTATATCTAAATTTACCATTTTGGG
The DNA here is from genome assembly GCF_019923935.1 of Bubalus bubalis. Lineage (NCBI taxonomy): Eukaryota > Metazoa > Chordata > Mammalia > Artiodactyla > Bovidae > Bubalus > Bubalus bubalis. The sequence continues at coordinate 142,295,992 of NC_059157.1, read as the reverse complement.
CATCTCTGTGGTGAAGCAGACTGTATTGTTGAAGACCAGTGGTAAGCTAATTTATGCCAACACTGAAGTTAAAACCAGGAAAAAAAAATCTTCCATGGATAATTTGTTTTGTACCTTAGAAGTAATATCTTTATTTTGCAGTTTATTTTTAGTTTTGGTACTATAATAAGGATCTGGTGATTGTGGGATAAATGAACATAGTGCTTACCCAATTGCTTAGAGGGGTATTTATAAAAAAAAGTCCCTTAAAGGTTTTAGTTCCTGGAACTTAAGGAGTGGCAGTTGATAAAGCCTCACTGCTTCACTGAGTCTCTTTAGGATGTATGTACTTATGATTTCTAAAGGATTTTTAAAGCATGTTTTAAAAGTATTTGCACAGTCTGGTAAATATTTTACAGGTCTTGAAAAATAAAGTTTCTGAAAAATCTGTATTATTTACAAATATGCTTCCATAGTGTTAATTGTAACTATGAGTGAACCTTAATAAGAAACTCATATTTTGATGACACCTGATCATACTAATTTCTTCTCTTTGCATTCAAAGAGATAATGTCACACTTATTCTTTGCCAGGGAAGTTCAGCGGAAGCCTTTTCTTCTCTTCTGATTTAGTTCTAAAATGTATTCTCCCAATCCTCACCCCCTCATAATAGTAACCTGGGGGATAATTTGAAAGAAAGATTGCTTTAAGGTAAGCAAGTTGCCTTTTAATGTCACTAGAGGAAGGAACTATTTTCTGCTTTAATTTTCTTTTTGAAATACACATTTTAAAAATAATTAGAACAATAATTTTATTTATGTATAACTAATTTAAATTTTGTTTTATATTTTATTTATATTTATTTTATTACAGAGTAACATGTATCATAAAATCATACCTTTACATGGTAGAAAAATTAATAATAATCTATGCCATTCAGAAGGGTTTCAATATTTACAAAGTACCTCTTCTTTCTATCTCTTGTCTCCTCCTAATCCCCATTTCCACCACCAAGATTTAACTACTATTAAAATTTTGCTTTCTTTTTATTATATCTGTTGATCAATATGAAAGATAAGGAATTTAGCACTTTTTCATTGCCTCCTCTCCTCACAATTTTTAGTTTTTCTTGTGGTTACATTTGAAGCTTAAATAATATACCTCCTCCTGCTTTTTCTTTTATTTATAATTATAGTAAAATGTTTTAAATTGACTATCTTAACCATTTTTAAGTGTACAGTTGAGTAGTGTTAACTATATTCACATTGTTATGTGACCAATCCCCAGAACTTTTTCATTTTGCAAAACTGAAGTTACATATTAACAACTCTTCCATCTTCCTCCAACCCCCAACCCCTGGCAACTACTATTCTGTTTCTATGAATTTGACTCCTTGTAGCTCAGAGGTTAAAGCGTTTGCCTGCAATGCAGGAGACCTGGGTTCGATCCCTGGGTTGGGAAGATCCCCTGGAGAAGGAAATGGCAACCCACTCCAGTACTCCTGCCTGGAGAATCCCATGGACGGAGGAGCCTGGTGGGCTACAGTCCACGGAGTCGCAAAGAGTTGGACACGACTGAGTGAATCCTTAGTCCTTAGTACTTAGATACTTCATATACATGGAGTCATACAGTATTTGTCTTTTGGCGACTGGCTTATTTCACTTTCAAGATTCATTCATATTGTAGCATGTATGAGAATTTACTTTCTTTTTAAGGCTGAATAATACTTCTTTGTGTTTGTATATCACATTTAGTTTATGTATTCATCTGTCAGTGAACACTTGGGTTGCCTCCACCTTTTGGCCATTGTGAATAATGCTGCTGTGAATGTGGGTGTACAAATATCTGTTGGATTCCCTGCTTTCAGTTCTTTTGGATATATGGAGCCAGAAGTGGAATTGCTGGATCATATGGAAATACTTTTTTAAATTTTTTGAGGAACATCCGTACTGGTTTCTATAGCTGCTGTACCATTTTACATTCCCCACCAGTAGTACACAGGGCACCAGTTTCTCCACATCTTTGATTACACTTGTTATTCTAGGTTTTTTATAGGAGCCATCCTGATGGATACGAGGTGACATTTTATTGTGATTTTTTTCTATTGGTGTGTAGTTGATTTACAATATAGTTTGTTGTGTTAATTTCTGCCCTATCATTATGGTTTTGATTTGGATTTTTCTGATAATTAGTGATGATAAACATTTTTTTCTTAAGCTTGTTGGCCATTTCTATATACTCTTTGGAGAAGTGTCTGTTCAAGTCCTTTGACTATTTTTAAATTCAGGTTATTATTTTTTTTCTTGTTCTCTGCTTTTAAATTTAATTATTAATTTTAGATAAGAGTGTTGACTCTTCATTAGGAAAGACATGTTTTTGAATTTATACTTCCTTTTGCTTTCTCACGTCTCAATTTTTCTTGTTAATTTTTACATTGTAAAGGTATATAACATTATTCTGTTCTTTAACTCATATTTTTTAAGGCAGTTTTTTAAAAGCACTTATAATGAATGCTTATGTAAGTGTGATGCACTTGAAAAACAAAGAAGTGTGATTAGATGTTTAGAGAAGGAAAAGTAATTTTGTGTCAGTAAAACTTTTCTCTTTAAAGGGTTCCAGTTAACTTTAATTTTGGGGGCTGGTATGTTTTCTCCATCAATTTTATCTCATCTGTTTTCAGTCATCCAGGATTTTTTCATACTTTCTGGTCTGCTGTTGATGCCTTTTTTTGTTTTCTAAGACTTTGATAAACTTGTCATTTCAGTGGGCCCTTAGAATGAAAGGGGCTTCCCTGGTGGCTCAGACAGTGAATAATCTGCCTACAGTGCGGAAGACCTGGGTTCAATCCCTGGGTCGGGAAGATCCCCTGGAGAAGGGGATGGCAAACCACTCCTATATTCTTGCCTGGAGAATTCCATGAAGAGAGAATCCTGGTGGGCCACAGTCCATGGAGTCACAAAGAGTTGGACATGACTGAGAAACTAATACTTTCACTCAGAAAGGATATAGATGTTTGTTCCCTCTACCATATTGAATAATCTGTGTGTTGTCTTTAGAAAGCTGGATTATTTTCATCTAATAAGGTTCCACTTTTATTTAAAGTATTATATGAATACATAAAGTTTTAAAAGTTCTTGAACACATTAAGGGTATGTTGAACACATTAAGCTATATGCTAGGTTGGTCTTCCCTGGTGCGTCAGTGGTAAAGAATCCACCTGCCAGTGCAGGAGACTCAGATTCAATCCCTGGGTTGGGAGAATCCCTTGGAGAAGGAAATGGCAACCAGTCCAGTATTTTTCCCTGGGAAATCCCAGGACTTGCAGGCTGCGGTCCATGGGATCACAAAAGAGCCAGACACAGCTTAGCAACTAAAAAACAAACAATATGCTAGGTATTATTCCAAGTATTACAAGTGTGAATTCACTTGACACATTAAATCCTTAAAATACCATAGGAGATAATATTATTCTCATTTTATAGGTGAGGAAATTGAGCCAACAGAGAAGTCAAATAATTAACTTAAGACCATACAGCTGGTAAGTGATAGAGCCTGGATTCAAACCCAAACATACTGGCTTTAGCTCTCATGTCTTAACCATTATACTATGGCTACCTCGAATATGTCATTCCTCCTTTGTGGAATGCTTTTTATTTTACATTTCCTCGTGCTTTTTTTAGAGTCCAACATATGACACCTCCATTTACTCAACATATATTAATTGAGCATCCATTCTGGGCCAGATGTTGTGTTAGATACTGGTGATACAGCGATGAGCAAAACAAAATGCTTACTCTCTTGAATTTTACATTTAGTTGGGGGAATATGTATAAATTTTTGGTGCTGGCAATGTATTTTCACTGAAAAAAAAAAAAAATCAGTTTCATGTACTAAATTGTACAGGCTCCTCTGTCCATGGGGATTTTCCCGGCAAGAATACTGGAGTGGATTGGCATTCCCTCCTCCAGGGGATTTTCCCAACCCAGGGATCAAACCCAGGTCTCGCGCATTGCAGGTGGCTTCTTTACTATCTGAGCCACCTGGGAAGCCCATGTACTAAATTAGACTCATTAAATCTCTGAAACAAGGATTATAGTTTTTATTAGCCAGTCTCTTAAAAGCGAGATTGACTTATTGTACCCATTATGCTTTTGTCACAAAATAACATCTGATGGTAGCTATGCTTTGGGTGGATGCTGTTGTGGGAGGTAGTGCTGCAGATGAGCATTCAGGTGGTTTTTCAGGAGTACTTTTGGGGTTGATAGCTATGGAACATAAGGGGAGGGAAGGAAGCAAGCTTAGGTAGGGAAATATCAAGATGCTGTGAAGTCTCAACAGAAACCTTAGCTCACCCTCTGGGGAGTTCTAAAGATGAATTGGCACTTCATAGCTTTTGTAAGTCACATGTAGGACCTTTATACTGAATTGGTAATTGGTTGTGGGCTGACCAGGAACGGGCTTTGACTATAGATGAGGAGTCAAATCTCTGAAAGAGGCTGAAGACTGGGGATGTCTGCTGGTAGCATTCCCGGCAGCTGGTATGACAGGTACTCTATTGCTAATGGGGAATTCTGAAGGTGGAGTGGAGAGAGGAATGGTCAGATCACAGCATCCACAAGTGTCATTAGGAGATGTGGATTTGAATTAATTTTCTGTTTCCTGTGAAACTCTGGCAAATATTCCTTTGTGCTTTTGCTTTTTAAATCTGTAAAACAGGATTAGTTTGACAGTTATTATGAAAATCATATAACCTGTTTGTTCAAACACCTGAAACACACTAAAGAATCTGTATATGTTTATAGGCTAAGGAAACATAAACTGTGGTATTTCCTTGTCAGTTCAATTCAGTTCAGTTCAGTTGCTCGGTCATGTCCGACTCTGTGACCCCATGGACTGCAGCACGCCAGGCCTCCCTGTCCATCACCAACTCCCAGAGTTTACTCAGACTCATGTCCATTGAGTCGGTGATGCCATCCAACCATCTTATCCTCTGTCGTCCCCTTCTCCTCCTGCCCCTAATCCCTCCAAGCATCAGGGTCTTTTCAAATGAGTCAGTTCTTTGCATCAGGTGGCCAAAGTATTGGAGTTTTCAGCTTCAGCATCAGTCCTTCCAATGAATATTCAGGACTCATCTCCTTTAGGATGGACTGGCTGGATCTCCTTGCTGTCCAAGGGATTCTCAAGAGTCTTCTCCAACACCACAGTTCAAAAGCATTAATTCTTCAGCTCTCAGCTTTCTTTATAGTCCAACTCTCACATCCACACATGACCACTGGAAAAACCATAGCCTTGACTAGGCGGACCTCTGTTGGCAAAGTAATGTCTCTGCTTTTTAATATGCTGTCTAGGTTGGTCATAACTTTCCTTCCAAGGAGTAAGCGTCTTTTAATTTCATGGCTGCAGTCACCATCTGCAGTGATTTTGGAGCACAAAAGCATAAAGTCAGCCACTGTTTCCAATGTTTCACCATCTATTTGCCATGAAGTGATGGGACCGGATGCCATGATCTTAGTTTTCTGAATGTTGAGCTTTAAGCCAACTTTTTCACTCTCCTCTTTCACTTTCATCAAGAGGCTCTTTAGTTCCTCTTCACTTTCTGGCATAAGGGTGGTGTCATCTGCATATCTTAGGTTATTGATATTTCTCCTGGCAATCTTCTACATTCAGTTAAGGAATATTTGAGTCCCTATTGTGTACATAAAATAGTTACATGAATGTAGTAAAGAGTCAAGAATTTTTATCTTCCAGTTTATAATTTAGCTAAGGATGTGTGTATGTAATTAATTGAATAACAAAAAAATGGAGCATAAGATACAGGTTGGGCAGGTTTAGAAGTGTAGACCACTGGGGCTATGAGGTTAAAAAAGTTTTAATGGAAGTTGATGTTGAAGAAAAAAGATGATGTTGAAGAAAAATTTCTACCTCCCTCCTTAAACTGAGGAAGTGACAGGATTAAAACTTGGATCATCAAAGTCTTATGTATGGGGATTGTGAGTACAGATGTCTATAATAGAGTGTTTGTGCTGGAAATGGTGGGATCACGTTAAGAATAGAAATTGGAACCAGCTTATCTAGAGTATTAAATACTACAAAGAAAGCTAAAATTACAGATTTAGGAGATACTTTCATAGAGTTAATAGATAAAACACTAAAAGTGAATTAGGTTTCAGAAAGAGAAAGACAGAGAAGGAATATGAGAGAAGGTGTGAAGAATGTCTTATGATTGAAGACAGAAGGAGACTTAATAAGTGTTCAGAATGGTAGAAAGGGAGACGGAAACAGACTGTTACGAAAGCCAAGGCAAGAGAGTTCTAAGAGACAGGGGCATGAAACCATGATATGCTTAGGAAGAGACTCGTTTTCAAGAAAAGGCCATTCACTTTCCATGTGTGGCTCTCTGCTAAGCTTCTGTAGAGTCTCTGAAGACTGGAGTTTTAACTTTTTTTTGCAGATGACTAATAATTTTAACACCTTACTTCTTACTCCACCTTCTCTATTCCAACTACCCATGTCAGTTCACACAGTCCCGAACACATTTCCTTCCTTTCTTCAACAACTAGTTATTGAATACCCGTTCTGTGCTAGACATTGTGTTGGCCACCAGGAATATAATGAACAAAATTCCTACTTTCATCAAGCTTACATTTGTAGCTGGGGTAGATGGTAGACTCTAAACACTGGTTTATCTGTCCAGTGGTAGAAGAGGTAGGTCAGAGGGGCAGCAAGGGCCAGTTCCTACAGGGCCTTGTAGACCCTGCTGGGGACTTTGGGTTTCCCTTTACTTTTGGAAAAGGCATTTGGAGAGTTTAAAGCAAAGGAAAGACGTGAACAACATTAATTTTGTAAAACCCTTATGACAGAGCCTGGCACATGGAGATCGCTATATATTTGTTGAATTAGTCATTGGGTCTATTTGACTTTCCTTGGAAAGGATGACTGTGGCTGGCTACTCCGTGGGGATCAGATCACAGGGAGTCTTCTCATGGTTCCTTGGAGGAACACCCAGGCTTTTGTTCTAAAACATTTTGTTGTGTTTTTGAGTCTTGTAGTAAATAGCTGCTTGGTGGATTTATTTAGGTGTTACGATTTATCTAACAGTAATGTGAAAATAAATGCACATTTATGTCTATTCCTTTGTTTTGGGGGTGTCTACCTTATAATATGAATTATATTTTAGAGTCAATTTTGGGGATTGGATTGCTAATCTGGGTGGTTAGTCTGTGGAAGTTAAGGCTGAAGAAGAGGACGTGACAGATCCTTATTAAATTTTTGAAGGGCCATCTCTTTGATGAAGATAGACTTCTAGGGAAGGGGAGATTAGCGATTAGAGACTGTAAGATATTTCAGTTAAGTATAATCCAGAAGCCGACCAATAATAGAGCTACTTGTCTTTGGAGTATTGTGCTTACAAAAGAGTGAGCTTCTGATAACTAACATTAAAGCAAAAGTGGACCTCCTATTTGTTAAAGCAGGTAGGGTGGGCTTCTTGAATGAGGAGGGGAGATTAAGATTTCTCACAAAACCACTGTTTTTATTTTTAAGCATTATTAAGTATTGGTGTTTTATATTTTACAGAGATAGTTTACTGGAAGTGACACGTGTTGATGCTCACACAGAATCTCTGAAGTCCATCAAAACATCAGGCATTATTAGTCACTCTCTAACTTAAAACTCCTTTTTCTTTTTCAGGGATATCATGATAACACATTTTGAACCTTCAATATCCTTCGAGGGTCTTTGTAATGAGGTTCGAGACATGTGTTCTTTTGACAACGAACAACTTTTCACCATGAAATGGATAGATGAGGAAGGTGAGTGGCAAAGAGAGGGCTGCCTGTGTGAGCATTCGATTTCAGATGCCATTCTATTGTCTGTTTTTAAAGTGTAGTAAAAATTCTAATTAATATAAGGAGGGAAAGGTATGTTAGAAATTTGATGCCATTCTTATTTTCCCTCTAAAAGAGTACCAGAGAGGCACTTCCCTGGTGGCTCAGCGATAAAGAATCCGAGTGCCAATGGAGGAGACACAGGTTCTATTCCCAGTCCTGGAAGATCCCCCATGCCACAGAGCAACTAAGCCTGTTCACCCCAACTATTTGAGCCTGTGCTTTAGTGCCCATGAGCTGTAATTGCTGAAGCCCACATACCCTAGAGCCTGTGCTCAGCAACAGGAGAAGCCATTGCAATGAGAAGCCATCACACCACAACCAGAGAGCATAGCCCCTACTTGCTGCAACTAAAGAAAAGCTGGCACAGTAACATAGACTCAGCACAGCCAAAATTAATTAATTAAATGAAAAAGTGATTGTGACAACCGTTATTTCAAAGGTGGTGGCAGAATTTATTTTTTTAATGTTATTTGGGTGTGCAGAGTCTTAGTTGGGGCACATGGCATCGTTAGTTGCTGCTTGCGATCTCTTGGGTGCAGCATGTGGGGTGTAGTTCCCTGAGCAGGGATCAAACTTGGGCCCCCTGCACTGGGAGCTGAGTCTTAACCATGGGACCACCAGGAAAGTCCTAGAAACTTAATTCTTTAATGACTTGTACACAGAAAGCATTTATTTTATATCTGTGTGCTGAGAAGGGATATTTTTTATCCTCAAACTTAACAAAAAACAAGTGTGACAGTCAACCCTGAATGCATAGGAGTCTCAGAATAAGAAAGAAACAGCATTCACATATGCCTGAAATATCTGCAAAGTTTGAACTAAACCTCTAACAGAGTAAAAGCTTTTGAAGGGGAGTAGGTGAGGGAAGAACCAGAAAGAAATAGAGAAAAAAGAAAGTATAAGACATAAAAAGGCATGAAGGTATGAAGAACATGGTATGTGGGGAAGGGCAATAATTCACTAAGTTGAAAGAATGGGGAGGCCTCCTCCTCTTGGTCCCATTATTGAACCTGAGTTGGAAGAGGCAAGTCTGATCTCAAAGTGAAAGTAAAAACGTTAGTCACACTTAGTCATGTCTGACTCTTTGCGACCTCATGGACTGTAGCCTGCCAGGATCCTCTGTGCATGGGATTCTCCAGGCAACAATAGTGGAGTGAGTTGCCATTCCCTTCTCCGGGGGATCTTCCCGATCCAGGGATCGAAGCTGGGTCTCCTGCATTGCAGGTGGATTCTTTACCATTTGAGCCACCAGGGAACAGAGGTAAAACCACTACCAGATCACCCCCAGCTGGCCACCACCAGAAGGAGGGGGGCCATGATCCAGAGGAACCAGCACAGTTGAGAACTCTGCTCTGAAACTACAGACGACATTTTAAGAGCACATTTTGAGAAATGGGCACACTGACAGATCAAGCAGTGATGAGAGACACCCAGACAAAACTTTCTAGGACTTTCAGTCTTATGACTTACTCCAGTGTTGAAGAGGTGGACGTGGCAATGAGTGCAGAACCACAGGAAGTTGCTGGGTGTTTGGTGAAACCAGGGAGCTGTTTCTGGAGGATTCTGTAAAGCCTAATGCTCTTTTGAAAGCAAAGAAAATTTTTGTTGATGGTATTAAAGAAGATGCAGAAGAATATGAGCAACTGCTTTGAAAAGTATGGCAAGATTGAAACTATAGAAGTTATGGAAGACAGGTAGAGTGGAGAAAAGAGAGGATTTGCTTTTGTAACTTTTTAAAAATATTTATTTACTTATTATTTGACTGCGTCGGGCCTGAGTTGCGGCATGGGGGATCTTTCATTTCGGTGCACAGACTCTGGTTGAGGCGTGTGAGCTCGGTAGTTGCAGGGTGTGGGCTTAGTTGCTTCTCGGCACGTGGGATCTTAGTTCCCTGACCAGGGATCAAACCTGCATCTCCTGTGTTGCAAGGTGGATTCTTAACCATTGGACCACCAGGGAAGTCCCTGCTTTTGTAACTTTTGATGATCATGACACAGTTGATAAAACTGGTGTTCAGAAATACCACTCTATTAATGGATGAGCTGTGACATGAAAAAGGCCCTTCCTAAACAAGAAACACAATCTGTGGATCACAAAGAGGTCATTAAGATGGATGTGGCAACTTTGTGGGTTGTGGTGGAAACTTTGGAGGTGGTGGAGTGTTTTTATACTTAATGTGTTAACCAGAAACCATGGAGGCCTAATTACACTAATGCTCCTTTTTAAAATATAGCTCCCCCTGCCAGCAAATAATTAAAATACTACTCAATTGCTATTCAGATCAGATGCTGATTATTCATAAGGGCTATTATTGCTGCCCCAAAAGGGCTTTATAAAAATTGAGATTTTATGTTAATTTACTTTAAAAAAAATGACTGCTGAGGGAGAGATGCTTAAGATAAAGCTAGTTTCTAAATTATTTTTTAAATCAGTTAATTTTCAAAATTAAGGATGGGGAGTGCTAAGGAACTTGGGCTAGATCCTTGCTACTTGAAGTACATTCTGTGGTACTTAGTAGAAAAGGGGGCTCTCCAGCCTCATCACTGAATCAGAATCTACATTTTAACAGGATCTACAGGTGAGCTGCATGAATATTACAGTTTGAGAAGCATAGGACTAGATCCCAGAAGGCTTTGCAAACCACATTAGCCTTTATTTTACATGATGGAATGTCACTGAAGTATAGTTGAAAGATGCCTGAATATGCTAGTTTTGTGTAATGGTTCTCAATTAATTGTAATACTCATGGAATTTAATCTTAAGGAATGGCATTTTAATTCAATATTTGGGGCTGGCTATTTCTGTATTCACTGATATGAAGAGCCCTGAAAAGATATTTTTCTAGCTTCAAGCTATGGATAAACTGAAGCCCATTCTCACTTTTTAAGACATTTTTTAAAGTTTCTCTAAAGTAATCCATGTTTACTGTTTGCGGGGGAAAAGTAGTAGAGATGATTATGAAATTTAAAAAATCTTCTGTTTGCCCTTTATCCTCTCTCTTCCCTCACCAGTCCTGGTCCTAAGGGAAGAAACCACAGCTTAGTGTATATCATTCTAGATATATCCTATGCATATATAAATATTCTTATTTCTATACATCACTAATAAACAGCTTATTTCACATAAAAAGAAATATATGCAAGCCAGTGAACTTTGATAATGAGTATTGGACATTGTTTCATTTCAGTATGCCTCACTTTATATCATTATCTTTTTTATAACCCTGTGAAATATTCCATATTGTAGATATTTCATGATTTTTTTAATCTTTGATTGATGGTCATTGGACTGTTTCGAGATTTTGGCTACTATATAATAAACGTTTTTATATGTAAATTTCTTCTGTTGTATGGGACTCTCTCAGTAGTAAATGCACACGGTATGCACATTGTAGATTTTGGTAGCTAGTGACAGTTTGCTGTCTAAGAAAGTTAAACCAGTTATGGCACAGCTACATTGAATGAGAACATCCCTTCACTCTTGCCTTCACCAGCCTCAGGTATTATGTCTTTAACATTTGGGCTCCAAAGTCACGGCAGATGGTGACTACAGCCATGAAACTAAAAGACGCTTGCTCCTTGGAAGGAAAGTTATGACCAACCTAGATAGCATATTAAAAAGCAGAGACATTACTTTGCCAACAAAGGTCCATCTAGTCAAGGCTATGGTTTTTCCAGTGGTTATGCATGGATGTGAGAGTTGGACTATAAAGAAAGCTGAGAGCCAAAGAATGAATGCTTTTGAACTGTGGTGTTGGAGAAGACTCTTGAGAGTCCCTTGGACTACAAGGAGATCCAACCAGTCTATCCTAAAGGAAATCAGTCCTGAATATTCATTGGAAGGACTGATGCTGAAGCTGAAAATCCAATACTTTGGCCACCTGGTGTGAAGAACTGACTCATCTGAAAAGACCCTGATGCTGGGAAAGATTGAAGGAGGGAGGAGAAGGGGATGACAGAAGATGAGATGGTTGGATGGCATCACTGACTCAATAGACATGAATTTGAGCAAGCTCCGGGAGTTGGTGATAGACAGGGAAGCCTGGCGTGCTGCAGTCCATGGAGTCAGAAAGAGTCGGACATAACCAAGCGACTGAACTGAACGTTTTTTAAATCTAATAAGTGAAATTCTAGCTTTGTATTTTATATTTTGTACTATTTAAGAGTCAGACTGAGTTTTCTCATCTATTCAACTACTTTTTGACCTTCTCTATCTGATCTGATCTGATCTAAAGGTTTGTTTAAATATTGTTAATTATAAATGATGTGGATATTTCATAATACGTCTTCAGCCTGAAAATGAAACTGTATAATTTAGCACAGTGCATAGAATATAGCTAGCATAGAGAATTCCCTGGGGGTCCAGTGGTTAGGACTTGGCGCTTTCATTGCATGGCCTGGATTCAATTCCTGGTCAGGGAACTGTGATCCCCTCAGCCATACAGCGTGGCCAAGAAAAAAGGAAAAGCAAAAGAAAAATATAGTTAGTATCAATATACTGTTTCTTACCCAAGTCAGTGTTATTTTAGTCCTGTTTTGATCATTTCTTTTTATTTATTCACCATGTAGTGCTTTTGCATTCAGTGATTTTCAAACTGTAGTGCATATAGAAGTCACTATATAATGTGGGTTGTTTGTTTTTTTTTAAGACGTATATTTATTTTATCTATTTTGGCCATGCTGCACAGCTTGTGGGATCTTAATTCCCCAACCAGGGATTGAACTGGGGCCCTCAGCAATGAACGCAGGGAGTCCTAACCACTGGACCACTGAGGAATTCCCTAGATAATGCATTTTCTTTAAAAGAAGTTGGTTTTAGGACTTCCCTGGCAGTCCAGTGCTTAAGAATCCAAGCTTCCACTGCAGGGGACACAGGTTCAATCCCTGGTCAGAGAACTAGGATCCAGCATGCCAGGTGATGTGCCCCCAGAAATAAATAAAAAAACCAATAAATGAATGAAATTGGTTTAGAGCCATCCATTTTAAATGGTCTTGGTACCTTTATACTTTGTATCATCTTTGCCTGGAGAGTTCTTTTCCAAGATTGTCACATGGTTGTCTCTTTCTTGTCATTCAGGTCTTAATTCAGATGTTGTGTTCTTCAAGAACCCCTGTTTTTCTTCTGAACCCCTATTCACTTTGTATCTTGTTTGTGTAGACTATAAGCTCCATGAAAGCAGAGATCCTGGCTTTTTTGTGGAGTTCCAGTGTCTAGAGCAGTACTCAGTAATCAGTTCAGTTTAGTTCAGTCACTCAGTCGTGTCCGACTCTTTGCAACCCCGTGGACTGCAGCACACCAGGCCTCCCTGTCCATCACCAACTCCCGGAGTTTACTCAAACTCATGTCCATTGAGTCAGTGATGCCATCCAACCATCTCATCCTCTGTCATCCCCTTTTCCTCCCCCCTTCAATTTTTCCCAGCATCAGGACCTTTTCAGATGAGTCAGTTCTACACATCAGGTAGCCAAAGTATTGGAGTTTTCAGCTTCAGCATCAGTCCTTCCAATGAATATTCAGGACTGATTTCCTTTAGGATGGACTGGTTGGATCTCCTTGCAGTCCAAGGGATTCTTAAGAGTCTTCTCCAACACCACAGTTCAAAAGCATCAATTCTTCGGTGCTCAGCTTTCTTTATAGTCCAACTCTCACATCCATACATGACTACTGGAGAAACCATACCCTTGACTAGACGGACCTTTGTTAGCAAAGTAATGTCTCTGCTTTTTAATATGCTATCTAGGTTGGTCATAACTTTCCTTCCAAGGAGCAAGCGTCTTTTAATTTCATGGCTGCAGTCACCATCTGCAGTGACTTTGGAGACCCCCAAAATAAAGTCTCTCACTATTTATAGCATGCTGAAAGAATATTTGTAAATTGTACAAAGGGTGGTAGCAAGCCTTTCCAGGGTTAGTTTTATATCACTTATTAGAGATTTAAGCATTGGGAGTTGCAGTGTATTCTGCTTTTTCTTAACCTAATAGTGTATTTTAATTAAAGGAGTCACATAGTAAATTAAATTAGGTCTTTGATGAAACAGTCTTATCCTTTTATAGTATAACTCATAGTTCTTTCTCCCTAAATAATTATTAAGTGCCCTAATTTTCCAGGGAAATCTATAAAACTGTAGCCTTTGCCTCATTCAAATAAAAGGTTTAACTTTTCATTAAGGTCTGTTGATTCCCCTATGATCCTTCTTACCCTGATTAATTCTGATACCTGTCTTTTCTTAATTTAGGCCTACAGAGCCAGTAGTAATTATTCTTAAGTTCCTTGCAATTATTTTTCAGTTGTAATTTTTCCCCTTTATTTTTAATCATGTAGGTATTAGGGCATTCTTACATGGAGAAAAAATTTTCTCTAGGATCAGTGGAAGACAAGACTATAATTTGATTTCTCTGGTTTATTAGAGTCATTGTTCTAGAAACTAAACGTTTGATTGTGGGATTTTATATCAGATCAAATAAGGATCACACGCTTACTTCATTTCTTTAAATAGACTGATGACAGCTGCTTTTTTTCTTTGTGTTCAAAGCCAGTTTTACTGATTTGTTTTGATGTGCATGTAGAAAAGCTGGTTTGCTTAATCTAACTAAACATTTTAGAATGAATAGTAGTTTTGTAATAGTTATATCCTGGTTCTCATATGCAGTGAGAGTGTGGGACAGGAAGTAATAAATGTGGCTTTTAATTCCTTATATGTGTGACTGTTTTTCCTTAAGGATGTACTTTATTGCCTTTTTTTGTTTTTTTTTGGTGGCACGGCCCAGCTTGCGGATCTCAGTTCCCTGACCAGAAACTGAACCCGGATCCATGGCAGTGAAACCCCAGGTCTTTACCACTGGACTGCCAGGGAATTCCCAAGGATGTACTTTAAAAATATTACAACCTAATATTAAGTATTTTCTAAATTTCTAGTTCTATAAATTCTAATTTATTCAGGGTCTGATTACCTGATTTAAATTTAACAGTGTCACTTCTCTTTTACTGGAAACTAGTTAACTCCTGTCACTAGCTTTTGGGTATTCTGTTTCTTATTAAAGTTTTTATTGAGAGTAATGCATGCTTTTTTAACAAAAATATTGACTTCTTTGAAGAAAAAAGTATCTCTGGGGATTTTCAAATCTCCAAAAATAGCTGCTATGAACAAATCAATGTCTCTTTTTCTGAGAATATACAACTCGAATGGATAGGGTAACAATTTTTTTCTATCTTACAAATAGACTAATATTATACAAACTGTTATTTCTTTTTTAAAAAATATGTACTTATTTGGCTGCGCCAAGTCTTACTTGTAGCTCTCAGAATCTTTGATCTTCATTGTAGCATGTGGGATTTTTAGTTCCAGCGTGTGAACTCTTAATTATGGCATATGGGATCTAGTTCCCTGACCAGGAATCGAACCCAGGCCCCTTGCATTGCAAGTACAGAGTCTTAGCCACTGGACCACCAGGGAAATTCCCTACAAGCTGTTATTTAACCTGCTTTTCACTTAGCATCTTATAAGTGTACCATCTCTTTTCATACAAGTGCAAATAGATATATCTTATTCTTCTTAAAGCCTGTATATATATAGTATTATATAATAATCCTATTTTGATGAATATTTGGATTGTTTGCAGTTTAATTGTCAAAAATTTTGGTGCAGTAAATACCTTTGTGCCTGTATTTTTGGAACAGTTATACTATATTATCTGTAAAGTCCCTAAAATGAAATGTGTCCTTGATGATAAATTGACCTCCAAAGGAGTAAATATTGTACCCCTTGTTATACTTTCACCAGTGGCATTTGTGAACTTCTTTTCCTCACACCCCGTAAAAGACTATGTGAGGGAAAAAGCTGAAATGTAATTGATTTGCAAAGAGTGGGAGAAGGTGTTTTTTGGATATAGTTCTTCAATTCACATCCTGTTGGCTTCAATAGGTGAGATTCACGGAAACTTAAAATGAGAATAATTGTCCTTTGACACAAAGAGTATGGAATATTTCTGAATTCTGGATTAAACATCTTGCATTATAAAATCTGATATATTCACAGAGAGAAAATAGAGTGCCAGAGTTTAACAGAACCACACTGAGAATGGGAAGAAACATATTTCTCTTATGTGATATTTTCCAAACATCTCTAGTCTGGTGTAATTTTAGCTGATATGTTAAGAACTAAAATAGTAAATCATTCTTCATACTTTTTCTTTATCAGAAAAAAACAGTGAGTGAAAACTTTTTGACTGAATGTATATTCAGTGTAACTTCAGTTATTTAGATAGCAGTATTGTGATTCCAAACCTGAAAATTAAAAATTGAAAATCAATATAAATAAGTAATAATATCCAAGTACCTCTGAGCAGACCTTGTTTTGTAACTGGTATTTTTCCTTCTGCTTGGAGGACTTCTTGTACTGGAGAACATTTCTGTATTGGAGGTTTACTGGTAATGAATTCTTTTAGCTTTTCCATACCTTTGTTTCTTCTTTAAAAATTTCTTCATTGAGGTATAATTAAAATACAATAAACTGTACATATTCTAAGCATACTGTTTGATGAATTTTGTCACCATGGAAACCATCATGGGAAGCAAGGTAGAGAACATGTCTGTTATCTCCAAATGTTCCTTGTGCTCTGCAATTCCTCACTCCTATTCCTCCATTCCAGGCAACTAATGATACTAATAATCTGCTCTCTGTTCCTATAGATTAGTTTCCATTTTCTAGGGTTTTATAGGGACAGAATCATACAACATGTGCCTCTTTTTTTTTGAGAGCAGGTGTCTGGCTTCTTTCACTCAGCATAATTATTGATTCTTGTGTTGTATGTGTCAGTAATTCATTTCTTTTTATTGCCAAGTGGTATTCCAACATGTGGATGTACCATAATTTGTTTTTCTATTCATCTATTGATGGACACTGAGGTTGTCTCTAGTTTGGGGCTATTATAAATAATAGTTTATAATAAACTATTTATAAATAAAAGTGTTGTGGCAGTCACATACAAGTCTTTGAATGGATATATGTTTCCTTTTCTCTTGGGTAAATACTTAAAAGTGGAATGGCTGGATCGTATGGTAGATAGTTATATATGCTTTGGTAAAAATAAAATAGGAAAAGAAAAATTTGAAGAGGAGGTGAGGTGAGGTGCTACATTCCAGGCATGTTCTCAGGCAGATGGTTTCTGGAAAGGGGTTTATATGGAAGTTGAAGAAGAGGGAGCCTTTAATAAACTGTCTAGCATGGTAGTCCCTGGAAAGTCTTCCTGTGCTCACAGGGGTAGAGGATCCCATGAGAAGATAGCTAACTTTAAGAAATCCCGAGCAGTTCTCTCAGCTCTGGCCTCTGCCCCAGCTCCATGCTCCAGACATTGTGCCCGGTAAATTCTGGCTACTGTTTATATACCAGGCTGTGGTGCTGCCTGAGAGGCAAAAGGATCAGGCTGGGACCCACCTCAGAGAAACCCCTTGGAGTGGTGGAGTGGAGATGTGTTGAGAGTTGAACGAGGAAGGACATAGGAGCCCAGTAGGGCACCAGGGCTCCCAGACATGCTCTGCTTTCTGAGAGCGTGTGTCCTTCTTGTTGGCATCCCCATCTCCAATTGCGTTGTCTTCCTTCCCTCTGTAAGTGGCAGCTACTATCATAGGACAAGTTTATAGTCTAAGCTGTTTTCTTACTCCTATCCCACCATCCCCAAGCAACCACTAATCTTTCATTATTATACATATATATATATGACAAAGTATAGTGCTTTTATCTACTTTTGTTTTTTATTTTAACTTTATTTTTCTTGACCAGGCTGCACACTTTGAATGATCTTGATTTCCTGACCAAGCATTGAACCTGGCCCCCACCCTCCTAACCCCCGACCCCTGGCAGTGAAAGTGCTGAGCCTTAACTACTGGACTGCCAGGGAATTCCCTTTATAGGCTTTTAAATTCATATCAGTGGTGTTATTCAGCACTTTTTTTTTTTATATATATATAATTTATTGAAGTATAATTACTTACAATGTTTCAGGTATACAGAAAGGTGATTCAGTTATACAAATATATATATATATACATATATATATATACACACAAATATATATATATACACAAATATATACACATATATATACAAATATATATATGTATACAAATATATACATATACATATACAAATGTATATGTATGTATACAAATATATACATATACATATACAAATGTATATGTATGTATACAAATATATACATATATATATATACAAACATATATATACAAATTTAAAACCCTTTATAGGCTTTTAAATTCATATCAGTGGTGTTATTCAGCACGTTTTTTTTTTATATATATAATTTATTGAAGTATAATTACTTACAATGTTTCAGGTATACAGAAAGGTGATTCAGTTATACAAATATACATATATTGTTTTTGAAATTATTTTCCATCATAGGTTATTACAAGATTTTTTTTTTTTTTGGTATATGTTTTCTTTTTTTTTACTTTATAATATTGTATTGGTTTTGCCATACATCAACATGCATCCGCCACGGGTGTACACGTGTTCCCCATCCTGAACCCCCCCTCCCACCTCCCTCCCCATACCATCCCTCTGGGTCATCCCAGTGCACCAGCCCCAAGCTTCCTGTATCTTGCATCGAACCTGGACTGGTGATTCATTTCACATATGATATTATACATGTTTTAATGCCATTCTCCCAAATCATCCCCCCCCCCCCCACAGAGTCCAAAAGACTGTTCTATACATCAGTGTCTCTTTTACTGTCTCGCATACAGGGTTGTCGTTACCATCTTTCTAAATTCCATATATATGCATTAGTATACTGTACTGGTGTTTTTCTTTCTGGCTTACTTCACTCTGTATAATAGGCTCCAGTTTCATCCACCTCATTAGAACTGATTCAAATGTATTCTTTTTAATGGCTGAGTAATATTCCATTGTGTATATGGACCACAGCTTTCTTATCCATTCATCTGCTGATGGACATCTAGGTTGCTTCCATGTCCTGGCTATTATAAACAGTGCTGTGATGAACATTGGGGTACACGTGTCTCTTCAATTCTGGTTTCCTCGGTGTGTATGCCCAGCAGTGGGATTGCTGGGTCGTATGGCAGCAGCACGTATTTTGAAACTTTCCTCCCCCTCTTTTTTCCTAGGCCTTATGGCTTGAGGTCTATTCTAGTATATTCCTTTTTTTTTTAATTGTGCCAAACTGTATATAATATAAAATTTTGCCATTTGACCTTTTAAAAGTGTACAGTTCAGTGACATTTAAGCACATTCAGAATGTCATGCAACCATTCTCACTACTCACTTCCAGAACTTTTTAATCATCGCAAACAAAACCTCTATACCCATCAAGCAATTACTCTCCTCCTCCAGTTCCTGGTAATAACCTCTCTTATACTTCCTCTGTCTATGAATTTGCCTTTCTGTCTCAATAAGTTTCTCTATGAATTTGCCTCTAGATCACCTTTGTTTTTGAAAAATAATTTTGCTGGTTAAATTGTAGGTTGATAATTTTTTTCCACTCAGTACACTGTTTCGTACGCTTGCATTGTTTCTGATGCAGAATCTGCTGTTATCTTTATCTGTGTTTCTCTGTATGTGATATATCTCTTTGACTGCTTTTAAGATTCTTCTTTTTATTGCTGGATGAAGCAATTTGATAATTATAGGCCTTAGTTTAGTTTTCTTTATGTTTCTTGTCTTGTATGCATTTTGTATAGTTGATCTACTTGGATCCATGGATTTATAGTTTTCATCAAATTTGGAAAAATTTTGGCCAGATTCCTCTTTCAGGGACTCCAGTTACATGTATAGTAGGCTTCTTCAACTTGTCATAAAGCTCACTGATGCTCTGTTCTTTTTTTTTTTTTTCCTTTTTCTGTCTTTTTTTCTGCATTTCATTCTGTATAGTTCTGTTGCTGTGTTTTCAAGTTCACCAGTCTTTTCTCCTGTGATATCTAATCTGCCACTTATTCCCTCTAAAGCATATTTCATATCAGACATTGTAGCATTATTTCTAGACATTAAATTTGGGTGTTTTAAGAATATCTTCCGTATATACTTATCATGCTTTGCTTCTGAACCTTTCAGATATAATAACTTTTAATGTCCTTGTCTTCAAGTTCTTTTATTGGTGTCAGTTTGGGGTCACTTTCAATTGACCTTTCTCCTGTTACGGGTCATATTTTCCTGCTTCTTCACATGCGTGGTTTTAGTTTATCAGATTCTGGACATTGTGACTTTTGCCTTATTGGATGTTGAATATGTTTGTGTTTATATGAAAGTTTCTGATTTTTGTTCTGAGATGCATTTAAGTTACTTGGAAATAGCTGATCCTTCATTGCTTGATTTCCAATATCTTGAACCACTTTTTTGTCATTAATTTTTTTTTTTTCGATGCGTGGAGTGGATGGAGCAAGCTCCTATTCCAACTCCCTGCTCCAAAAATCCATTTAATATATTGTCCTCAGATAGAGGACGTATCAGATATTAAACTGATAAGAACAGATACTACACTTGATCTTAGCCAAAAGGCCGAGAAGCGATTTTGTCATTAATTTTGTCTAATTTTTCTTTTGTTTTAGGTGGAAGGTTAAATCCAGTTCTTGTTAGTTTATCTTCTCCAGAAGTGGAAGTTGAGGGTGTGTAGCTTGATAGGAGAGTACATACTTCTGGAACCACTGATTTCCACCTCCCAGAAAAAGGAAGCAAGAAACCAGAAGTCTATTAATATCTGTGACTGGGCCTAATAGTGAAAGGATGACCACCTAAATACCATAGTATTCTTGGAAAATTTTTGCAAGTCTTCATTTTAAGCAGTGTAGCCATTTAGAGTAGGGGGTGCCCTGACTTTCATAAGTGGCGTACAGTGTCTTGAACCCAGTATTCAGAAGCGAGGGGTGAGGGGGAGAGTGGTAACATCTTGGTGGGAACAGTGAGTGAATCTGTAAATCTATGTCAGGCTCCAAGATCAAGAACAGTGTGGTGGTGCTATCTCAGGCAATATTAAAGGTTGCCAGCTTTGGTTTTAGGCTATGTTGGTTCTTTCTGACATGTAGCACTGAATTCAGCCATATGCTAAAATATCTAATATAGCTAGTGTTATATTCCTGTCTCATGTTCTATACCTCGTGAAGTTATCTCATAAATAATTGAATCTTGCATATTTACCAAACACTTTGAGCTTCCCTGCTCTAATTTCTTTGTTTTAATAGGTGAAAAGGAAATGTAGATGCACTGAAAAAAGAGCAGGCCTGCTGACTAATATACAGATTTTATTACACTGAAATTCATTAAATTGAGCTGATCTCACTCTAGGTATTTGCCTGTTTTAGGATATGAATTTGGACTTTAGTAACTGAGTGGGCCTTGGAAAATAGCTTTCTGTCTCATCTTTGTTTCATGATGACTAGGCATGGAATGTTTTACTTCTGAGTTACATGTGCTGCTTTATCAGGCATTAAGCAACTGGCCTGAAAAGGTAATACCTGAACCAAAAACATTCAATCCAATAAAAACAAAGTAGATTTGAGTATACACAGTGTCAGTGATTAACACTTACTTTCACACTTCCTTGTGGTTATTCAAAAGCATCCATCACTAGGTACATACTGAAAGCAGGTACTTGACCTGACTTAGATTTCAACCAACAGCAAGCAGATACTGGCATAGCAAGAAAACTGTCTAGCAGAAGGGTAAGACTGACTTTTAAAAATATGGTTATTTTACCTTTAAAAATTATTAATTCCACTCATGGCTTTTAATCAAGGTGCATTAATAAAAGCCACACCTATAATGAACTAAGCATTCTATGAGTCACTTTTAATATAAGATCTTTAGTTTTCCCATTGTCCTTGCAATACAGGTAATAGCCCTTGTTTTAACATAGGAGAAAATGAAAGCTTAAAGAAGTAACTTTGCTGAAATCATGCAAGAGTGACGGGATTTGGAGTCTGGGAGAGAATCTGTGTGTGAAGCACTGTAGGACATGTCTTTGGGAGATTTTTGATGCTTTTTAAAGACCTTTTATAAGGACTCAGGCATTTCCTAGTAACATAATTTATTGTATATGATTTATCTCAGTTCCCTCACCTGGAAAATTAGAAATGAAGCATTAATTATGTTTCAGATTCATTCTGTTTCTAGAATTCTTTGACTATTTCATTATTTGGAATTAATTTAGTCAACTGGTTTGTTTTTCATTTTTTTAAAACTGGCTTATTTGTCTAACTGGTAGAATAATTTGCATACTTACTGAAATGTGAAGTTTTCTTACTCTCTTTTACGTTGCTTTTCTATTTTTTAAACTTTGACCTGCACTTAAATATACTTCTGTAGAAGCAAGTTATTTTTTAAAACCTATATTTAAAATGGAATATAATTATATGACTTTCACTTTCATGTGTATGGCAAATTAGGAGAAATTTAAATAACTGAGAAAGTGAGTCTGTATAAAAGAATTACTTTAGTTCTTTGAGACAAGTGAAAACAAACTTTGCTTTTGGACTAGAATATTAACTTGTTATTGGATTCACTTTTATAAAAATGCTACACTAAATTTTTTTAACAGCTTTATTGAGAAATAATTTATCATTTAAAATGTACAATTCAGTGTTTTTTACTGTATTTGTGCAGAAAGTTGTGCAGCCATCACCACAATCAATTTTATAACATTTCATCACTCAAATAAGAAACTCCATGCTCATGAGCAGTTACTGTCTTCCCCAGGCTCCTACCCCTAGAGTTCCCAGACCTAGATAACCACGAATCTACTTCTTGTTTCTACAGATTTGCCTAATCTAGACATGATATATAAAGCATCAATACTTTATCCTTTTTTAATGACTGATTAATAGTTCATTGTATGGATACCACATTTTATTTATCCATTCATCAATTGGTTGACATTTGGGTTATTTCTATTCTTTGGCTATTATGAGTAATGCTGCTATTAATATTTGGTTACAACTTTTTGTGTGGGCATATGTTTTCATATCTCTTGGATGTATATCTAGGAGTGGAATTGCTGTGTCATATGGTAACTGTGTTCAAGTTTTTGAGGAACTATCAACTGTTTTCCAAAGCAGCAGTACCATTTTACATTCCTACTGGCAGTGGATAAGGATTCCAGTTTCTCTGCATCCTCACCAACACAGATGAACCTTGAAAACATTCCAAGCAAAAATATCTAGATATAAAAGACCACATATTTTGTGATTCCACTGATATGAAATGTCCAGAGAAGGCAAAACTATAGAGACTGAAAGTAATCAATCGCTGGTTGCCTAGGTCTGACAGCTGGAGGAGAGGTTGGGGGGAAATGGGGAGTGATTACTATTTAATTGGAAGTGGGTTTTTTTGAGGTGGGGTTAGGGCTAGTGTTATGATTGTTTGGATATTTTATAGTGAGTTTTTGTCAGTTTTTATGGGTTTATAATGATATTATGAATATATTAAGAAAATTTTATCTAGAATTATAGGGATTTGCTCAGAATGATATGGTGAAGGGGAATAAGTGAGTGAGTATTGCTGGTGGAACAGGATTTTGTAATACGTTTGAAAATTTCCAAACTAAAAAGTTAAAAGAAGAGTTGGTAAGCCAGGAGAATGGTGTTTTAGAAACCCAGACACAGAGTTTCTATAATGATCAGTGGGTAACTTTGTTAGATGATATAGAGAGGTCAACGAGAGTAAAGACAAAACGTGCCATTGATTTCCGCAGCTGCTTTAATGACCTTAGATACAGCCGTTTTAGTAGTGTTTGGACTAAAACCTGATAGCAGAATTGGGAGAAATGCTTGGAAGATAGGAACATAGAGAAAGCAGGGTGGGTCACTCTTGATGGTAAGAAATGTTATTACTAGTAAATCTAAAAGATTATAAACCTATAATTTAAAAAATATAAAAGTATGAAGTCAAAATTCAAAGACCCTGCCCCCCTTCTGCTGCTTTTCACGCACTGCTTCCAGCTCAGTTTGCAGTTTTCTCTTGAGACTACATTGTGGCTGCAGAATGAATGGCAGCCTGGGCGGGAGAGAAATTTTTAAGAAGGAGACTCAAACCTGCCTTTGCCTGAGAAGAGCTAGTGGAAGGAAAGAAAAAATAACAGTGAGACTGGGGAGGACTAGTGGAATAACTCCTAGAAAAGATAAAAGGAAGGAGGGATTCAGTGGCCAAGTTGGAGAAAAGAACAGGGACACTCGTTTCTTTGAGTCAGAAGGGAAGGAGATCACTTCATTTTTCTCTCTCAAGTAGTAGACCAGTCCCTGCTGTGAGTGACTGAGGTTTGGACTGGGTTGATGGCATCTCTTGGTGTAACCACAGGAATGAGCAAAAGAATGGCAGCATGCAGGACCCAGGTCAGGCGCCACCTATATTCAAAATGACTTTTTCATTGAGGAATGCCGTGATGCAGGGGGATGATTCAGTTCATTGGCGGTTGACTAAGGGAGCTGTTTCTTTCTTCCCCTCTCTGTGTGTAAGTTTACTAAACTGTGCATTTATATTTAAAAGCCAGCTTTTTCATTCTCCTCTTTCACTTTTATTAAGAGGCTCTTTAGTTCCTCTTCCCTTTCTGCCATAAGGGTGGTGTCATTTGCATATCTGAGGTTATTGATATTACTCCCAGCAATCTTGATTCCAGTCTTGTAATTCATTGTGCATGATGATACAGCATTATGCATGATGTACTCTGCATATAAGTTAAATAAGCAGAGTGACCATATACAGCCTTGACGTACTCCTTTCCCAATCTGGAACCAGACCGTTGTTCCATGTCCGGTTCTAACTGTTGCTTCTTGACCTGCGTACAGATTCCTCAGGAGGCAGGTAAGGTGGTCTTGTATTCCCATCTCTTTAAGAATTTTCCACAGTTTGCTGTGACCCACGCAGTCAAAGGCTTTGGCGTAGTCAATAAAGCAGAAGTAGATGTTTTTCTGGAACTCTCTTGCTTTTTTGATGATTCAACAGATGTTGGTGATCTGATCTCTGGTTCCTCTGCCTTTTCTAAATCCAGCTTGAACATCTGGAAGTTCATGGTTCACGTACTATTGAAGCCTCGCTGGCAGAATTTTCAGCATTATTCTGCTAGCGTGTGAGATGAGTGCAATCGTGTGGTAGTTTGAACATTCAATGGCATTGCCTTTCTTTGGGATTGGAATGAAAACTGATTTTTTCCAGTCCCGTGGCCACTGCTGAGTTTTCCAAATTTGCTGGCATATTGAGTGCAGCACTTTTAACAGCATTATCTTTTAGGATTTGAAATAGCTCAGCTGGAATTCCATCACCTCCACTAGCTTTGTTTGTGGTGATGCTCCCTAAGGCCCACCTGACTTCACATTCTGGGATGTCTGGCTCTAGGTGATTGATAACACCAGTGAAAAAACTTGCTTAAAACTCAACATTCAAAAAACAAAGATCATGGCATCCAGTCCCATCACTTTATGGCAAATAGATGGGGAAACAATGGAAACAGTGACAGACTGTTTTTTCTGGTCTCCAAAATTACTGCAGATGGTGACTGCAGCCATGGAATTAAAAGACGCTTGCTCCTTGGAAGGAAAGCTATGACAAACCTAGACAGTATATTAAAAAGCAGAGACATTACTTTGCTGACAAAGGTCTGTCTAGTCAAACCTGTGGTTTTTCCAGTAGTCATGTATGGATGTGAGAGTTGGACTATAAAGAAAGCTGAGCGCAGAAGAATTGATGCTTTTGAACTGTGATGTTGGAGAGGACTCTTGAGAGTCCCTTGGACCTCAAGGAGATGAAACCAGTCAATTCTGAAGGATATCAGTCCTGAATATTCACTGGAAGGACTAATGCTGAAGCTGAAACGCCAATAATTTGGCCACCTTATGTGAAGAACTGACTCATTGGAAAAAACCAATGCTGGAAAAGATTGAAGGCAGGAGGAGAAGGGGATGACAGAGGATGAGATGGTTGGATGGCATCATCAACTCAATGGACATGAGTTTGAGCAAGCTCCAGGAATTGGTGAAGGACAGGGAAGCCTGGCGTGCTGCAGTCCATGGGATCACAAAGAGTCGGACACAACTGAGCGACTGAACTGAACTGACATTTAAAAGCAATCAAGCAGGAATACTCTATAGTCCAGAGTATTTTAGTAGTTGTTCTTCCTGTCTGTGAGCCTCTTGAGAATGCTCTCAAGTGAATGATAAATTTGACAAAATGATTAGAGACCTCATGTGTCGATAAAATCATTTTCACTTCCTCTTTTAAAGAAACAAGTAAATTATCCCTGGCCATTAATCATATTGCAGTGACAATCTAAAATGTGATTAGGGTAGATTCGATTTGCTATATTTTGAATATAAATATTGTTAGGAATTAAATGGTTATATATATATAAAGTTTGTATCTATGAGCCTCATTTAATATTTTGTAGAAATAGGAATGGAAGTTACATTACCTGCTTCAGAGAATAGAATTATCTAAATAAATATCTAAACAGTTGTCCTTGTTAAATATTTCTCTGTGTGTATGTAATTGTTTCTCCTCAAGCTTTTATATAGTAGAAATTATTTACTAATCACATTTAGAGGATTTAAAATATGAGCTTTACTTTTCCTTTTTATATTTTTTAGGAGACCCATGTACAGTATCATCTCAGTTGGAGTTAGAAGAAGCCTTTAGGCTTTATGAGCTAAACAAGGATTCTGAACTGTTGATTCATGGTAAGGAGTAGTCATTTCTTACTCTTCCTATAATCTTGGGATATTTCTTATTTGCGTATGCCTTCCTGGATATTAAACTGTGATCATATCAGTGTTTCACAGCAAAGTTTTAGCATGCAATTTAAGAATCGAGTGCCCAGCAGAACCTAAGTCATCTTCTTGCAGTTTTGTAATGTATTCAAATAATGATTTCCAGAAGTAAGATGTCTTAAAAGTTCGTTCTTTCGTTTAAGGGTTAACCGTGAAACTGTTTACGTAGTTATCATAAACTTTAATGTGTTAAAGGTCAACAAGCCTCAGAGGTGGGCAGGGGTATAGAAAGAGAGGCTGAAACTCAGCCATCACGTAACTGGTACACTGTAGACCTGGGTTGTGTATCCAGATATTTTCATCCCAAACCTGTTCTTTTCATTCTGCCATCCTGCCCCTCAAATTTTTTATGTCATGTAGAACCCACTTAATATGATTAATATAATTGTAATACATTAGTAGTATTTCATATAACATTTTTGGGAGCCTTAGGAGACCAAACCTAGGGAACTCTTTAAAACTTGAAACAAACACACGTCTCCCTTCAGTGTAATGACTCATTTCATTACCTTGTTGTCATTCCTTTGTACTTTCCTTTACAGTGTGTTTTCTTAAAAAACAATAGTTTGATTTTTGTCTTCCTTAGGAATTTGACATAGTGACTCCCAAATGCCAGGGTCCAGCCCCGGCTGATCCAGGGTATTTGAAGGAGAGACGGCGTAGGCGAGGATCAGGAAACAACTGATTAATTAAACGTTAATTAAGGATATAAAGAGTAATAGAATGAGGATAGCTCAGTAGGAAAATTCAGTGGAGAAAAGAGGCTGAGTAGCTTGGTTTACGCGGGAGACCAATAAAACTTCAAGACAAGAAGTTTGCACCACTTATGTAGGCCGCAGGCGTACTTCCGTTCTCCCGAAGGAGAGGAGACACTGAGGCCTCCCCGGTCGGATCTTAGAAGCCCAGGCATAATTAGCAAGCATGGCGGGTTCCGCGCTCCAGATGGAGACTCAGCCAGAATTTGAGAGAGAGAGCGACATGGGGAGACCAAGTTTCGGTGAACAAGGCCCGCACTTTATTTTCCAAAGTAGTTTTTATACCTTAAGTTATGCATAGAGGATAATGGGGGAAGGGGTGGAGTCATGCAAGGACAGCAGTTCCTGGTCCTAATCGAAGCCAGGCTTTCAAACTTATCATATGCAAAAGTTCAGGTGAATTACATCATCTTCTGGCCCGGAGGCCTGTTAACATTTTAAGAAACTTATTTTTCTCTAAAGGTGATTATTCCAAAGTCAGGCACCAGCCTCTAAAAAAGCATTGGACAAAGCTGCATTCCTATAGGGCAAAGGTGAGGTGGGTTCAATCAAGAAAAGAATTAACTCAAGGGTCCAAGGTTACAAGCATTGAGGCTACTACTTACATTTCTATACACCCATTATATCAATCAGTACACTGCCAAGGACACAGTAGGTAAGGAGTATGGAGACTTAGCAGCAAACATTGGCCCAATAAGTGAAAAACCCTTCACCAATACAATTTCTAATCAATCTTTTAACTACTCAAAGGAATCTGTGTTTAGACAGTTTAGAACATCTCCTGCCTCTCACAGTTGGGAGGCTCCGAACAATCACATGTGGCCGGAAAAACCTATTCAGGCAGGCTAGAGGATTTCCAAAGGAGTTTGTAGGTTGAAACACTGTCACACCCAGGAATTATTAACTGGAGCTGTAAGCTAACTCTTTTTTCAGAGAGAGGTAGTGGGGGACAGCCCCCCGTAAAGTCAGAGGTGTAGGTGAGAGCACAAAGCAGAAAGTAGGCAAACTCTGGTTTGGGAGTAGATGCTCGAGAATTTCCAGGGGAACTCCTAAGGCTCTATCCCGCCTTTGCGTATGCCGAGCCTCCTTCCTCATGACCTTTGCCACGGGAGGAGTTCCTCACGCTGGCTCCCGGCAGTGATAGAATTCCTGTTGAGCTATTCCAGATCCTGAAAGATTATGCTGTGAAGGTGCTGCACTCAATATGCAATATGCCGGCTGCCGGCACCCAAAGATTTTACACTCTAATTTATTGAGATCCTGGAAGAACTTTAGAAGTCATTCTTTGATCGTCTCTTTCTAGAATAAAACTACAGTGGATGTTTAAAGAAATTATAGACCCATAGTCTTGAGCAGTTTAAGTGTTGCTTTTTATGCTGTATCACAGATCTGTTTTTAGAAGTTAGCTTATATTTCAACTTTTAAAAATGTTTAAGGAACTGTGCTTCCCATACTCTGTGCTCTAAACCACGTCCTTTTTGTACATCACAAAGAGTTGACTAAATGTTCATAAATGTGCTATTTCATTATATTCTCTTTATAACAATGTTTTGAATTAGCATGTTTATGAATGTGTCCGTTCCTTAGACAAAGCTTATGTTTTTGTATTTGGGTATGGTTTTCAATGAAGTTTAGTATATACATCTTTTAAAAACTATCGTGGCTTATGTTTATATTTGAATACATCTTGTAATTTTAATCCTTTATCCTAGAAGATTTGTTACTACAATAAAGATTTAAGGAAATAGTTAATGATTTCTCTATGACAAAAAAGTCAGTTGGTGATGTAATACAGACAGGAATGAGTAATTTGAGCTTCTAATACATTATTTATGGATGTTGCTTTCAAAAGAGCTTCTTTCATTATAGCCTTGGTAAAATGGATCCCTTCCAAAAATCATACTGACCATATACTAAAATATCTTATGTCATGAGAGGGTCTTGACATTTTGATCAACTTATATGATTTTTTAATTTAAAATTCTGTATAATTTGTATGTTTTTAAACATGCTGTACTAATTTTAATTTGTTGTCTTTCAGTATTCCCTTGTGTACCAGAACGTCCTGGAATGCCCTGTCCAGGGGAAGATAGTAAGTATTTATCTACATCATACCTTTGAGTAGAGTTATTTATGATAAAATGGCACGAGTGAAATGAAATCAGAACTAGAACTTTTAATTAATTTCTTTTCTTTTCCATTCTTAAGTCTAATTGAGAATATATTAGCACACTGCCTAAATTCTCTACTTTTGCTAGATCAAAATCAGGCAGTTAAAAAAAAAAGCAGGTAGTTTTTGATTACAACTTACTGATAATTGTCTATTGTGCATTTGAAAGGAAAATTAAGCTCATTATAAGTCATTTCTTATTTTTTAATTTTGGAAATTTTCAAACCTTAGGAGAAGTTTAAAAAACATAGAAACATTGAAAACAAAGATACCCATATATCCTTTACCTAGATTCACCAGTTATTAACATTTTCTATGTTTGCTTTATCTCTGTATCTGTGCACACATATACATACATGTCTATACACAACAAACACTTATTTTTATTTTTTTGCTGTGTCATTTTAGAGTAAGTAGTTGACATGACACTTTACCTCTAAATACTTTATCATGAATCCTTAGGGACTGCTATGGGACTTTCTTTTGAATATCTAATCCACTGGTTAACATTAATGAGATGAGCTGAAAGAGTCAGACAACTCTTCAGTCTGATGGAATTTGAAAATGCAAACTTACGTATCAGTTCAGTTCAGTCACTCAGTTGTGTCCAACTCTTTGGGACCCCATGAACCGCAGCACGCCAGGCCTCCCTGTTCATCACCAACTCCCGGAGTTTACCTAAACTCATGTCCATTGAGTCACTGATGCCATCCAACCATCTCATCCTCTGTTGTCCCCTTCTCCTCCTGCCTTCAATCTTTCCCAACATCAGGGTCTTTTCAAATGAGTCAGGTCTTTGCATCAGATGGCCAAAATATTGTAGTTTCAGCTTCAACATCAGTCCTTCCAATGAACACCCAGGACCAATTTCCCTTAGGATAGACTGGTCGGATCTCCTTGCAGTCCAAGGGACTCTCAAGAGTCTTCTCCAACACCACAGTTCAAAAGCATCAATTTTTCGGCGCTCAGCTTTCTTTATAGTCCAACTCTCACATCCATACAATGACCACTGGAAAAACCATAACCTTGACTATAGATGGACCTTTGTTGACAAAGTAAAGTCTCTGCTTTTAAATATGCTGTCTAGGTTCGTCATAACTTTCCTTCCAAGGAATAAGTGTCTTTTAATTTCATGGCTGCAATCACCATCTGCAGTGATTTTTATCACGTTATTACTTTTGATATATGGTATAATTTATAGGTTATAGATATTAAAGAACCCATTTTTATTTGTGGTTTCTGCACATATCCATGACTTTAGAAGGAATAGTGGTAAATGTTTTGTTTTCTATTAAGTGAAATAGCTCTAAACTTTTAATTCTGTAACTCTTTATGCAACTTGGTAAAATGGAAAAATTAAAGAACTAGGTGTTTCTATATAGAGTTGTGGCTGTGTACTTTATAGACTGGAGAAAGAAATGGCAACCCACTCCAGTATTCTTTCCTGGAAAACCCCATGGACAGAGGAGCCTGGTGGGCTACAGTCCATGGGGTCGCAAAGAGTCGCACATGACTTAGTGACTGAACAACAGTAACAACTTAATAGGAAGGTGGGGAAATATAAGGAGTAGGTAGGGCTCTGAAGGAATAGCGAAACATTTAGGTTTGGGTTCAGCTAGGAGTATTTTACTGGATTTCCGGTGGCAGATGGGTTACAGCCAGCATGGGCTGCCTTCACAGAGGTGTTGGAAAAGCAGCTGTCCTCTCTTTGTCCAGGTGAGAGTTTTGAAAGTCTTGTCATTGTAGCAAGTCTTGCTTGCACAACCCCATGTGCAAATCTATTAAGAGTCTGTAGTACACTTCCCAGATAAAATGTCATTTCCTAACTTTTCATTATATTTCATGCTCACATTGCCACTTTAAAATTTGCTGGTGGAGATTTTGATATACTCCTCCTTGATATAATTAATATTACTAAACTAGAGCATGAAGGAAAATTGATAACCGTTAAGGTGATATCCTGGCTCTTTTAATTCCTAGGCAACATTAACATGTTTAAATCTGAGATATATCAAGTTGTATAGTTCATGAAAGTTTCTTAAATAAGATACTCTTAGTTTAAGATAGTAACAAACTTTCTGCTTTGGTTATTCCTAACAAAATAAATAATTAAAAATAAAAGCATACATATTTGAGGTTCTGTATTAGGGTTTCCCTGGTGGTGGCTCAAATGTTAAAGAATCTGCTTGGAATGGTGGGAGGCCCAGGTTTGATCCCTGGGTTGGGAAGATCTACTGGAGAAGGAAATGGCAACCCACTCCAGTATTCTTGCCTGGAGAATTCCACGGACAAGGGAGCCTGGCAGGCTACAGTCCTTGGGGTCCCAGAGAGTCGGACGTGACTAAGCATGACTAACACACACACATGTTAGTGGCTCAGAGGTGAAGAATTTGCCTGCCAGTACAGGAGACACAGGAGGTGCGGGTTCAATCCCTGGGTGGGGAAGATCCCCTGGAGGAGGATATGGCAACCCATCCAGTATTCCTGCCTGGAATAAGAATACCCAATCCAGTATTCTTGCCTGGAAAGTCCCACAGACCGAAGAGCCTGGTGGACAGCACACACATTATGCTTCTCAGGATTTCTATTTCAGAGCATTTTACCTGTTTTATTCTTTATTAATTTTAAATAATAGACCCAGTGCTATATTTGCTTTAAAATGAGTTTAGAAAGCTAATGGACTCTCCACAGTATTTCTGTTACTGTGGAATGACTAAATAGGAAATATATGTAATAGTGATTGATTTAACCAAACTTACACTGGTAGAGTTGATTTGATCTCATGGAATCTCTTAGTTTGTTTAGGGAAAGTATTTAGAGTATTTAAAAATATAAAAGCCATTGAATGAAAGATTGTTGTGGAAGAGAATATTCTTGAGGTTACAAAATGTTCGTTATACAGTACTATACTTTTAAAACGAAGAAAACTAGCCATCACTGTCTTTAATAGAGTAATTGAATACCTTGTAGGAGTCAACAATCTCACATTTGTATATTTCTTGATGTGATGCAGTAAGAAATACACATCGCCTATGTGTTATTTTTGCCAAAAGTATTTAATATCTGGGAAGTGTTACAAATCCATATTAGATTTGAGTCTAGTTAAGAAACAGACAAATCCAGAGTGTAGGACTTAAGATAAAACAGCTGCCTAAACTTTTTCAACATCATAAAAAACAAACAACAGTAAATGAGATAGAGTGATTGGTTTAGCATATATTAAAGAGACAGAAAAGGTATAGTAAGGAAAGGCAATGCCTAAATCTTGACTGGATCCCGGAGAGAAAAAGAAAACTGAAAGATACTTTTCAGGCAAATGGGAAATTTGCATATGAACTGCATTAGATGTTATTGAATTGATGTTAACTTTCTAAGACATCGTAATGGTATTGTGGTCAAATAGAATTAGGGGGAGTGTCTTTAATCTCAGGCCGTGGATACTTGGATATTTAAAGGTGAACTGTTACGATGTCTGCAATTTATTTTTAAATGATTCAGAAAAAAAGTATAGGTGTAAATAGAGAAGAAAGCAAATGTGGCAAAGTGATTGTAATTGATAAATGTAGTTGAAAGATGAAGGCATTTATTGTTCTATTCTTTCAACTTCTCTGTGGGCTTACAATTTTTTCAAAATTAAAAGGGAAAAAATAACAGAAAAGCAGTAATAGTTTTTCAAATATTTATACTCCATGGACTTTATTTTCATCTGATCTCTTGATGAATCTATTTTATTTTTTCACTTTCAGGTTTTTAATCAATATATTTTTTTTGTAGTGACTATCATAAAAAAAAATCATAGACTTTATTATAAAATGACTTATAATCACACTTGCTCTTTTTTAAAAACTTTTAATCTCTGTTTAGAATCCATTTACCGACGAGGTGCACGCCGCTGGAGAAAGCTTTATTGTGCAAATGGACACACTTTTCAAGCCAAGCGTTTCAACAGGGTAAACCTTAGTTTGCTGAATGTTGATAATTTGAGAAATCTGTTTTTTTCCTCTCTACTGTTACTCCCTTCTAAAGGAGTAAGTAAAGAGTTAGTTGCTCAGTCACGTCCGATTCTTTGCAACTCCATGGACTGTAGCCCGCCAGGCTCCTCTGTCCATGGAATTCTCCAGGCAAGAATACTGGAGTGGGTTGCCATTCCCTTCTCCAGGGGATCTTCCCAACCCAGGAATCTGAGGCTCCTGCACTGCAGGCAGATTCTTTACTGCCTGAGTCACCAGTAGGGTGACCTGTAATTCCCAGTTTGCCCAGTGTGGTACATTTGCTATCTTGAAGTACTTTTTAATAGCATCTCTTGACTCTTAAAAATGTTCCAGATTGAATGATTAGTTATATGATTACCATAGCTGTAAGAAAACTGGATATTTAGAATATAATTCAAGACAGCTAAAAAATAAGCAAAGTTTAGTTTGCAAACCATTTACTATTGGGTTTTTTTCTTTAGTTTTCTGTTTTAGAAAATGATCATTGCAGACACTTACCTAGTTTTTACTATGTACCATGCACTCTTCTGAATGCTTGACATGTACTGCGCTGCTCAGCTTAAGGGATCTTAAGTTCTGCAGCTAGGGATCAAACCCATGCCCCCTGCAGTGGAAGCACAGAGTCTTAACCACTGGACCACCAGGGGAGTCCCTATTTTCCATTTTAGAGATGAAGAAACTGAGGTGCAAAATAGTCAAATAACTTGCCCAAGATAACCCGGCTAGTAAGTGACAGAGCCAAGGTTTGAAAGCAGTCTTTCTCTAGAAGTCCATGTTTTTACCTACTCTTGACAACTACAAATATATGGATTCCATTTCCATTCTAACTGTGCTGAGTTCTCAGTTCATTAATGTAACAGAAGCCACCACCTGAGGTTCCCAAATTCCTATTCCTAGTTGCAGAGATATTTTAAAAGTTTTGAAGTGAAAAGTTGCTTTAGATGTTGCTGCATAAGACATGTTTGACCTCTGAACAGTCTGGAAGGTTTATGTTTGCTTGAGAGTCCTTGCACAGGTTTTCTGCTGTGTTTTTCAAGTTTAATTCACTTTTCCTATTTTCATTACTCTGAACCTAATTAGAAAAAGACTGAAAATCCATGGACTTAGGAAACGTCATGGTTACAAATTTCACTGTCTCTTTAAAACAAGCTCTATTTTCTGTTTATTTCCCATGACCATCATAGCTTTAAGTTGTGTATGATGAAGGAATTTGAGTTAGAGAAGAAAACTACTTATTTCATTGTTCTATGAGCAAACTGTTGGGAAAGTTTATGATGTGTTTTTTGTTAATTAAAAAAAAATACTGTTGAATTAATCTCTCCAGCGTGCGCACTGTGCCATCTGCACTGACCGAATTTGGGGACTTGGACGTCAAGGATATAAGTGTATCAACTGCAAGCTCCTGGTTCATAAGAAGTGCCACAAACTTGTCACAATTGAATGTGGGCGGCATTCGTTGCCACCGGTAAGACACCATTGTCTCATTTTTCTTTGATAGAGCATTTTTTATGACTGCTAGAACAGAAGACTAAAACAGGGGAACGTTAAGGAATCAAAGCTCAACAGTGTTGTTACAGAATGTGACTAGGAACACTTTAGGAGTCCACTTAACATATTGTGAATTTGGAAATAGATTACTACAAATTTGTTTATAGGATATGGTTAACTTCTTTGTTTGACCTGCTGGAAAATCCTTTGGTCTAAATTAGAAAAATGTAAGGAGAATCATTTAAAAGCTATATTTCTCTTCTTTTAGCTACTCTTCAGTCTAAGCTCCCATTATTGTAGCATCTGTACTAAGCATAAATCAGGTGAGAAGAGTCAGAGGCTTCCTGTTTGCTATGTGAAGTGTGAGATAATGGGGAAGCTTTTGCACTTAAAATTTTTATTTTTCACTTTCTATTTTAAATATGAAATTAAAACGTGTTCATCATAGAAAAAAGAGAATAAAGATGAATAAAAAAATTAAATAAATATCCCCCATTAAATCTACTATGTAAAGGTAATGGTCATTTGGTGCATATTCTTCCAGAGCTATGCAAATTTATATGCATAAAGATTTAAAAATCCTTCTATATTAAAAAATTTGTAAACATATATAAGACCTGATGGAGCAGTATAATGAACTTTCATATACCAGTTATCCAGCTCCAACAGTTACCACCTCACGACCAATCTCTGCCCATACCCATTTAGCCTGCACTCATCCTATAGTATTTTGGTGTGTTTTTTTTTTTTCATCCTATAGTATTTTGAAACAAATTCCTCTTTTTGCTCTGCATCTGCACTTACTTGACTACTGGATTCTTCAGCCTGGATCCACCAGGGGGTTGTGAGGGGGCAGTGAAGTTGTCAAATATCCATCTAGCCGATGTTCAAAATTTTGGTTGTCACATAAATGTTGTAATTTTGTTTTCATAATTTTCATTAGGAATCAGGATCTAAATTAAATTCATATTTACAATTAATTGATACATCTAAGATATTTTTAAATTTACTGATTCTTCCCTCTCTCTCTCTTTCCCTTACAATTTAATTGTAGAAGAAATAGTGTTATCATTTAAAGTGTTTCAGAATCTTTCTCTTGCTTCTTCATGGTTATGTTTAAAATGGTCTCCTGTCCTCTTTATTTTCTGTGTGTTAACAGTTGAATGTGAAGAGGTTTGATTAGATTATGATTTTTGGTTTTTTTTGTGAGTTGTTTTGAGATTACTTCATAGAAGGTGGTGTGTTTATCCATCAAAAAGCATATAATGTTTTTATGTCTTGTTCTGTTACACACTTTTTAACAAAAATAAGACTTTGTGTTTACTGTTTTCTAACCCATTTTTCTTGCTGAACAATATATTTTGTTCATCTTTCTATACCTATATATTCTTCATTTTTTTGCTCATTTTTTTTTGTGTCTTTACCATAATTTATTTAACCAGTTCCCCATTTGAGTTGTTTTCTACATTTTCCTATAAGGAAAATCATAGTGAACTTCCTGGTAGATTAATCTTATTATTTCCTTAAGGCTGCAGAAGTAGAATTACTGGATTAAAAGATGAGCATTTTTAAAAAGATCTGCATTTGTCTTTTTTTTTTTTATTTTTTTTCTTTTTACTTGCAATGCTAGTGATAGAACCAAAGGCTGATATCTATATCAAACAGGAGAAACGTAAAGGAAACTAAACAATTTTATGTAATCACATTGCCGTGATCCTATACAGTAAAATGGAAATTCAAAGGACATGATTTTTCTGAATGCAGGAGACCCCGGTTTCATTCCTGGGTCGGGAAGATTCCCTGGAGAAGGGACAGGCTACCCACTCCAGTATTCTGGCCTAGAGAATGCCATGGACTGTATAGTCCATGGGGTCACAAAGAGTCAGGCACGACTGAGCCACTTTCACTTTCACATTTTTTTTATTTTATTTTAAAATATTATTTTAAATATTATTAAAATATTATTTAAAAAAAATGTGGTAACAGATCTAGAACCTTTGGCAAGCTAACGAATGAGTAATATAAATATCAATAATCAACTTTGTCCTTCATGGTGATTACCGTCTGGTATTTACTTTGAGAGCAGTTGAACTCCTCATTGTTAAAGAGAAATAATCCTTTCCTCTCTGAAACATTTGTGAACCATTCAGTTGGGTGTGGTGAATAAAATACTTAAGGATCTAATACATAAAAATGCAATAGGCAAAGCACATTATTTTTTCGCTCCCTTTTTCAAAGGATGGAATATTTTGTATTTGCCCTGATTTTATGTCTTGACTTCATGTACCATTGTATAGTGACATTTTTAGTTGAAATACAGTAGGACTGAAAATATTGATAAAATACTAATAAATCATGTTGGTATGTGTGGTTGTCACATAGGATTCACAGGAGATTTAAATTCACAGTTGTCAACGTAAAGGATTCATGCTATTTAGCCTCTTCGTGAATCTATACCACTAAGGAAGAGCTTTTCGCAACATATTTCACTGAGGGAACTACAAGGATGATAGGCGTAATACTGTGTGTCAACTCATGGATTTCTAAGCATTGCTCACAATACAGATCTGATTTTCAACATCAGGGTTCTTTCAGTGTCCTTGAACAGCATTTGTTTTTCTGTTCAGTTCAGTTCAGTCGCTCGGTCGTGTCCGACTCTTTGCGAACCCCATTGAACCACAGCACGCCAGGCCTCCCTGTCCATCACCAACTCCCAGAGTTTACCCAAACTCGTGTCCATTGAGTCGCTGATGCCATCTAACCATCTCATCCGCTGTCATCCCCTTCTCCTCCTGTCTTCAGTCTTTCCCAACATCAGGGTCTTTTCAAATGAGTCAGCTCTCCAAAAACTGGAGTTTCAGCTTCAACATCAGTCCTTCCCATGAACACCCAGAACTGATTTCCTTTAGGATGGACTGGTTGGATCTCCTTGCAGTCCAAGGGACTCTCAAGAGTCTTCTCCAACACCACAGTTCAAAAGCATCCATTCTTCTGCACTCAGCTTTCTTTATAGTTCACCTATA
This sequence comes from Bubalus bubalis, assembly GCF_019923935.1. Classification (NCBI taxonomy): domain Eukaryota; kingdom Metazoa; phylum Chordata; class Mammalia; order Artiodactyla; family Bovidae; genus Bubalus; species Bubalus bubalis. The sequence goes on along the minus strand of NC_059157.1, from coordinate 142,257,913 downwards.
TATTCCAGAAGAAGTTCAAGGGAAGCTGTGATGCTCCACTGCCCTTGAAGGAGTCCACATGGAATGAAGAAGTACTGTGGGAAGTCTGTTAGTAACCATCATGCCTTGGATCTGTGGTCCGCACCCCTCCGCTCCGCTCACTGGTTGCCGATCCATGGGGACCCAGGAGCGCACGAAATGCTGCATTTGTCTTTCTAAGTTGTCTTTTAAACAGGGGTCCCCAGGCTCCTAATGCCTGATCTAATACCTGATGATCTGAGGTGGAGCTGATGTAATATTAATAGAAAAAGTGCACAATAAATGTAATGAGTGTGAATCATCCCAAAACCCTCACATGCTGGGTCTGTGAAAAAATTGTATTCCACAAAATCAGTCCCTGGTGCCAAAAAGGTTGGGGACCACTGTTTTAGAATGATTATAACATATTTATCCTTAGTACCTACTCTGGACATTGTGAAAGTAGGTTTTAACTGGTAGCTCATTGATAGTAACATTATTTAGCTAGTTCATATAAGTTTACAAATGGATTTATGGTTAGAGAGGTTGAAAGCCAATCTTAACAACAGCAGAAAGCCAGAAATTGTGAAAATAATTTATCCAGATTACTGATATATTCTTGAGTATTCTTAGTCAATGGAATGACTTGTGTGAGTTCATAAATGCAGAAGGATTTAAAAGGGACTGAAATTCATTTTGGTTTTTCCGCGATCTGTAAAATGTGGCTAACATTACCTCATTCATAGGAATGTTGTATTGTTTCATGTAATACAATTAAAAATAAATTGTATATAGTAGTATAATCCTTACTAAGTTACATTTCAAATTTAAATTTTAATATGCTGTGTCTCATCAAAATGATATTGTTTCTGGATTTATGGAAGTATTGATATTTAAAAAGAGTCCACTAAGTTACTGTGTCTTTGGAAATGATTGTAGGAACCCATGATGCCCATGGACCAATCATCCGTGCACTCAGACCACGCACAGACAGGTAAGAATGATGGAGGCACAAGCTACTGCTCATTAACAAAGTGTCACCTAAAGGCTTCTGTATGTGAATCTTTCGCCTAAATGTAAAGACATTTATATTCTTCCCAAATAAAACCTAAGTAACCATGCTGCTAAGCTGCTAAGTCACTTCAGTCGTGTCTGACTCTCTACGACCCCATAGACGGCAGCCCACCAGGCTCCACTGTCCCTGGGATTCTCCAGGCAAGAACACTGGAGTGGGTTGCCATTTCCTTCTCCATGTAACCATATTTTGGGGATTTAACATCAATCACAGTATTTAACATATATGTTTGGCATTTTTAAAAGACAACTATGTAAACTACAGCAAATGACTGTTTCCTTTAATTCTGATAAATTTCTTTGAGACCTCTTTATATACCAAATCTATTTTTTTTCAATAATGAAGATGTATTGATTTTGTGGACTGTTGACTCTATTCAAGTGACATTTTAAAATAAAACTCTATTATGAGATGAAGAAATGATGTAAAAGATACAGAGATGCTGTATCAAAAATTCAAAAAAGATCATGTGAGTTCAAATGTCTAGTAGATACAAAACCTTCAGTATGTCTCTGAGAAATTTGGAGAGCAATTACATGGGACATGGCAGCCTGATCTGGGATGAATCAAGAAAAAGGGACTTTTTCTAGAAGGACAGAATGTGGCATCTTCTTCATGGAAGAAGCTAGTTATATGAAATGTAGGCTTTTTTGGCCCCAGCTGCTTTAAGGAATAGAAACCTGGAGTCCAATCTAGTCTAAACTAGAGACCCTCCATCTTTTATGTCTCAGTCATACTAATATAATTAAATAGGGTTTAGAGGGTTACCCTTTTAGAAGGAATTTGTAAAGAAGAAAAATATATTTTAAAATAGCAAAAGTGTTTGTTAAAATCAGTAGTCACTATTGATTGGTTCGTTCTCTTTACCCTCATTAGAGATTAGAATTTAACTGATATTTGTGTATAATTTGTTATTAATAGGACAGATATTCAGTTTTAAATGATGAACAATTATTGAAAAATAAAAAGTAAAAATTAAATGAGAAAATTTTGTGTAACTTAGTTAATGTGTACTGTGTTTTTCTTTTTTTTTTTTTTTAAATGTTTGGGATTGGGTTTTTAGTAATTCCATATAATCCTTCAAGTCATGAGAGTTTGGACCAAGTTGGTGAAGAAAAGGAGGTAAGATAATTAGTCTTATGGTAAATTATGTCATCAGCTTTTTAATAACACATGACAGTTTAAAACCATGACAGATTGACTTGCTTAAATTTTAGGTCATACTGGAAAAATACAGGGATGATTTTTAATGATTCTAGAGTTTTATTCTGATTGAATTTGTTAATTAAATTACTAAAATCATTTAAATTAAATAGTCTGGTGTGGTGGGATAACTTATTTTCATTTTAAGGTAGCATAATCTAAAAATTATAATGTACTTAAGAATGGTGTTTCAAAATATTTGGTAGTATTGTTTAAAAATCTCGATCCTTCCATTTTACGGACTAATGGTTTATTTAAAGTATAAATAATTAAACATCTTAACTGCCCATCTTTTTTTCTGACTGTTAAACAGTTTATCAGTTTTTTAAACAGTTTAATTTAAAATGTTGAATTAAAATGATAACCAATTTTTTAAAAAAAGCTTATGGTAAGATTTAGCATGCCTCACACGTTTCACTCCCACTTTGACTTCTGAGAAACAACCTTTTTTAATCTTTTCTAGTTGTGTCCACAATGTGTTTATCCCTTTCTTTTTCAGGTTTTTCAACTTTATATACTTCTGGCCACGAAAGGTTTAAACTAGTATACTGTGTTGTGCTGTGCTAAGTCGCATCAGTTGTGTTTGGCTCTTTGCGACCCTATGAACTGTAGCCCACCTGGCTCCTCTGTCCTTGAGAGTCTCCAGGCAAGAATACTGGAGTGGGGTGCCATGCCCCTCCTCCAGGGGATCTTCCCCACCTAGGGATCGAACCCATGTCTTACATCTCGTGCATTGGCAGGCAGGTTCTTTACCACTAGCACCCAAACTAGTATACTGCCTCCTCCTTTTCTCTTTCCATTGTTTGATAAGTGTATTATGTTTTACTCTGGGTTACCTTTTTATTATGGAAAATGTCAAGTATCAATAAAAGTAAACAGAATACTATAACAACCCCCTGTGTCCATTACCCAGTTAAAACAATTGTCTGTACATGTTTTGTCTACCAGCTTCTCTCAGTCCCTTTGGCTTAGATGGTCAAGAATCTGCCTGAAATGCAGGATACCCAGGTTCAATCCTGGGTCAGGAAGATCCCCTGAAGAAGGGAATGGCAACCCATTCCAGTATTCTTGGGCTTCTCTGGTGGCTCAGACAGTAAAGAATCTGCCTGCAATATGGGAAACCTGGGTTTGATCCCTGGGTTGGGAAGATCCCCTGGAGAAGGAAACAGCTGCCCACTGCAGCATTCTGGCCTGGAGAATTTCATGGACAGAGGCGCCTGGCAGGCTGTAGTCCATGGGGTTGCAAAGAGTCGGAAACGACTGAGCGACTTTCACTTCCCTCACTCCTGTACTGTTTTGAAGCACATCTGTTGGTTACCTGTTTAGTCTCCTATCCCAGTTTCTTGTATCTCTTTTAGTTTGTTTGACATTCTTTTGCTGTTTTATTACTGATTGTTCTAGGGATTGCATCTTACACCCTTAACTTACTTAAATTCAATACAGATTATTAATAATTGTTTACCATTTTCCAGGATATGCAAGGACCTTAGGGCACTTTAAATTCACTCATGCTCACTTCTTGCCTTTAGTGCTTTTTCTGTCCTATTTTAAAATTCTGCATGTGCTTGTTAGTGTTTTTGAACAGTCAGTCCTTACTTTGGTTTATCCACATCTTATTCTTTTGTTCTGTTTCCTTCCTGTGTGTCTGCTTCCATATGAGATCATCTTTTTCCTGAAAAACTCAGTGTTTCCTTTAGTGAGAACAACTAGTGATGGATTTCGTTAGTTTTTGTTTGTCTGAAAATGTGTTTCTTTCACTTTCATTTTGAAGGCTATTTTATAGGCTTTAAGATTGTAGAACTTTGGGGGTGAGGGGGGTTTAGGCCCTTTAAAAGGTGACTTTCCACTGTTTTTGGCTTCTGTCATTTCATTCAGACTTATTGTTTATGTGAAGAAACTGTTATCTTCACTCCATTTGATTCTCTTTTATGGTTTCCTATTAACCATACTTAGTCTATACATTGCTTTATCTTTTTAACCATTTTCTGCATTCTTAATCTGCCCTAATCTGGTTTCTTTCACTCCTGTTTATTTATCCTTGTTTCCCAAGTCAGATTATTATTTCTACATTTTCTTTTGAATCATCATTCTCCTTCAGTTTTCATAATACTTCCCCACCCCCACCCCCATTGGTGCTTACTAGTTTATCCTTCTGAAAAGTTGCTCCTTGCTTTTGTTTATACTCTTCACTTCAGAGAATTCACACTTAATTCTCATGGGTACATCTGTTGGTTGTATGCTGAGAATTTTGCAGGCATCTAATAAAAGATTATCTTTAGTCATCTTTGTGAAGAATCAGAAGCCTAAGTTTCTGGTTCTGAATGATTTACAGGGCTGATTGTCATTCCAAAGGAGCCTTGATATTGTGTAAATAAGAATGTTTTACATTAGCTGAGCTGCCTCATGCTTGCTTTCTGCCTGTAGTTTTAACTCAGCTTTCATACATTAAGCTCCTAGCAGACTCATCTTGATGAGTAACTTCTCACTGTAACTTCTAACTTTAGTGTGAAAAACTGAGCTCATTATCTCATCAACTCTGCCAATCTTATCCTGTGCTCACACTTTCTTTTTCTGTCAGTGATACCTCCAATCTCCTGGTCACCAAAGTTAGTGTCATTTTTTTTTTTTTTAATGCTTGTATCTTCATTGCCTCCATACCCCAAAGTTATCAGATTCTTTTAAAGACAGCTTTTAAAGTTTCCCAGGTTTCAGCTTCTTCTCCATTCCAAACACCACCCCTCTGACCTCAACTCATGAATTTATCCTATCTCTTAAGTAGTATGATTGTATCATTTGTGTTGATGTAAGAAAATAATTAAGAATTTAAATCAGAAAATATTTAAAAATCTTACAGGTGTATCTAGGTGTTAGAAGTATATTGTGTTATGCAAAATACTTCAGGTATAGCTCTTTGATATAAATGTTCTCAACAGGCAATGAACACCAGGGAAAGTGGCAAAGCTTCTTCCAGTTTAGGTCTTCAGGATTTTGATTTGCTCCGAGTAATAGGAAGAGGAAGTTATGCTAAAGTACTGTTGGTACGATTAAAAAAAACAGATCGTATTTATGCAATGAAAGTTGTGAAAAAAGAGCTTGTCAATGATGATGAGGTAAGCACAATGATGTTTTATTACCTCTAAACTATTACATTGGCTTAAGCGTATGATATCAGAAAAGATGTCAATGTTTGTGCCTTATTGTTTTAGTCTGCTTTTCTAAATACATGCTTCAGACTGCTTAAAATATATATTTAAAGTAGTCTGATGATTATTAGGTTTAAAAAAAAATAAACATCAAACCATATTATTATCAAGGGAAAGTACTTGAGCTTTGTAAAAGTTTGCTAGACTCTTTAATAATATTGAAAGATTTGCTGGGTAGTAGTTTCTCTTTGTATATAAATTATTATTTCATGATTATCAATGCTTTTGATGTTTAGCCTAATTAGTAATTGCATTTATGGTAATAGAATTACTAAGAACAAATTTGTCATAGTTTTGATACTGTCATTCTAGTTTGACATAAATTTCTTTCATATTTTAAAATAGGATATTGACTGGGTACAGACAGAGAAACATGTTTTTGAACAGGCATCCAATCATCCTTTTCTTGTTGGGCTGCATTCTTGCTTTCAGACAGAAAGCAGGTAAGGTTGAAAGATAATGGAATGATTCCTGGGTTTGACACAATAAGAACATTTTGGTATATTATACAGTAAGAACCCTTTTTACAGTAATTCCTGAAGTGGAAATCACCTGGAAACACAACAGTACTGTGTTTATAATTGCCTGCAACTCCTGTTGGATCAGCATTAGGAAATTACCTGCTGCTGCTGCTAAGTCGCTTCAGTCGTGTCTGACTGTGTGTGACCCCATAGATGGCAGCCCACCAGGCTCCGCCGTCCCTGGGATTCTCCAGGCAAGAACACTGGAGTGGGTTGCCATCTCCTCCAATGCATAAAAGTGAAAAGCAAAAGTGAAGTCGCTCAGTCCTGTCCGACTCTTCGCGACCCCATGGACTGCAGCCTACCAGGCTCCTCCGTCCATGGGATTTTCTAAGCAAGAGTACTGGAGTGGGGTGCCATCGCCTTCTCCGAGGAAATTGCTTTACACCAAAAAAAAGTCAGAATTATGGCAGGAGAAAGTAGATATCCAACCTTTTAAATATCGCCAAAATTCTAGTTTTAGGACTTAAAATTTCCTAGAGTTTAATTAGGTGGTAAATCCTAACTTCTTTCACTTTAAATGACAATTGGAAATGACTTACATGGCACATTCTAAAATTGGGGTGGGAGTGAGAGTTCAGGATCGCAAGTGGTACTACTTGAGAATGAAAGTAGCAAGTTACAGAATTATTATCTTTGGTTTGCTTTCTTGTATCTTCTGTGATTTCTCCTCCAGTCACCCTTTGTTTCCACCAAATTCCTGGAATGTTTGTTACGGGTTTATCTTGTAGAAGGCTCTCTGAACTGTGACTGGTCTCTAGTGTTTAAACTGCAGAAGTGACACAGCCCTATTTTGGGTCTTGGTTTCATGTGTTCTCTCCTGTGTTTTAGATTGTTCTTTGTTATAGAGTATGTTAATGGAGGAGATTTAATGTTTCATATGCAACGACAAAGAAAACTTCCTGAAGAGCATGCCAGGTAAGTTTTGTGTTTATTGTTTCTGTGTGTTGGATTTTGGTAGGAGTAGTTCTGGGACTTTTTGTATGTCGGTGGTTCAAAACAGTAGATAAATCATTTATTTTGATTCCAACTAATTCTCTGTAAGTCATGTAGAGGCTGAGCTAAAAGTTAATTTATATTGTAATATTACATATATAGCATTATATATTACATATTTAATAATATAATTATAAGCAGTTGAGAGGTATAAACAGTATTCAAGGGGAAACCTTTAGTCTACTAAGCTCAATTATTTTCAAATATTTTGTCTATTCAGTATCAGCCACTGAAATAATTAATGAATTTATAAATACATATTAATCTTATTATGTATGCAGTGATCTCTGACAGTTTTTTGTTAGAAGATGATTGTTGGGACTTCCCTGGTGGTCCAGTGGTTAAGACTCTGTGCCCTCAATGCTGGGGACATGGGTTCAGTCCCTCTCAGGGAACTAAGATCCCTCCGGCATGCCTCACAGCACAGACAATAAAATGAAATAAAAAATAGAATAAAGGTTATTGTTCATATATACTTGAGCGTAATGAAACAATTCCTCTTAACTATGATGTAATTCTGACTGTTCTTCCATAGTTATAGTTTCTGAAGTATTCTGCCTTTGGCATTCCCCCCTTTGATTCCATATATGTTGATTAATAAGAGAAAAGAGTATTAAATATCATTTGTTTAGTGCCCTTAATTTGATATTATTATACAAGATAGTAAATAGTTTCTCTAGGACTTTGGTGGGGAAGGATCATGGCCTTGGATAAGAAGTTTAATCCGTCAGTGCCGTATTTTGTTTTGTTTTTTACTCATAATTAGAAATAATTCTACCCTTCTGCACTTCACGAGAGTAATGCCAAAAGGAAGCAAGTGAGTTTGCATGTGTATTTAACAAAGGTTGGAGACTCATTTTAAAAAAATAACTTATTTAGTGGAAATCTTGCTATTCATTGATATTTCTTATCAAAAAGAGTTAATAACCTTCAATTTTATAGGAAGGTGTAAAGTGTATTAATCTATCTTGTTGTTTAATTTACTGTATGTTCATTATTTATTTCAGCTTTGACAAATGGTCACCCTTCATAGCAAAGCCACAGATGATATTTTGAATTGTGGATATAGCCAGTATTTGTTCCTTGTTTGTTCCGTTGGACTAAGGGAATGTAGCCTAGTTTTTATTTTATTAAAGTGCCCATTCTGGTTTTAAACCATCTTTGCTTTTGTAGGAACCAGATACAGGATAAGGGCTCAAGTTCCTTGTTTTTAGAATTACGTAGCTAGAAGGTGTGTATTACACATCTCCAAACATGATCACCATAATACTCACCAAAGCAGCTTTATTCAGGTCAAAAATTTTCCTATCACCATTGAGTTGGTGGCAGTTCTGAAAATGTCTTCCTGTTATAGAATAATTTAACTCATTTTTTAGAATTTTGGTGTGGGTTTTATTATTTGAGTGGTCAGCTTTCAGTATTCTTTCCATTTTTGACCAATCAGTGGTTCTTAGCCTTTTGGAAGGTCATTTGTCCCTTAGAGAAGTGATGAAAACTGTGGAAACTATAAAAGATATCCATACAACTTTGTATCCAGTTGTAGGAGTGTGGACATTCTGAAGTCCATCCAAGGACCCAGATTAGGAATCCCTGTTTGAGACTTTCAAATTAAACTTTATGAAAAGTATGGGTTTAATTTAGACTGGAACTTTTATAATTGTGTTTGGGGCTCAGCTATTTTAAAGTGGCGCCTCAATTTGTGTTTTGGTATTATTCCTAAAAACATTGGGAGGAAAAAAATCTTTTGACATGATTTTGATGTTCTGGTTTGCAGATGGAAGTAGGATTTAAATACCTTCCTCTAGAAACTTACCACGATTTAAAAACTTGAATCAAATGAGTTAATTTTTCATTTTATTTTAGATTTTACTCTGCAGAAATCAGTCTAGCATTAAATTATCTTCATGAACGAGGGATAATTTATAGAGATTTGAAATTGGACAACGTGTTGCTGGACTCTGAAGGACACATTAAACTCACTGACTATGGCATGTGTAAGGTGAGGGAAGTTTCTAGTTATTGAGAAGATCTCAACAGCTCAGGAAATTGTTTTGGTCAAATAATTTTACAGTCAAAACTGGGGAAATAGTTGCTACTTTGTGCTAAAATGGCAAAAAGTATCCTAAACAGAGACAGTTGTACTGATCTCCTATCCATTTATGAAATTCCACATTTTCTATGAAGTTACATGTGCTGTAAAAGTTCATTTCTTTTTATTGTCTGTATTTTTTTATCTTGAAAGTCGTGCTACTATTAAATAAAATCTGTAGGTAAAGACTATCTGCAATCCCAGACTTTAGCACAACAGCTTGCATATCATCTTCCAAGTTTTTGCCTTTTGATTGTGACTCTTTATAATGCACTCAAGATTTTCCCAGGGAATCTAACATTTTTTCATATTTAAATATCTGACATAAAGTACAATAGAGCAAACTTACGAATTTTAGTTATTCTCAGGACATGTCCTTTATTTCTGCGTGTTTTATTCATTTTGTAACAGTGTTTCATTTAAAGGTCCAGTCTTTTTTCAGAAAATGTGTAGGGGACTACTCTCCTTGTCAAAATAACCTAGACAGAATTTTCCTCACACGGTAAATGTGGTAGCAAGCCTGTGAATGTGAATGTGTTAACTGCTTTTCCCCATTCACCTAAGGGAAGTGCCTCTAGGGCCTGCTTCTTTTTTTTTTTTAATAAATTTTTTAATATCTATTTTTGGCTGCACTGGGTCTTTGTTGCTGCACGCAGGCTTTCTGTAGTTGCGGTGAGGGGGAGCTACTCTCCAGTTGCAGTGCTCGGGGTTCTCATTGCAGTGGTTTCTCTTCTGGAGCACAGGCTCTAGGCGCCTGGGCTGGGTAATTGTGTTGCAGGGGCTCAGTTGCCCAGTGGCATGTAGAATCCTCCCAGACCAGGGATTGAACCTGTGTGCCCTACATTGGCAGGTGGATTTTTAACCACTGGACTACCCAGGGAAATCCCAGCCTGACTCTTTTATTCAAAGAAACTTGAGCATCCTGTTTTGCCTAGAAGATATTAAAGAAAACTTATTACTTGATCTTTTCTTACTCTTAATGAGAAATAATACTGGTTTGTTACATACTCTCATTCTTTTCAGAGATCCTCAATCAATTAATCAAGATGTTTGATAAATCTTCTAGAGGTTTTTTTTTTTTTTTTCAGTAATTCTTCAAATTGGTTGTTCCACTTACCTCCTTTTCTGCCTCCTTCTCCAGGAGTTGTTTAATGTTATTAGTAGGAAGCGATCCCAGAATTTGAACTTGTGTTCAGAGACCTTACCAACAGTACTTTGTCTCTTTTCCAACCTAATACATTTACACTCAATATTAAAGCTTGTGGGAAAAAAGTCCCCTGGAAATTGTAATGTTCCTATGTTATGACTTAAGAGTCAGTATTTAAACTTGCCTAAAGTCTGACCTTAGGCAAATATTAGATGAATTTCTCATCTTTATAATTATTCTTTGAGAAATCTAAAACACTAAGATTTTTTCCATAGTTTTTCTAGAAATGCTTTCTTTAGGTTTATTTAATTTAATTTCTTCAGTTTCTCACTAGATGCTTTTATATAAGGAATGCAGAGAATAGTGATGACTGGAGGCATATGAAAACTACAGTTAACATCTTCAGAGTTTGAAATATTTTATGAATATTGATTTTTTTATTGACGGAAAACTTTAGCTATTTTATAAATTGATGTGCCTCCAACTATTTTTTATCAGCAGGGGGATTTCATAATAATATCTGTTTTATGCTGTAAGTAATTTGGCTGATAGACGTATATTCAGATATCCAGTCCAAAGCTGAATGATTTAGTACAGCTCTTTTACAGGTTAACAGACTACATCCCTTGCCTCTGACTCTTACCCTGCAAGTGCATGTCATAAACCATCACTGTATGTCAAGCCATTGCCATTAATACAAAACATCTTAAATCCCATTCATATTTCTTTGTAGGGCATGCCTTGTTTTACTGTGCTGCACAGATACTGTGTTTTTTACAGATTGAAGGTTATGGCAACCCTGTGTTGTCAGATGATGGTTAACATTTTTTAGCAATGAAGTTTTTAAAAAAATTTTATTGAAATATATTTGATTTACAATATTGTGTTTAAAGTATCTTTTAATTAAGGTATGCATTTTGTTTTCAGACATGATGCTGTTGCACATTTAATGGATTACAGTGTAGTGTACGCATAATTTTTACGTGTACTGGAAAATCAAAAATATTCATGTGACTCAATTTATTGTGATATCTACTTTATTGTTGGGATCTGAAACCAAACTGCAGTATCTCCATGGTATGCCTATATATAAAAATAACATATATACCCCTGTTAGGGATCATAAAAAACCCTTGCAGTCACAATATATATTACTAAGTATTTCTTCTAGATATTTATATTCATATTATATATAATAGTATAAAATCTGAAGAAAAATACATACCCCATACCAGGAATATCTCTGCAGGAATTCATAAGAACCTCATATAACAGTGGTTGTCTCTAAGAAGCTGAAACTGGATATGTCAGACAAGAATGGGAAGAAGACTTGATTTTGAGTCTGTATTTTCTCCCTCTTTTTGTTTGGAATTTTGTACCATGTAATTTAACAATAGGGAAATGGTTAAATTCTAGGTACATATGTTGAGTTGAATTTTGTAGTTATTAATAATAGGAAATCTGTAATTACATGGGAAATTACATACTTACAAAGTAAAAACAAAGCAGATGTTTAATTGTATATTTAGTATTATTCAGTTTGTATTTAGCCTTTTATTGTTTTTCATTTTAATTGAGATGTGGTTGATTTACAGTATTATATATTTTAACTGTACATTGTGATTCACAGTTTTTACAGATTGTACTCCATTTATAGTTATAAAATGTGGACTGTATCCCCTGTGCTGTACAATGTATCCTTGTAGTTTATTTATTTTATACATGGTAGTTTGTACCCCTTAATCCCCTACCTCTACTTTGCTACTTCACTCACACCACTGGTAGCCACTCGCTTACTCTCTGTATCTATGAGTCTGTTTTGTTGTTTTATTATATTCATTAGTTTTATTTTAAAAATTCCACATATAAGTGATAGCATACAGTATTTGTTTCTCTGTCTGACTTATTTCACTAAACATAGAAGCTTCCAAGTCCATACATGTTGTTGTTTATGGCAAAATCGCATTCATTTTTGTGGCTGAGTAGGAGAATCCCAGGGACGGGGGAGCCTGGTGAGCTGCCGTCTATGGGGTCGCACAGAGTCGGACACGACTGAAGGGACTTAGCAGCAGCAGCAGTAGTAGTATTTTATAAATGGTTTCCTTTCTGTGCAAAACCTTTAAGTTTGATTAGGTCCCATTTGTTTATTTTTGCTTTTGTTTTCTTTGGCTTAGGAGACAGATAAAAAAATATACATATTGGTACAGTATATAGCAAAGCATGTTCTGCCTGTGTTTTCTTTTGGGAGTTTTGTGGTTTCTAGTCTTAAAATTTAGGTCTTTAATCTGTTTTTATTTTATTTTTGTGTATGGTAGGATAAAATGTTCTAGTTTTATTCTTTTACATACAGCTGTCCAGTTTTCCCAAAACCACTAATTGAAGAAACTATCTTTTCTCCATTGCATATTCTTTCCTTTGTCATAGAATAATTAACCATAAATGCTTGGTTTATTTCTGGACTTTCTATTTCTGTTCCATTGATTTATATGCCTGTTTTTGAGCCAGTACCACACTGTTCATTACGTTAGCTTTGTAGTATAATCTGAAGTCAGGTAACATGATTCCCCTAGCTTTGTTCTTTTTTCTCAAAATTGTTTTGGCTGTTTGGGTAGATTGTCTTTCTATTGTTGATTTCTTATTTAATTTTCTTTTAATCAGAGAATAGTCTGAATGATAATGGTGCTTTGAAATATGTTGAAATTGCCTTTATGCCTTGTATTTGGTCAGTATCCCAAATGTACTTTAAAAAGCATATGTAATTGGCACCCCATTCCAGTACTCTTGCCTGGAAAATCCCATGGATGGAGGAGCCTGTTAGGCTGCAGTCCATGGAGTCGCTAAGAGTCGGACTCGACTGAGCAACTTCACTTTCACTTTTCACTTTCATGCATTGGAGAAGGAAATGGCAACCCACTCTAGTGTTCTTGCCTGGAGAATCCCAGGGACAGGGGAGCCTGGTGGGCTGCCGTCTACGGGATCGCACAGAGTCGGACACGACTGAAGTGACTTAGCAGCTTAGCAATCTCTATTTTGCATGCAAGAAGTCTCTGTCTCCCTCCTTTTCCCACACACACACGCACACACACACATATATATATATTCTATATGTGTATATACTATACATATTTTAAACTTTAGCTTTTGTTCAGATCTCCCTCTGCTTACTAATTTTTTGTCTGTATAATCTTTCTTTCTTTTTTTTTTTTTTTATATAGATGTTTTAAAAATCACCTGTCATGATTGGGGATTGTACTATCAGTCTGGGCTGCTATAACAGGGTACCATAGGTTAGGTGGCTTAAACAACAAACATTTATTTCTTATGGTTCTGGAGACAGAAGTCCACGATCAAGGTTCTGGAAGATTTGGTGTCTGAAGGTACCCTTCCTGGTTTGCAGATGACTATCTTCGCATTGTATCCTCACATGGTGAGGAGACAGACAGAGAGCTAGCTCTCTTTCTCTTATAAGAACATGAAGCCCATCATGGGGCTCCAACCTCATGACCGAATCACCTCCCCAGAGGCCCCACCTCCCAGTGCTGTCACATAGGTTGAGTGTCGGGGGCACATCAACATTCAGACGATGGCAGGGACTCTGAAATCCTCTTAATTATTTTGCCCATTTTTACTAGTTGCATTTTGAGGCTGTATTGTTAGCTGCATACTCGTTTCTTTTAGCTTCTTGGTGATTGTTCCATTTGTTGTTGTGTAGTTGTTCTATTTGTACACGTTAGTGTGTTCTACCTTAATTTCCTCTACCCTGTAGCTATTAAAATACAAAACCAATAAATATGTGACTTAGGAGAAATGACCAGAAGGGAAACAACATAATGCTTCATGGTTGTGTTAGGAAGTGGGATTTAAAAGCTTTTCTTCATAAAATATGCTTCCTTTGACTCATGTAATTTACATTTTTATATTATAATTTTACTTGAATATAAATTATTTTAAATGCCGTTTTCATCTTAATTGAATTCTACCATATCTAATGAGGTCAAGTTTTCTTTAAGGTATTTAGTAGCAACCTGTGGTTTTAATAATAAAAGCAGCTGTGCTAGTGATATTTTATTTAAGCTCAATATACTACCTATAGAGGCTAACCTTATATGAAAATGAAATAAAAGAGGTTAATTTAAAACAAATATTGCATCTTATTATTTTCTTCCTTTTTTTTTTTTTTAAATAAAAGGAAGGATTACGGCCAGGAGATACAACTAGCACTTTCTGTGGTACTCCTAATTACATCGCTCCTGAAATCTTAAGAGGAGAAGATTATGGTAATAATTTGGTGGTATTTTGGCCATGTGATGGAAGGGTGGTTAGATGTGATACCAATTGCATTATAGTATACTAGAGTATTTCAGTACTGAGCTTATTAACATAAACTTTCTTGATCATCTTAAAACCTACTAAAAACTCCAAATTCTGAAATCAGAAACAGTGGGACTTTGATAGTATTTGGGGATGCCAATTTGAATATGGCAAGCACTTAAGAGTACTGGCACTATGCTAAGCAGTTTGCATATATTAACTAAGTTAATCTAATCCTTTTAATAATCCTATGAGATAAGCACAATTAATTGACATTTTACAAACAAGGAAACTGGTAGACAAAAAAATTAAATAACTTGCCCAAGGTCATGTAGCAGGAAAGTGGCAGAGTTGGGATTTAATCAACCATGTAATTTCAGAATCATAAACTTCTGTAAGATTGTTCAGATTTCCTGGGGTATTTCCCCCAGGAATCTGAAAGATGGAGGAAAGATTCCCTGCTTGTCAGAAACCAGAGGTTGTGTTTATCCTAAGAGAACATTTGGCCCTTTGGGTTCTGGCCCTTCATAAGAAAACATTTGGCCCTTTGGGTTCTGGCCCTTTGATTTCAGCAGTTGTAAAGAAGGATGGCTATTCTGATAGCTGTTTATAATCTGGTTCCAAAGTCCTTTCAGGATCTTTAATCAGGTAGCAGAAGATCAAGTTTCACACCACGAAAGGTTATTTCAAATATAATTTAATTATGTCCTCAAAACAAAGTATTAGAGGCAGGCTCTTGAGTCTGTAATTATAAACATATTTGATGGGACAGAGTGTACAGGATAATTGTATAACTTGGCATAGACATATTGGTCTCTGCAGCTTAGTGTAACCAACAAACATATTTGGGAAGAGAAACTCGTGTTTCATTTTCTATATTTTATTTTTTAAAGTTATCGTTTAGTTACCTCCCTTCTTTGATAAGTGAAATGTTCTTGTAATCCTCAATGCCTGCCATGATCATGATAATGCATTTCAAGTTTACTTTTTCATTATGTTTATTTTTTTAATTATATAATAAAATTAATCTCAAATTACTGACATTTTAGAATGTGGAATGGATAATTTATTGCTTTAAAATTTCATTTTGAAGGTTTCAGTGTCGACTGGTGGGCTCTTGGAGTACTCATGTTTGAGATGATGGCAGGAAGGTCTCCATTTGATATTGTTGGGAGCTCGGATAACCCTGATCAAAACACAGAGGATTATCTTTTTCAAGGTAATTTGTAGTATTTTACAGTCTCTGTGAATAACTCATCCTAAGGCATGAATGAAGACAGCTATAGTTATTACTTTCTAGTAAGAAAGAGGAAGAATAATCTGGAAAATATACCCCTAAACACATGAGTTTGTTTTTGCTGTTTTGATCTATCGTTCCTATTGCTTAGTTTTTGGTCCCAATTGCCAGTTACCTTCTCATACTCAAGAACGATAAGGAGGTGACTTCAGATTGTACATCACAGAGGTTGGAGGAAGGAATTGTGTGGCCGGAGAGGGCAGTCTTTTCACCTGGACCACAATGCTGAATGCATAAATCCAAGAGCAATAATGGGAAAAAGCAGAGTACTAAGGAGATAAAAAGGATCAAAAGGTCAAGGAAAAAGCTCCGCAGTTGGAAATACAAAGAACTGAACAGAAAAGAAACAAGCAGACAAGCACAAGGACCCCGAACACACCATCCAAAGAAGTGCAAAAATTGCCATGAAATTCTACATTTAATGACTAAGGCCATTACAGAAAATGAATAGATATTTCATGTAATAGGAAATCTAGCTTTCTGTGAAAAATCTGGAAACACTTTTAACCTCCTTAGTCAGGGGTGTGCACATTAAAAATTAATGGGCTTCCATCACATACCTACACATTTGGCAAAAATTTTAAAGTCTGACAACACCAGTGTGAGTAAGGGTTAATAACAGTGCTGGTGAGGATATGAAGCAACTGGAACTCTGGTGGATGGAGTGAAAACTGACATGACAACTTTGGAAAATAATTTGGCAAAGTCTAATACAATCAAATATAGTAATACATGCCACACATTTTACAGACACTAACCTGTTGAAACCTTATAACTCTCCTATGAGGGCTTCCTTGGTGGCTCAGTGGTAAAGAATCTGCCTGCCAATGCAGGAGATGCAGGTTCCATCCCTGGGTCAGGAAGACCCCCTGGAGGAGGGCATGGCAACCCACTCCAGTATTCTTGCCTGAATAATCCCATGGACAGAGGAGCCTGGCTGCAGTCTATGGGGTTTCAAAAAAGTTGGACACGACTTAGCAACTAAATAGAAAACAACAGCAACACCCCTATGAATCAGGTATTCTTTTTATTCCAATTTTACAGATAAGGCAACAGACACAGTAAGGTAGTCAAAGAATAGAACCTACGCATGTAGTGATCAAAACTGTTCAGAGTAGAGGCTCTGAGTAGGAAGGAAAGGACTAGGACTGGGAAGGTACACAAGATGCTTAGATAGTGTTTGTAATGTCTGTTGTTTTCTGCTGGAATGCCTTAAATATCTTATAGTAGAAATATAAAGATGAAAACCCTGTAAAAGTTAATTATAATAATGCTGTAAATTTTATCTTTCTAGTTATTTTGGAAAAACAAATTCGCATACCGCGTTCTTTATCTGTAAAAGCTGCAAGTGTCCTGAAGAGTTTCCTCAACAAGGTATAAATTGTATATAAAATCGTTAGTGATTTATCCCTATACAAATGGCACTGGTAAGGAGAGTTTCAGGCGACATAAAATTCCAAAACATCAAAGTGTATAATTTTTCCATTAGATCTGGAACTTGTCTCTTCACCAAAGGGTGCCTTGGCAGAATGAGATCCTGAGATGCGTCATCCTTTCCGTTCTGCCAGTATCGTTTACCCCTAGCTTTGTATCACGTGTGGTGTTTGTTTTGTTTTGTTTTTTGGCTGCGCTGGGTCTTCACTGTGGTGCATGGACTCGTGTCTGATTGTGGCACTCAGAGCTGCTCTTATGGAGCATAGGCTCCAGAGTGTGTGGGCTCATGCGTGTGGTGTTTTTAATGTAAACAGAAAACACCACGTGCTCAATTAGAGAAGAACTGCATCTTTGGGGATAGCCTCAATTGTACCTCCATCTCTATTTTTTCAGTTTCCTTTAGATTATTATTATAGAATGTTTTAACTTATTGAGCACTTGGTACAGTAGTGTTCTCTGCAAATTCTCTTATCACAACCCTATAATTAGAAATTATTCAGAAAAAATAAAATGCTGAAATGTTGTCTCTTTAAAAAGTCTAAACACCATTCTGTCATTGTTTGTTGCAGTTGATAGGCTAGAAGATTTTTTTTTTTTAATATCTTTATTTTATTTGCTTGCACTGGGTCTTAGTTACAGTATATAGGCTCTTAGTTCCCTGACCAGGGATTGATCCCAGGACCCCTCCATTGGGAGCACAGAGTCTTAGGCACTGGACCACCGGGGAAGTCCCTAGAAAAGTTTTAGGATCTAAAATTACGACTCTGAATTATTTTTATTCATAACGCTCTAACACCAAATGTGTAGGTTTCTTTCCACACCACCAACCGGTTTTCCATCCTCTTACTTTAAAAATCTTGTTTAAAAATAAATGGTAGGTTAGAAAGTAGGTTGATGTGTGTTTATTTTCTGAGGTAAATAAGATAATGAGTTTTAATAAAATAAATTCAAGCTTGTTTTAAATGAGTATTTTATGTGAGGAAAGATTTAAACTGGAAACCTTAGTTTTAAACACAGTGAAAAATGAAGGTGAGAAGTGTCAGTATGCAAAGCAGAATGCCTTTTGCTTTGGGAACATGTTCTCATTCACAATAGTTGTATAATTTGCAGGCTGCTTCTCAGTCCAGTGATTCAGATAATGGTTGTATCGTTGTTGTACACAAATTATGGTTGTTGCTATAATTGGACACAGGGCTTTTAAATTGAGCTAAAAACAAACTGGTGAAGTTCGAGGGTTTGTGTGTTTTGAGTATCACTCCAGCCCGTGTCAAAGAAAGAGTTGGGTGTTGCCCAAATACTTCTGCTGCTCTCTTTGTCTTCTTCCCATTTTTCTTTAGCAAGGTGTGGTGACATCTCTGCACGTGAGTTACAAGGATAGCTGGAGAGGCGCTGTGAGGAAATCTTGCTTGTCACAAGCGTCAGATACTCCTTTGATTATCTAGTGTTATATTTTCTAGAAATGAAAGGTAGACCATTCTGATTTCAGATATAAAGGTATCATATAACAGACACAAAACACAGATCACAAAGGTGATTTATTCTGAAGCAGAGTATTCACCCAGCTCTTGAAACATTTCCACCATAGGACCCAAAGGAACGATTGGGTTGTCATCCACAAACAGGATTTGCTGATATTCAGGGACACCCATTCTTCCGAAATGTTGATTGGGATATGGTATGTACATTTTGATTATTTTATATATTGTTGTTCAGTTGCTAAGTCCTGTCCGACTCTTTGTGACCCCATGGAATGCAACACACCAGTCTTCCCTGTCCTTCACTGTCTCCCAAAGTTTGCTCAAACTCATGTCCATTGAGTTGGTGATGCCACCCAATCATTTCATCCTCTGTTGTCCCCTTCTCTTGCCCTCAATCTTTCCCAGCATCAGAGTCTTTTGCAATGAGTCAGCTCTTGGCATCAGGTGGCCTAAGTATTGGAGCTTCAGCATCAGTCCTTCCAATATTAGTTTTCATTATTTTCTTGGGCCAAAATTTATTAATGTAAAAGAATATTGAAAAATCAGTGTATCAGAGCTTACATAACTTAAAACCACTCTTTAAAGTGCTTTTTTAAAAATTTATTTTTTAATTGAAGGATAATTGCTTTACAGAATTTTGTTGTTTTAAAATCACTTTAAATGACAGAAAACAACAAAATTCTAAGTGCTTTTTAAAAAGCATTTAAAACTGTGAAAGCTTAGAATATGAATTTAATGGAGCAGGTTGTAGTAGTATTGGGGCCTGCATCAATGTTCAGATTTGTCAATTATTTCCATCATATGAATATTGTAGAACCAGGCCCAGGGACTCACTTTAATAAGACTGGGAAATACCTGAGGACAGAGGAGACGCACAGAGGTGGAATTTTTCTAAGAATGTGGGCTTGAGCTGTCACCCATTATGTCTCTTCTAGATGGAGCAAAAGCAGGTGGTACCTCCGTTTAAACCAAATATTTCTGGGGAATTTGGTTTGGACAACTTTGATTCTCAGTTTACTAATGAACCTGTCCAGCTCACTCCTGATGATGAGTAAGTATTTCTGTAGACTGAAATATTTTTAAAGTGCTTTGATAGTCCCATATTTTAATAACTACACAGTGTTCCATGATCAGATTATCTGATTTTATCTAATCATCCAGTTACAGGACATTTGAATTATACAGTTACAAAAACAGTACTTGTCATTTTCTCCTTTGCTGACATGTATTGTCTCTAATTCTCAACAGCAGTCTTACAAACCTCGTCGTCGTCCTCTTCATTTTACAGGCGAGGAAACCGAGGCTCAGAGAGGTTAAGCAAGGTTATGCAGCTGTGAGTTGACAGAGCCAGGATCCACACCCAAGTCTGACTAAGGCCTGTGCTCTTTGCACTGCACTGCTTCCCACTGTGATAGTGACCATCTTGGTCTGAGTTCCTGAGTATTACCTTTAGATAGATTCCTAGAGGGGGAATTAGGTCAAAGGGTTTGAAGTTTTTAAAGCTCTTGATATATATTACCAAATTACTTTTTAAAAAGATTACATCAGTGTGTCAGATCCAGGCAGCAGTGATCTGACATACTTTTTGTGTTTGTATCTTGGAAAGATATGGCTTAGAATAACTTGGGGATATTTGATCCTTCAGCTGTCGTTAACCGATTCATTCTGTCATGTCATGGAAGCCCTTTCTGCTTGGCAGTCATTTTACTTTAACATCTGGTTAGTTCTCATCACATTCCTCACCGCAGCTGTTCCAAACTCTCTCTACATTTTAGAAGCCTTCAGTGCTCCCCCTGCCTCCATCAGTCTAAGTGGATTAACCTTGCCTTGAGTGGCCTGCCAGGGTTGAGACCTCCCTGCTGTGAGCTTGCTCCATTTCCAGCCATCGCCAGACCGCCGTGCGTCTCAGAATTGCTCTCTAACTCGTCCCAAACTTTTGCTGCTTCCTGCTTCTTGGAAGGGTGTCCCTCTTATGCATGGGGTAGCCTCCCACTTTGCTCAATCTGTTTCCTTCATTTCCTCCAGGATTCATTGTGTCAGTTATCCCCATTCCTTCACCTTCCTTAATTTCTCTTTTCCAGCTTCTTCTCTCTGCTTATAAATATGCTCAAATATGGTAATTTTCCCCACTTCTTTGAGCCACCACATTTTTCTCTCATCTTCTTTTCATCTTCAAGCTTTTTCAGAAATACTTAATAGATGCTTATGGTAAAAGAAAAATAAATAAGCACTGTCTCTAATAAATTCCTTCAAAGTAATCAACATTGACTGTCTGACACTTTCTTGCTGCCAGCACTTTAATCTCTTACAATTGAACCTGCTCTTTAAGCTTTTAAAGGTTGAATTGGCTTCTTAATTTCTAGATTTTAAAGCACTTTTTGATCTGCCCCGTCTCCTCCGATGTCTGTAAAGCATCCGACACTGATGGCCTGCTTTAGTTGGTGCTGTCCATCCTGGTTCTGCATTATCTCCTTAACCACTTGTCATCTTATTTACCCTGTCCCCTTGAGACTAGGATGCTCCATGATTCTATTCATGACTGCCTTCTCTTTGCAACATGCAGTTTATTCCTTGGAGATTTCAGCCAGCCCCGTAGCATGGAAACCAGCTATTAAATGCCGCCCAGCTAAATTGGCAAATAATTGTTGACTAAAGACACTAGTAGGCAGTAAGCCTTGATTGTTTTTGAATGTGTAGTACTTAGCATAGTGTCTTTTGTCATTTCTCACAGCAGTGTGTATTAGAAGGAGCACTGGATTTAATCAAAAGATGGAAATTTGAATCCCCTCACCACCTCTTACCAACAGGGTACCCTGGGTCTGGGTTACATAACTTCTCTGAGTCTGTGTCTATTCATATCACCTACTTCCCAAGGTTGCTGTAAAGAATAAATGAACAACGGTTTCTAAAGCTCTGAGCCACCGCCCTCTTATCTCCCCTGAGCTTCATTTCCCCTTAATAGTTCAAACATCTCTCCTAGTTTGTCAGACAAGCACCTCAAACATCTGAAGTGTAAATTGTTCACAATCAGGTCCTTGTTTTTATTTACCCTTTTCTGCTCATTGTACCACCATGTATTCCTTTATTCAGATTCAATTATCTGAGTCAGTGGTTGTTGACTCCAACTTTTCCTTACCAAACTGTATAATACCTTCAGCTGCCAAGTTCTTATCTCTTTTTCCTTTACTTCATCACTTATGTCATTTCTAATTGGCTCCTTCTTTGCAACCCATTCAGTACATACAAAGTACCAACTCCTTTAATCAGTTTCCTTCAGTAAACTCCTACCTTGCCTAGCAGGTAAAATCTGTCCCCTTGGTGAGTAACTAGTCTCCCATCATCTGCTCGAGCATGACTTTCTAGCCATATCTCTCACCATAACATAAGCGCCGTGTTTTCATCAGGCTCAGTTACCCACCATTCCCTGATAGCATGCTGTTAACATTTCCTCTCTATTCCTCATCCTTTTCACCTGTTGAAATCTTCCCCATCTTTCAGAGCTCCCTCAGATGTAATCAGACCTTTGATAGATCAAGATGGACCTCTTTAGTGTTAACATCACTGGCTTCTTTGAGCTAGCCATTACCTTCCTTCCAGCATCCTCTGCCTTCTATTCCTGTGCTCCAACTCTAATAAATTACTGACCTTTCCCCAGACTTACCATAGTCTCTCATAATTCCATTCAGTTAGTGTTTGTGGAATGATGCTGCCTTTCTTGATTTTGCCAAGTAGAAGTCACCTTTTTCTTTAGAACTGTGGTTAGAGCCTGGAGAAGGCAATGGCAGTCCACTCCAGTGTTCTTGCTTGGAGAATCCCAGGGACAGGGGAGCCTGGTGGGCTGCCGTCTACGGGATCACAGAGTCAGACACAACTGACTTAGCAGCAGCAGTGGTTAGAGCCGGAGAAGGCAATGGCACCCCACTCCAGTGCTCTTGCCTGGAAAATCCCATGGACGGAGGAGCCTGGTAGGCTGCAGTCCATGGGGTCGCACAGAGTTGGACACGACTGAAGCAACTTAGCAGCAGCAGCAGCAGCAGCAGCAGCGGTTAGAACAGGGCTTAGCTTGTCGTGTAGGAGACTCAGCAGGTACTGTTTTGTTATATGAAGTACCTTCCCTCTTGAAGGAAGGGGCCATATCCTGTGTAACTTTGTTCTCTGCAGTATGATAGGTGCGTTTAAGTACTAAAATATTTGATGGTAATAGTCTTGTATACTTAACTAGAAGCCCAGTGTAGCAGAATGCCAGCCTCTCTGCTCCCTGTGACCCACTGCCTCCCTGTGGTGGCCCTCTGGATCTTTCAGGGTACTTCCTCCAGTTTTTTCGTTTTGGTTAACTTCTGGGCTTTCTTTTCACTATGTTCCATCTGGTTGTTGAAGTGAAAGTCGCTCGATCGTGTCTGACCCTTTGCGACCCCATGGCCTATACAGTCCACTAAACTGCATGCTGATTCAGCCCTGGGTGTTCACCTATAATTATGATGTTGTTTGCTGCTGCTAAGTCGCTTCAGTTGTGTCCCACTCTGTGCGACCCCATAGACGGCAGCCCACCAGGCTCTTCTGTCCCTGGGATTCTCCAGGCAAGAATATGAAGTGGGTTGCCATTTCCTTCTCCAATGAATGAAAGTGAAAAGTGGAAGTGAAGTCGTTCAGTTGTGCCCGACTCTTAGCGACCCCATGGACTGCAGCCTACCAGGCTCCTCCATCCATGGGATTTTCCAGGCAAGAATGTTGTTTAGGTCAGAAATTAAGATTACCTAAGATTGTGACTATTTGTGCCTTTTTTATTCCCAGTCTTCAGTTTTGGACTACCTTTTGGTTCCAAACTTGCTCATGGGATTATAAGTCTTTTCTGATTTTCAGTACTGCTGATTCTTCTAGAAAATGTTTGGGGGTTAATCTAAAAACTTGTAGATTTTCCCCCCATAATTTATAAATTAGCCTTATTTTTAATTTTTAATCTTATTTTACCATTTAAGTAAAAAAAAAAATCGAACAAATCTTAATGGTGAACATTATTTTTCTTTCAACAGTGACATTGTGAGGAAGATCGATCAGTCTGAATTTGAAGGTTTTGAGTACATTAATCCTCTCTTGATGTCTGCAGAAGAATGCGTCTGATCATCCCTGCTCGACTGTGCATTTTGCTTGTGTTGCCATTTAATGCATGGATAAACTTGTTACCAGTCCGATGCAATGAACCATTTTATATTTTTCACCTACAGAAAAAACACTCAGTACCTTCTGTTGTTGGCTGTAAAAGTCAATGGTTACATCTCAGTTTAACTACGAAAAAAATGAAACTACTTTCCAGACAATCCTGTCAAAATTTAGTTACACTGGTAATCCAGCAACCTACTGATGAATAATAAAGTTGTCTTTTTTGTGCAAAGGAAATACTAAAAAGAGTTTCTGTTGCATTAAGGGACATGGTGGGGTTATATCATAAACCTCCTATGATTTTTGTCATATTCATGAGGTCACTTAAGTATTTAATTTTGGAATAAAAGAGTAATTCAAAATACAACTTGTTATATTACCTGTTACTTTCTGAGTTATTCATGTTTAAAAATTCAGCTGCAAATTCTGTCATTGCCTTAGAAGATTAATTTATTGATTTTTAAGGCAACAATTATTAATAATACAAGATGTTGGTTGCTTAGAATTGAGGAATACAGAGTCTTCTGAGGAAGAGAATGGACACATTTTATTAAGAACCAGATTCCAAATTATTAGCTGGCTGGCTTTGAAAAACTGATTCAAGTGATTTCTTTTATAGTGAGGGGTTAGCTTCTGAGTTGGTCCCTGCAGTGGGAACTGTAACTGGAATGTTAATAAATGTAGTTCAGAGAACCCAGACTTCTGTTAAGTGGAACACTTCTCAGTATATTAAAAAAAAAAAAAAAAAATTAAAAACACTTAAAAAAAAAAAGTGCAATGGTAATATTTATTTTTTATTGGAAAGTAAATCCCACAGTCTCTTTTTGTGATTTGATCTAAATAATAAAGAAGCACTAGCTTGTTACCAAAAACTTGTAAGAACACTCCATTATCCAGTGGACACAGAATGTATACTATTTTTTCCTTGTAATTCAGTATAAAGGAAAATAATTTATCTTCCAAATAGTGTCTTAACCATGCTTGTTTTTTCCCCAAACCATACTTTCATATCCTGTTTTGGAGCCTTCAATGAACTTCAGGAAAAAAAGAATAAACATGAATAAATGTTCAGGATGTGCACACACATCCACACTCATCACAGTTCCAACTGCTTAAGTGAGTTTTAGTGAAGTAGCTAATACATGTAATCAGAGTAGAATACATATCAGGGGCAGAGTTCTTCAGATTATTTTTAATATTAGTGCTTAACAATTATTATTTAAAGTGATGCCAATGATAGTGTCCTGTTGTTTATTTTTAAATATTTTTTTATGAAAAGGGACTTAAAAAATAAGCATGATCATTTAAATTACTTATAAATGTCCAATCTTAGTAAAATGTAACTTTTAGGAAAGGTATCTAGTCTTAAATTTAAAATGACTTAGTATATGTAGGCATTTAATAAATTGTCTCTTTTTTGACGGGATTGCTACATTTCATTTGAAATGTAATTTTTCCAAAGTTTCTGTCCATGTACTACTCTCTTTTCTTTGAATAAGTCTGAAAGCAGTGAAACCTCAAAGGAAATGTTTATATAGTTCACATGTTTATTTAAGAAGTATATATGTTTCTCTTAAGACCTGAAACTTGTTTTAGGACAAAAAACAGTATTTACTTCAAATCATAAATTTATAAAAATTTTTGACATATCAGAAAATACTTTATGATCTTGCTTTTAAATGGTACTATTTTCCTTAGGACATTTGTTCTCAAATTTTAGAATGTGGAATAATCACCTAGTAAGTTTGTTATAAAAAGCACATTGTTGGACCCACCTTAGAATTCTATTGGGTCTCGGGACCTCAGTTTGAGAAGCAGGTTTGTTTTTTTAGTTACTTTTATTTTGTCCTTAGTTACATATTAGAAAGAGTATTCATGATAAAACATTTTGAGAAGGGTTAGATAGTTACTATCTTATCTACAATTTCAAATAAATTTTCAATAATTGACTTCAAGTTAGATATCTCCTAAAAAAATTTATCAGTTTTCTATCAATGTTACAAATGATGAGACATTTTTCTGTGATGAGGTTTTAACCGTTATTCAGGGTGGCCTTTTTTTTTTTTAATTTTTTTTAAAATAAGATTTACTGTGTATATTTTATACTGAATTGCATTACAAATATGTTTTTAACTGTATTTTGTTTTTTTGTAGTCCTTATGTGCCATGACAGTTCTTTTTATATTACATAGAAGTTGTCTCAGATACTCACCAGGGGACTAAGACAGTTGACAGAATGGTTGGAATTTTGGTGTTCTAAGAAAAAATTTATTTTACATAAGCATGTATGTGGTCGAATCATTTTCTGTGTATGCAGCCTGAGCCTGAAAAGGATTTCAGGTATTATGCTTGTTTAGTACCTGTACATTTACTTAAAATAATTTTTTTTGTTTTGATTTTTGTCATGTAGAATACTGCCTTGGTCTAATGTAATCTGTATTTGTGTACCTTTTTTTAAATTACTTTAAAATCTTTAAATAAAATGTTTAATACTCATCAGGATTGGAGCATGTTTACTATGTAGTGTATCAGAGTTTTGTGTAAGAACAAAGGTGTATTCAAAATTGGTTCAAGAAGAAAAATGAAAATTTTAGGGTTTGGAATTTTGCTGTACTTAGAGCAGCATTCTGGTAGTTCTCATGCCATATTGTAGACATTTACTCATAAAATATTGTTCAGTGTATTTTTAAACTCACCCGTCTATGCATCTCTTATGTTGGAAAACAAATTAGTAAAAAATCAGCTGAAGAGAGAGCATTTTAACTAGTTTTAAAACTGAATTTAAAACTAAATTTAAACAGAACAGTATGTTCTACAGTGATCTATTCTAGAGTTCCAGAACTTCTCCTTTCTCAGCTGTAGCTCGTGTTCTTCTATAAACAAGCATGAGCCTGGCGTCTCACACTTCAAACCTCTTCAACATTACTTAACCTTTCTTTTCTTTTACAAGGAGAATGAAATTCAAAGTGCTTTTCTTTTTTATTGACTTATGAAATAGCTAGAGCTGGTATATTAAAACCACCAAAGACTGATCTGCTGTGTCTTTTCTATTATTTTATCGTAATATCCCCTATGCGTGCATGCGTGTTCAGTTGCTCAGTCGTGTCTGACTTTTTGTGACCCCGTGGACTAGCCCACCAGGCTCTTCTGTCCATGGGATTCTCCATGCAAGAATACTGGAGCGGGTTGCCATGCCTTCTTCCAGGGGATCTTCCTGACCAAGGAATTGAACCCTCCTCTCTGGCACTGCAGGCAGATTCCTTACGGTCTGAGCCACCTGGAAAGCCCCAAATATCCCCTATACCAAACCATAAATTTGGTTGTTTTCTTTGTGTTAGTCAAATACCAAAACAGAGTCCAAACAGGAGTTTGAAGCTTTCAGGAAATTTTGCATTTGAGCAAATAATTGATAGGGCAACTGGTTTCTCCGTGAAAGGTAAAATCAGTCTCCAGTCTTCAACAGGTTGGTTTCTGGACAGCACCCAACGGGGAGTCATTGGTATAATTGGTGGTTTCCCTTCATAGATTTACCTTCCTCTCCTCTAGGGCTTAAGGAATCAGTTAAGACGCATATAGTCTGAGTAGTTTATTTCCAAAGTTCATTGTTCCAGAATGTTCTGGAATTTGCTATGTAAAAAACGTGTTAGTTGCTCAGTCATGTCTGACTCGTGGACTGTAACCCACTAGGCTCCTCTGTCCAAGGAGTTCTCCAGACATTACTGGAGTGGGTTACCATTCCCTATCAGATCAGATCAGTCGCTCAGTCGTGTCTGACTCTTTGCAACCCCATGAATTGCAGCACTCCAGGCCTCCCTGTCCATCACCAACTTGCGGAGTTCACTCAGACTCACGTCCATCGAGTCAGTGATGCCATCCAGCCGTCTCATCCTCTGTCATCCCCTTCTCCTCCTGCCCCCAATACCTCCCAGCATCAGAGTCTTTTCCAATGAGTCAACTCTTAGCATGAGGTGGCCAAAGTACTGGAGTTTCAGCTTTAGCATCATTCCTTCCAAAGAAATGCCAGGGCTGATCTCTTTCAGAATGGACTGGTTGGATCTCCTTGCAGTCCAAGGTACTCTCAAGAGTCTCCTCCAACACCACAGTTCAAAAGCATCAATTCTTCGGCGCTCAGCCTTCTTCACAGTCCAACTCTCACATTCCATACATGACCACTGGAAAACCATAGCCTTGGTGCTAAATAAGGCTAATAAACAGAATTTCTTCCCTTGACATTTGAGATAGAGACCAGACATACTAAGAAAGACGGTTGTCATCACAAAAAAAGTACAGTGATAAAAGCCAAATAAATGCAGTAAAATATTATGTGGCCATGATAGGTTATCAGCTTTACCAGTAAAACTTGTATGAATTTTTACTTGACATTTTTTTTAGGTTTATGGTAGATTCCAAAAAGCTTTATGAAATCAAATATACATAACTTAGATATTTATCTCTAATATGTATATATATGCACACAATATATACATAAATACTATATATAGAGAGAGAAAGAGAGTATTCATATATAAGATGATTTTTGGCTTTTGTGCTCAGAAATATGAATTGAAAGTTACGTGAAAATGGGAGAGAAAATTGTCAGATGCTTCTGCTTAGATTTTTTAACAGTTCATCTCTGAAATTTATAATTAAGATGGATCCAGCTCAGAATTTGAGATGATTTTTTGCTTGAAATGTGACAGTGCAGTTCACCTTTACATAGCAATCTGTGCCTTACTGGCATTAACATATATTTGTACTCCAATTACTATTTTTACTGAAGAAAATGGAATTACAGGTTTTCTAAGAATAAAGCGGCTGTTTCATATGATCTTTTACGGGCTATAAAAGTTAAACCCCATGCTAGACGTATTCACTAGACTTGAGAGAGATTTAGCTCAAGTTTCCACTGACAGTTTAGCAAGTCCGAAGCAAATTCTAATTTTGTAAGAAAGAACCCTGTGGGGGAGGGGAAAAAAGAGCCCATTGAAAGGCTCTAGCAAAATCCTTAATTCGATGCTTTGATTTTCCTGCAAAAGTGAAGTGTTGCTGGGTTTCTAGAAGTAGTGCCATGTAACCAGGTTTAAACCTTCCATCATGTAAACTATCTGCAACATGGGTGGTTTTACTTGATGACTTTTTATGTTATTTATGATATATTTAGGAGGAAAAATCATGTAAAGACAGTTAAGTACAGAAACCTAATTCTAACTCACATTTTATAATCTTTTTTACAGAAAAAATACTTTCTCGACTTGATTTTTACTTAACAATCAGATATTTAAATTTAAGAAAATGTTTGCACTTGTGAATCATTTGAAAGTTTACTCAATTTGAAACAATATTTTAAAGAAGAAATCTGAATCTGTGTTAAAGAGGATATTTTACTACATTATTCTTACCGTCTTTAGGTTTAAAATTTTATTTCATTTCATATTTCAAATTTTATTTGAAGGCTATGTAATGTGTCTAGCACTATGCTGATTCGACAGGATTTGGAGAATTTTTTTTTAATTTTTATTTTTGATTAGAGAGTAATTACAATATTGTAATGGAAAAGTTTTATTGTAAGGAATAAATGAATTAATTCATTCCAGAAAAATTGGCTTAGGTTTAAAACGAAAAAAATGTTGATGTGTATGTCACCCTTTTAGGTAGGGGATATTTCCTATGATTGAAATAAAAATTAACATTCTCTCCCAAGTAGTGAGGTCTGACGTGGAAAGGGGAGGTAGCCGCGTTCTGTCGCAGACGGGTGATTCCATCTGCTTCACCACCACCAGAGGCCAGTCTCTTGCTGTAATGAAGGTCAAAGTTACCAGCACTTTCACCCTCTGAAGGAGGCAGTGTGTTCATTACAAGCCAGTTACCAAGAGGTTCCAGGTGCTCATCGTGTGTGTGTGGATTTTACAGAACTATTCAAATTCAACATTTGAATTGCTCTTTTGAAGGAAATCTCACATAGTTATCTGGGAGTCTGGCAAGCTGTCATAGAACTGCTTTGCCTTCTTTAGAAACTTTAGGGTGTTAGATCTTCCATATTTAGTCAACACAAATTAGGACCCACTATGTGCTGGGGACTGGGGATATAACCAGCAAGAGGCCAGTCATGTCATATTTCATGCTGTCTAGGCAATTTTCCACCTGTGCATGATACCTTTAGCTGAAAATAAAACCAGGGCTGATTTTTAGTCATTTAAATACGGATTCAATTAAAACAAAATGAAAGAAATTCTCTAGTCTTTAGTTGTGGAAATTTCTATATCGACAATTGCATGTCATCTCAGATTTAACCCGTGAATGTTTGTAGACACCCAGATTACCCATGAAAGACATGATTTCAAGAAACTTTTTTTAACTACGTTGCTATTTCACAAATACTAAACACTTGTGTATTGCAAGTAAATAGTGGAAAGAATCCGTTTGCTAAGGAAAGGCATTTTCCTGCTAATCCCATTGAAAATTGATCTTGGAGAATGCTTCAGTTCCAGGCAGTTCTTTACTTCACTGCTGAAAACCACTCGACAGTGTTGCCGTGAGCTGCGCTAAACAACCTCACACCTTCTCCTTCACAGGTTTTTCATCAACAACTTTTTTTAGATTTGTTGTGATGTTGACACCACTTTATAATCTGCACATTGTAACTTGATAGTAAGAGCAACTAGGAAGTATGAAATCTGTCCGCTTACAAAGTATTCTTAAAAGTATAAGAATTCCTTTTTGTGAGTCTGCTTTTTTTCTCTTTTTTGTTATATTCAGTAATTTGTTGTACTTCTTAGATTCTAAATATAAGTGGTATCATGCAGTGTATCTAGAACAAGCTAGTGACTACCAGTGGGAGAGGGGAAGGGGAAGGGGTAATAATAGGGTAGGAGACTCAGAGGTACAAACTATTAGGTACAAAATAAGCTACAAGGATATAGTGTGCAACATAGGAATATAGCCAATATTTTATATTAACTATAAGTGGACTATAACCTTTAAAATTGTGAATCACTAGACTTAACCTATAGAGCTTATATTGTACCACAACTATACTTTGATAAAGGTTTAAAGGCATATATTTTACCAAAAAATGGGGAATAGATAAATATATTTTTACAAATTTCTGTAGTGATAGAAATAAAGGAAAGAGAAAAAAAAGAATTCCTTTATGTGTTTCAAAATATAAAAGGAAAGCTTGTACTTATGATGAGGACTGGTGATTTTTACTTCTGTTTAATTTTCAGTGATGCCAAAGGAAGTTAAGTTTTCCAAAGAAAGTTGCTCCTTGCTGTTGAGTCCACCCAAATAGAAATACTATTTATGGATTTTAATAGCTGACATGGGCCAGGCATGCACTAAACATTTCACGCACGTCTCATTTAATCCTAACAATCCGGCGACTGTTTCTTATTCCAGAACTACTGAACTGAAGCCTGTGTAGGTGGGAACTGAGGCCAGCACCTCAGGTGGTCTCAAGTTCAATTCAGAGACCCGCTAGCCTGTATTATGTGCTATTTTCACCAACTGACAGGGGGAAAAATGAAGTTTTAGGGAGCTTAAGAAACTTGCTCAAGGTCCATATGATTCCAATGTGTATAGCCTCTCAAGACAGTTATGTAACATTTGCTCCAAATTCTGTCTCCTGAGAAATTACAACTAATCAATTTACTATTCTTCTAACTCTGTCTAGCCAACTCCTTGATGGTCAGCTCTGTAAGTCTGGTCTTGGCCTCTTCTCTGCAACCATCCATGTTGGCTCAAACCTGCCAGCCTTTTCCTGAGATGGTGTGCTCCATCTTTCCATGCTCTGCGCCTCCCACTTCATAAATATATGAAATATACTTTTTTAAAATTGGGGTATAGTTGCTTTTGGAGAAGGAAGTGGCAACCCACTCCAGTATCCTTGCCTGAGGAAGTCCATGGACAGAGGATCCAGGTGGGCTGCAGTCTATGGGGTCACAAAGAGTCGGACACAACTGAGTGACTAACACAACAATGTGGTTGCTTTACAATGTTGTGTTAGTTTCTGCTACATAACAAAGTGAATCAACTGAATGTATACATGTATCCTTTCCCTCTTGGATCTCCCTCCCTCCCTACCCACTGCCCCATCCCATCCATCTGGGTCACCACAGAACACTGAACTGAGCTCCCTGCTCTGTACTGTAGCTTCCCACTAGCTACCTTTTTTACCCTCTCTTGAGCAGCCCAGGACGCATTTCTTTCAAGCACTCAGAACTGTGTGATAGCCCATCAGAAACTGTTGCTTCTGTCCAAGATTTGGTGTGAACCTGACTGTCAGGAAGCATTTAACAGGAGGCTTCCTGTGTGCTGTTCTGGATCTGTCAGGAATTCTCTGTTCCTGATTAATTCCTGAGTATTCAGGAATTAAGAGGAGAGGCAAGCTTCTCCTGGGGGCTGGGGAACCCAGGCATTTCCTTCATTAGTTTTTCTATGCAATGATAAGTACCCTCTTCCTTCTTGTGAACCAAACGGTAAAAGTGATTGTTTACAACTCTCTCTCTTTAATATGGATTGCCAATGTTTTGTAAGTCTGGAATTTTAATCTTTATCTTTGCTGAGAATAACAGTATTGTAAGACAGTATATACGCCCACACCATGTTGATTAAAACACCTTTGCTCCATCAGAGCTCTGGTCCCCGTGTCTTTCTTTCTCTTTCTTTCTCTCTCTCTCTCTCCCCCTCTCTCTCTTTTTCAGGCTGATCCCCTAGAGAGCAGAGGCTCTCTGAGTTCACTTTCCTGCCCAGGCTTCTAAGACCCTCTGGAGAAGGCACCTGAGGCCTTCGTGAACAGAGCAAGCCCCTGCAGGGGCTTTATTGGCTTTCTGCATAAACCAAGAAATATCAGCCTCTTTCTCTCTCCTTTACTTTCTTATCGGTCGACTCCAGACCACCAGGTTCCTGTCCATTAAAGGACCTCAACACCTAACCAATGAAATAATCCTGTGGCTGGCCTCACCCAACCACGATTTCCTCTGATCTAGAAGTTTAGGATTAGAGAAGGAAATGGCAAAACACTCCAGTATTCTTGCCTGGGAAATCCCATGGAAAGAGGGGCCTGGCAGGCTACAGTCCATGGGGTTGCAAAGAGTTGGACACAAGTGAGCAATTGAACAACAATCAAAAGGTGGGTAGGAGACCTAAACAGACGTTTCTCCAAAGAAGACATGCAGATGGTTAATAAGCACATGAAAAGATGCTCAACATCGCTCATTATTGGAGAAATGCAAATCAAAACTACAATGAGATAGCACCTCACACCAGTCAGAATGGTCCTCAGCAAAAAGTCTACAAACAATAAATCCTGGAGAGGGTGTGGGGAAAAGGGAACCCTCTTGCATTGCTAGTGGGAATGTAAATTGATACAGCCACTATGGAAGATAGTATAGAGATTCCTTAAAAAACTAGGGAAAAAACCACCATACGACCCAGCATTCCCACTCCTAGGCATATACCCTGAGGAAACCAAAATTGAAAAAGACACATGTATCCCAATGCTCATTGCAGCACTATTTGCAATAGACAGAGCATGGAAGCAACCTAGGTGTCCATTGACAGATGAATGGATAAAGAACCTGCGGTACACATATACAATGGAATTAACTACTCAGCCATAAAAAGGAATACATTTGAGTCAGTTCTAATAAGGTGGATGAACCTAGAGCCTATTATATAGAGTGAGGTAATTCAGAAAGAAAAAACTAATATTGTATATTAATGCATATATATGGAATCTAGAAAGATGGTACTGATGAACCTATTTGCAGAGAAGCAATGGAGAGGCAGACATAGAGAAAAGACTTGTGGACACAGGTTGGGGAAGAAGAGTGTGGGACAAATGGAGAGAGCAGTATGGAACCATATACATTGTCATATGTAACTTAGATAGCCAATGGGAATTTGCTGTATGACTTAGGGAACTCAAACTGGGGCTCTGTGACAACTTAGGGGGCTGGCATAGGGTGGAAGGTGGGAGGAAGGTTCAAGAGGGAGGGGACATACGTGTACCTTTGGCTGATTCATGTTGATGTATGATAGAAACCAGCATAATATTGTGAAACAATTATCCTTCAATTAGAAATAAATACATTAAAAAAGAAGAAGAAGAAGAAGACGTTCAGGTTGCTCTGGGAAGCCAGGGTGCCCCCCAAAACACACACACCTCCAATCCACTAGGCGACTGTGGAGGTTTGTTCCTTTAGACATCTGGGAGTTAGTTATATCTGTATGCTTATTATTTGTAGCGACACTCCAATATGTGACTCCAGCAAGGTAGCCTCCATTCTCTGTTCTCGCCCTTCCCAAATTCAATCTTCTTTCTTCCTTTCCTTTCTAACAGTTCTCTGAGCCCACTGGGACCCTCCTTTGTGGATAAACCAACATTGAGCTCCTCAGCCCATTCGTTGCACTCTACTTCCCTTTGCCCATTCCTGCATCTCTCTCAAGTGGAGGCTGCTCATTCTGATGGCTCCCAGATTGAGCATTCTCCTGCTCCCTGAACACTACTGCATACTATTACTCCTCCGCTTTTGTGTAAAAACCCCTCTCCTTCGGGGCCTGTGCTATGTGGCTCTGCCCTTATGTCATACAGCACCCTCCTGCTCGTTCCGTTTCCTCTGAGGAAGATGTGGTTCCTGGCTCAACCAGCCGAGATGCATTCAGCTGCAACCAGCATCTCATGGACCGGGAATCAAACATCCAATCAAACACCAAAATCCCATCCTTTCTTTCAGCCTTTCTTTCTTTGCAAAGAAAACAAAATGCAGCGATAGGGGACAGACGTGTGAGCATGCTAAGTCGCCTCAGGCACATCCGACTCTTTGCGACTCAGTCTTTTCCTTTTTAAAACATATTTATTCATTTGGCTGCACCAGGGCTTAGTTGCGGCACACAGGATTTTCTATCTGCATTGCAGCATGCAGGATTTTTGGTTGTGGCCTGTGAACTCTGAGCTGCAGCATGTGGGATCTAGCTCCCTGACCAGGGATTGAACCTGGGTCCCCTGCATTGGGAGTGCAGAATCTTAGGCACTGGACCACCAGGGAAGTCCCTCTAATCAATCTTTTTCCTACCACACTTGTTTCTACCTAAGGGTCTTAACACGTGCTGTCCCAATGCCTCCTCTCCTCTTCCCCTTGCTCAGGTGGGCACCTTATATACTTCAGGCATGTGTGCCTTTTCCCCAGGGAGGACAACCTAGGGCCCCCTTATCTAGCCCTCTCCACTGTCCTCTGGGCTTTCCAGGTGGTGTTAGTGGTAAAGAACCTGTCTGTCAATGCAGGAGACGTAAGAGACATGAATTTGATCCTTGGGTCGAGAAGATCCCCTGGAAAAGGACATTGCAACCCACTCCAGTATTCTTGCCTGGAAAATCCCATGAACAGAGGAGCCTGGGGGGCCATATGGTTGCAAAGAGTCCGACATGACTGAAGTGACTTAGCATGCTCACACGCACTGTCCTCTATCACTACATTTTGTTTTCTTCCCAGTATCTCTCTCACAACGTATAATGGTGTATTGCTGATTTATTTTACCATCATCTGTCAATTCCACCCATCTGTATGTTCCATGAGGATATGGGCCATGTCCATTTCATTGACTATTGCAGTCCCAGCACCTAGAACAATGCTTGGCACAAAGACCTTCCAGAAACATTTATTAAATGAATAAATAAATGAGTGAGTGAGCAAACGTTAGCCCTGTACTTTGGAAAAAGCCCTGTACTCCCACTGGCTTGTGGTTTCACTGTGAGTAGAGGTTGGCAGGGAAACTTTCACTGCTCCAGCAGAGCTGGGACTAGGGAACCGGAATTTTTTATAGACCACGCAGATCTTTTTTATGCTTTAATGAAGTTTGGAAAACAGAACCAGGGAAGGGCCTTCACCCACACACTAAATGCTGACCTAGGCTAGAGAACTTTGTGCTGTAGTCGGGAAGGTGAATCATTCTGGGGTTTTGTGGATTCCCCAGCACTGATGTAAATAGAAGCATTTAGAGAAAGCCATAAGTTACTCAGGCAATAAATGGAAATCAAGGGGAAAGGGATCCCTTAAACTTTGTAGAGACTGAAAAGTGTAGACTAATTTTAGCTTGTTATTAGTTTTCTGTTTTGCATGAGGAATTTTGGAGAGAATTTCGGTGTATATATTTCCCCTGTCTCCTTAACCAGGTGAATAAGTCACCGTAACCACTGAAAATCTTCTGTGGCAGCACATTTCATGCCCTGAAGAGAGATTTGGTTCTCAGAAGTACTCAAAAGCCACTTCAACGTAGGTGGCAAAACTGGGAAATATTGTTCTGGAAATCTGAACCTTAATCCTTCCTCATTTCACCCCCTTGCCAAAGAATCTCTGATGGGATGATGCCTTGAGATGACTTCTAGAGGTAAACAGGACATATTGCCGCTGTGCTTTGGCCACAGAGGAACTTCAGTTCTTCTCAGGGGCAAAGAAATGATGACCCAGAGAAATTTTTTCCAACATGATTCCCCAAAACCATGCCCTTTGTCTCTATTGAGCCCCCTCAAGGTATCTTGGGTGCTTGCTCTGGGCCAGGGGAGCAGAGGATCTAGTTCAGAAGCTCTTCCATCAAAATCAGTGTTCACAGACCCAGAAGAGTATTTGATTAGATCTGTACTCCAGGCTCCTTGTGATGGGATTTCGTGGGGGCTGGAGCGGGGATGAGGTTGAAAACAGAGATTTTGCACCTCTCGGTTAGAATCCTATCCCTAGAAGCTCACAAAAC
The DNA here is from genome assembly GCF_019923935.1 of Bubalus bubalis. NCBI lineage: Eukaryota > Metazoa > Chordata > Mammalia > Artiodactyla > Bovidae > Bubalus > Bubalus bubalis. Next base: position 142,221,258 of record NC_059157.1, on the reverse strand, counting down.
TTCAGGGTCTCACCCACATGCCGTGGGAGTCCTCATGTGGGAGCCCTCTAAAGAGAGTGACGAATGTCCCACCCAGAATCCCCCTTCCTCTCCCACCCTCTCCCACCCACCTCCTTTACCACAAGAGTAACTGCTCTTCTTACCCCACGCCCATCTCTGCTGCTAAAATGAGTTGGGGAAACACAGGGGTTGGAGGAGGGGAGGAAAGAACAGCAATTGCCTTACTTTTGTTTTCGGTTTGTTTGTTTTTAATTTGGTCACTTTAAATTTCTTTCAAAAAACTCAGACATCTTGCATTGTGAAGATGAATACCCTATGGTTACATCTCTAGGTCTACATTTAAGATTCATACTCTCCTTGCTAGCATGGGTCTTGGGTCCTTGGGATTTAAAAGAGCATTTGTCTCCTTTTAAAACCTGGAGTAACCTTACAAAGTCCCTTTCTATTAATGTTGACTTGACACAAAGCATGTCTGATTTCCCCTTTTCAGTTTTCTATTCCCTTTACCCTCTGCTTTCAGGCAAAGAGATGTGATAAATGACGGTGGACTGTACTCAGCTACTGCTTTTGGTACTATAGGTTCAACAAGGGTAGGGGTGAGGATCTTCATGCCATTTCTAACACCATCTATATGGGGAAAGATCTTCTATGTTCCAAACAAAGAACAGACAAGCAAACTAGTGGACCTAGTGTTACCATGGAAACAGTCCCTCAGTGTATGCATGGGCGGCCATACCCATAACACACATAAAGGCGGTGCCCTGGAGCAGTCTCTCTACAGCAATTCTTTTGGGACCTTGGGCAACCCCTGACCTCACTGAGTATTACTCAGAGTAAGCTACGGGGCTTCCCAGGTGGCTCAGTGGTAAAGAAGCTGCCTGCCAATGCAGGAAATGCAAGAGACTTGGGTTAGATCACTGGGTTGGGAAGATCCCCTGGAGAAGGAAATGGCAACCCACTCCAGTATTCTTGCCTGGGAAATCCCATGGACAGAGGAGCCTGGTGGACGACAGTCCATGGGCTCGCATAGAGTCCAACACAACTGAGTGAAATATTATGTGCACATGCAAGCTACACTGCTGTAACAAAAAGACCCATATGGTGATGGAAGTTCATTTCTTCCTCTCCTAATAGCCCAGGACAGATGCTCTGGCTCTGGAGCTGGGAGGATGAAGTTGTTTCCCATTGACATTCAGGGCACCAGGTCTTACGTGACTTAGGAAAGGAAAAAGCTAAGAGGCATGTTCATGGGAAGTGCTAAGGCCCTGGCTTGGAAGTGACTTGTCTCACGTAGGCTTACATGGCTTTGGCTAGAGCTCAGTCCTCTGGCTTTTCCTAAAGCAGGAGAGGCTGAGGAATGTCAGGGAGCTGTGAGTCCAGGAAGACGAGGTGGGTGGATATAGATGGCCTGCTAGCTGCCTCCACCATGCTGAGGCACAGTTTCTTTCAGGTTGAATTGCATCAGATGAGGGACCCTGAATTGACCCTTGGAGGGGCATCAGCATAGGTTTGAGACTAAGAAGGAAGGGGTGGGAAGTCCTGAAATGATGTTCACAGGGTCAACAGCACAGCCCCTCTTGTTGCTGGCAGCTGCAACTGCTGTGTCCTGCTTCCACTTCCCTCTTCAGTCCCTGGCTCAGCTAAACTTCCAGCTCCTAAACTGCTCTCCTCCTGGGCCTGCTCCCAGGAGGCCTCATCAGGCTCACAGTCTTTCCTAGCTCCTGGGACCCAATAATTGAGTTTCCTGGTCTCTTATTCAGCTGTCCACTGGAATTCCTGGCTTTCAGGCTTGCACATCCTGTAAGTCCCTTTCTGTTCCTCCTAATGTGGACAACAGCACCGGGGCTCTGAACCTTGTCCTGATGCCCCACCCCAGGCCACTGTCATTTATGGCCTCCACCTTGGCTTTGGCATGGTGGTCTCCTCTTTCCTTTCCCTCACCTCCTCTAGGCCCCCCATCCTGGCTGACTGCTGGTTTGGCCTTCCTGAAGCTGTCCCTTTCACACTGGAAGACACTCAGCTCTTTGCACCGCCCCCCACCCCAAACTCCAGACAGCATCTGTGTTTGGGGCTTTCTCCTGCCTGCGAGATGCTCCCTAGCCGGAAATCATCTGTGATCCAGGCAATTCAGAAGATGTAGAGCCATAAAATACAGTCAGTAAGAATCTTTCACTTGTCACTTTGCAGATGTCAACAGCTTTGCAGTGGTGGCGTTTTAAATGCAGGTGATCTGCCATCTTCTTCCCATCTAAGTTAAAAACCCATGGTTTATATTTAATTAATTTCTTTTTATGTCCTAAGTATCGCGACACATATATACTTCTTTGTTTACTCCACAGCACCTAGCCCACACGAAGCGCTCACTAAATACTACTAGAATCAGCATTCCCCATCCATTTACTATGTAAAGGGAAATTATTTTTATAGTGAAGATTTAGAGGACTTTAAATGCCACTGCTTAGCTCTCAAAATAAGTATTACAAATGAAGCAATCATAGAAGAGGCTGAACATGTACCTCTACTGAGGAAAATTATATTAAAAACCCAAAAGGCCATTTACGGACTACATACAAGAAAGAAGTAAAGCTAGATATGTACTGTATCGTTCTGAAGTTTGCTTTGTCATTGTACTTCTAGTGTGGTCTGGCTGTGTTTTTAACAGTCTTATAACTACATTTTGAAATGAGGATCTGTCTTGATAAAAATACAGAAGCTATAAGGAGAAATATGTTTGCAGCCTGTAAGTTCGCTTAACCAAATAATTCATTAGAATTTCATTTATATCTTTTTGCACAGTGGACCTTGAGAAGGAGCTGAAGTTATGGAATGATAGTTCAGGTTTGAAAAGGGAAGTCTGTTAGGTCAGAGACAAATTCTTCTTTCTAGAATCCAACTCATCTGAAATGAGGCCGAAAACTGATAGATGGTTTAAAAGGAAATGTTTGACTGAAGACTGCCTGCTGTACCCATAGCTACCTGCCCACCATGGCTCCCTGCTGACGGCTGTACTAATTATAGAAAAACAAGTTGAGTGGAAGATGAATTATGTAAATTTACATTGACTGAGGATCCTGTTGGAGCCTTTAGGAATTTTGATTAATAAAAATAAACCTAGGATTTTCTTATATTGAAAAGCTATTAGAAGATGAAATATAATTTGCTGTAGTCTTAGAATAAAATCTAAATCAGCCAAAACAACATTTATTAGCTTTTTTTTAAATTTCTTACTGATTATTCATTATATTACATATAATTACATGTCATCATATGTGTATCATTTATTACTGTGAATCACTTGCTGGTAACAGCCATTTTGTGGATTGGAAAGGAAGCATAAAGTGTGCTTTAGGCTATATGTTTATGTTTTTATTTATGAAAAATAGTGAAAGATGCCCCAAAAGTCATGTTTTTCATAAACCCACGCTGTTAAAAGAGAAGCCTGCAAATTTTTCTCTGATCCATTTCAACAATTTTCTTACTTTAAAATATTTGTTATTTTAAGGTATTTTAAAATATAAACCTAGCTTAAAAGCTGAGGATTAGAAAATATTTTATTTAAAAAATTTATTTAAATATTTTAAAATATTTCTTATTTTAAAATATTTTAAAATATTTCTTATTTTAAAATATTTTAAAATATTTCTTATTTTAAAATATTTTAAAATATTTCTTATTTTAAAATATTTTAAAATATAAACCTAGTTTAAAAGCTGAGGATTAGAAGACAATGAAGAATGGTATCAACCTGCTAAAAGAAAACATTTTTGTTTGTGTTCATAGATGAGCCATTGAAACAATACCTTAATTAATTTGCTTAACTTGGTTCTTTACACATTTAGAAATTTGATAAACTCAGACTTAGTGAATATGTTAACAAAAGTAAATGAAACTGGTATTTAAACATTTTTTTAGTGAAATATTACTCAACACAATTTAACACACTGTAATTTTAAATGAATCTTTTTTCCAACTCAGAGACATTGGAAATGCTGTTAATTGTTTCAGTCGCCCACTCACTGAACCAAAAAAAAAAAAATGACTTATTACTTGCTACATATCAGGAAGGTGAAAGGTCTGCCACTAAACTTGCCCAATTCACAGGGAAGCTCTGTTCTCACTCTCCATCATCATAGCACTTTGACTAAGTGGGGAAAGCACAGTGTGAATGCAAAACACTCTACGTTTCTTGCAGCTCTTCATTGCCAAGTATGTATATTTTAATAGAGTAGTTCAGGGGAGAATACCCAAGCCTTTTCCAAAGGCAGATAGATCTCTCACGATTTGTGTTACACTGAAAACCTCTGTACAGACAAAGAACAGCTCAAGGATACTTGAGAGTTCATATTTAGCACTGACACAGCACTTTCATCTGTAACGTGCTTTACAAACATTAGCTAATTAAGAGGAACAACACCCCTGCAAGGTATTTAACAGGATGCGAAAATGAAAAGCTACAAGAAAGCCAGAATGAATAAATCATGCATTGTTAAATCAACATGACCTGAAAACCAGCAAGACCCCTTTCCCCATTTCTTGCCCTGACAGTATTTTGGGAAAGGCAAAGTCAGATTTTATGCCAGGTGTTGGGGACAGTGGGATGATGTCTGGATGGGGGGATGGTGATAAAGTTCCATGTATCACGTTTGCGGAGGGAAATGTTCTACTAGCTCAGAGAGGGGGTTTCAAGAATATAACCTTTTTAGAAGTACCCGGGAGAATAGGAAATCAATACAGTATTCAATTAATCTACTGCAGATTGACTTCACATAAAGGAGCCCCAACCAGGAACATACCCCGCTAGGAAATCTGACAGTGCACAGTTGGAGAGTCTAAGAGGGCAGGAACGTGGCCTGGGGTATAATCTGCATTTTTCATTCTTTCAGGAGGTGGGAGCGGGCATTGTGACAGCTCTGGGGTCTGACTGCAGGCTTCCCTCACCTATCCTGTGACATGAAAGCAGTCTCAATAGGTAACAGTGTTACACAGTGGTTAAGTGGAATCAGTTCCAGTAACTTTTGGAAGACAGAATGGACTGTCATTCAGAGGAATCTGAAGTTTAGGGCTTTGGATGAAGAAGACTGCGATTCTAAATAACCAGAGCCTCTGTTTTTCCTCTTTTTTCCCCTTTGCCACACCACCCAACGTGAGGGATCGTAGTTCCCCCACCAGGGACCAAACCCACGTATCCTGCCGTGGAAGCACGGAGTCGTAACCACTGGGAATTCCTCTTCATCTATTTATGGTTTAATAATCTCTCTTTCTCTCAAAGAGGTGCTGGAAAATGGAAGGAAATGGATGTGAGAATTTAAAAGCAGAGTAGATGCTCAATGAACTGTAGTTCTCTTCTGTTTACTGCCTTGGGTGAGCTTGGCTATGAGGCAGGTACATAGATAGGGGCGTTCAAGAATATAATTTTTTTATAAGTACCCAAGAGAATAGGAAATCAATACAGTATTTAAGTAATCTACTGCAGACTGACTTCACATAAAGGAGCCCCAGCCTGTCTTAGACTTAGGAGGTATGTCATTGGGTGGAAGCAGTTTTAGAGTCAGGACACACCCCTCTAGTGTCCCCAAGAGGCCATGTCTAACGGGAGCCCCAAGAGTTGCTGAGCACTTTCACTGTGGCTCATCCAAGAGATGACCTGACACTGTAGTCCACGCCAGATTCCAAAACTTAGTAAAAGAAAAGGAATGTAAAATATTTTGTTCATAATTTTTTTAATATTTATTACATGTTGAAATGGGAATATTTTGGACATATTGGGTTAAAGAAAATATATGAAAATTAATTCGACCTCTTTTCACTTTTAAAAATTGTGGCTGGGGAAAACAAAGTTGCATATGGAGCTCACATTTGTGGTTCACATTATGTTTCTATCAGGCAATGTTGCCTTGGAACATAACTCTCAAATAGCTTAGTTCACACACTTCATCAGTGAAAAAGGATTTGAGAATGTGTCCCTAAATATAAAATTTTTAATTTATAAGTATACTTTTTAAATGGAATTCCCAGGTGGCTCAGTGGTAAAGAATCCACCTGCCAATGAGGGAGACTCAGGTGACATGGATTCAATCCCTGGGTCAGGAAGATGCCCTGGAGAAAGAAATAGCAACCCGTTCCAGTATTCTTGCCTGGGAAATTCCACAGACAGAGGAGTCTGGAGGGCTACAGTTCATGGGATTGCAAAGAGTCAGACATGACTGAGCACACACACACATATTTTATAAATAAACATTGGAGACATACAACAGCAGAAACAAACAAATGGATAGAAGTCTGGGTATCTTCTTCTCACCCTGGATGATCATACGTATCCTGTAAAGTACACCGGCCCTTTGGAAATTGCTGCCTTAGATGAGGCAAAGGACTCCCAGTCTCCTTTGGGGAGTAGGGACAGTAGGTGATTATAATTGGAAGGAAACAAAATTACAATAAAAATTGTAACAAGACACAGATTGCACAAATACAACCAAAGTAAAATATTAACAATGTAATAACATGGGTAATGGAGAAGGCAATGGCACCCCACTCCAGTACTCTTGCCTGGAAAATCCCATGGACGGAGGAGTCTGGTGGGCTGCCGTCTATGGGGTCGCAGAGAGTCGGACACGACTGAAGTGACTTAGCAGCAGCAACATGGGTAAGGGAGAAAAAAACAACAACAAAACCTGAACAGTAGGCTTCCCTCAGTTGTAGTTGCAGAATTGTTGGTTAGGGTGTGGCCAAGTGAGGAGGGCCAAGTGAGAGGTCATGAGATCTAGCCAAGAAGCTCTGAGTTTCCCTGGTGGCTCAGATGGTAAAGAACCTACGTGCAGTGCAGGAGACCTGGGTTCGATGCCTGGATGGGGAAGATTCCCCTGGAAAATGGAATGGCAACCCATTCCAGTATTCTTGCCTGGAGAGTCCCATGGACAGAAGAGCCTGATGGGCTACAGTCCATGAGGTCACGAAGAGTCATGTAGAACTTTACAAGATTATGGAGGAGGGACTAAGGCATATCCTAGGTTTTGTCTGGTAACTTCTCTCACTACTTCCCTACAGCAAAGAGGAGCAGATACTGGGTTTCCTCTTCGTTAAGAAGAGAGGAAAGGAAAGTGCTGGGGAGGAAGAGAGTGTAGAAAGAGCCAATGCCTATGATTTCAGTCTTCTGAGCAGAGGCATTGATCCCACTCCACATAGGGCCCATGAGGTGGCAAGACCTTTCTGAAGAGAAGCGTTGGGAAATGGTAAGATGACACCCCACTCCAGTACTCTTGCCTGGAAAATCCCATGGATGGAGGAGCCTGGTGGGCTGCAGTCCATGGGGTCGCTAAGAGTTGGACATGACTGAGCGACTTCACTTTCACTTTTCACTTTCATGCATTGGAGAAGGAAATGGCAACCCACTCCAGTGTTCTTGCCTGGAGAATCCCAGGGACAGGGGAGCCTGGTGGGCTGCGGTCTATGGGGTTGCACAGAGTTGAACACGACTGAAGCAAGTTAGCAGCAGTGAGTAGCAAAGAAAAACTCCTGTGCCCAAGCAGGGCCCAAGAACCAACAAGATTATGGGCTTGGGTGAGGCATGAGGCTCTATGTGCACTAGAGACCAGACAACCTGCCCCATATGTTCTACAGTACACTAGACCATCTGGGACTCCTGGAGGACCTTAGTGGTGGGAAGAATCCCAAATCATGACTGAGATTAATTTCCTGGCAGCAGAATTATCTAAACTAAAGATACATAGAAATGTAACACATTTTTAATGAAAAATACAGTAATTAGTAAATATACAAATTTAAATAGTTTAAACAGAGTTTGTGTGTGTGTATATATATATATATATGCCTGATTCTATAAGGAAAAGGACATCTTTTTGGGGTGTTAGTTCTAAAAGGTCTTGTAGGTCTTCATAGAACCGTTCAACTTCAGCTTCTTCAGCATTACTGGTTGGGGCATAGACTTGGATTACTGTGATATTAAATGGTTTGCCTTGGAAACGAACAGAGATCATTCTGTCGTTTTTGAGATTGCATCCAAGTACTGCATTTCATACTCTTTTGTTGACCATGATGGCTACTCCATTTCTTCTAAGGGATTCCTGCCCGCAGTAGTAGATATAATGGTCATCTGTGTTAAATTCATCCATTCCAGTCCATTTTAGTTCGCTGATTCCTAGAATGTCGATGTTCACTCTAGCCATCTTCTGTTTGACCACTTCCAATTTGCCTTGATTCATGGACCTGACATTCCAGGTTCCTATGCAATATTGCTCTTTACAGCATCGGACCTTGCTTCTATCACCAGTCACATCCACAGCTGGGTATTCTTTTTGCTTTGGCTCCATCCCTTCATTCTTTCTGGTGTTACTTCTCCACTGATCTCCAGTAGCATATTGGGCACCTACAGACCTGGGGAGTTCTTCTTTCAGTATCCTATCACTTTGCCTTTTCATACTGTTCATGGGGTTCTCAAGGCAAGAATACTGAAGTGGTTTGCCATTCTCTTCTCCAGTGGACCACATTCTGTCAGACCTCTCCACCATGACCAGCCCATCTTGGGTGGCCCCACAGGGCATGGCTTAGTTTGAGTTAGACAAGGCTGTGGTCTTGAGTTAGACAAGGCCCTAGATTGACTAGTTTTCTGTGATTATGGTTTCTGCCCTCTGATGCCCTCTTGCAACACCTACCGTCTTACTTGGGTTTCTCTTACCTTGGGTGTGGGGTATCTCTTCACGACTGCTCCAGCAAAGTGCATGAGCTGCTCCTTACCTTGGACGAGGGGTATCTCCTCACTGCCACCCCTCCTGACCTTGAATGTGGAGTAGCTCCTCTAGGTCCTCCTGCCCCCACGCAGCCACTCACCTAGAGCCAGACATCCTGGAATGTGAAATCAAGTGGGCCTTAGAAAGCATCACTATGAACAAAGCTAGTGGAGGTGATGGAATTCCAGTTGAGCTATTTCAAATCCTGAAAGATGATGCTGTGAAAGTGCTGCACTCAATATGCCAGCAAATTTGGAAAACTCAGCAGTGGCCACAGGACTGGAAAAGGCCCATTTTCATTCCCATCCCAAAGAAAGGCAATGCCAAAGAATTCCCAAACTACCACACAATTGCACTCATCACACACGCTAGTAAAATAATGCTCAAAATTCTCCAAGCCAGGCTTCAGCAATACGTGAACTGTGAACTTCCAGATATTCAAGCTGGTTTTAGAAAAGACAGAGGAACCAGAGATCAAATTGCCAACATCCGCTGCATCATGGAAAAAGTAAGAGAGTTCCAGAAAACCATCTATTTCTGCTTTATTGACTATGCCAAAGCCTTTGACTGTGTGGATCACAATAAACTGTGGAAAATTCTGAAAGAGATGGGAATACCAGACCACCTGACCTGCCTCTTGAGAAACCTATATGCAGGTCAGGAAGCAACAGTTAGAACTGGACATGGAACAACAGACTGGTTCCAAATAGGAAAAGGAGTATGTCAAGGCTGTATATTGTCACCCTGCTTATTTAACTTCTATGCAGAGTACATCATGAGAAACACTGGGCTGGAAGAAGCACAAGCTGGAATCAAGATTTCCGGGAGAAATATCAATAACCTCAGATATGCAGATGACACCACCCTTATGGCAGAAAGTGAAGAGGAACTAAAAAGCCTCTTGATGAAAGTCAAAGAGGAGAGTGAAAAAGTTGGCTTAAAGCTAAACATTCATAAAATGAAGATCATGGCATCTGGTCCCATTACTTCATGGGAAATAGATGGGGAAACAGTGGAAACAGTGTCGGACTTTCTTTTTTGGGGCTCCCAAATCACTGCAGATGGTGACTGCAGCCATGAAATTAAAAGACGCTTACTCCTTGGAAGAAAAGTTATGACCAACCTAGATAGCATATTGAAAAGCAGAGACATTATTTTGCCAACAAAGGTCCATCTAGTCAAGGCTATGGTTTTTCCAGTGGTCATGTATGGATGTGAGAGTTGGACTGTGAAGAAAGCTGAGTGCTGAAGAATTGATGCTTTTGAACTGTGGTGCTGGAGGAGACTCTTGAGAGTCCCTTGGACTGCAAGGAGATCCAACCAGTCCATTCTAGGGGAGATCAGCCCTGGGTGTTCTTTGTAAGGAATGATGCTAAAGCTGAAACTCCAGTACCTTGGCCACCTCATGCGAAGAGTTGACTCATTGGAAAAGATTCGGATGCTGGGAGGGATTGGGGACAGGAGAAAGAGGGGACGATGGAGGATGAGATGGCTGGATGGCATCACTGACTCGATGGACGTGAATTTGAGTGAACTCCAGGAGATGGTGATGGACAGGGAGGCCTGGTGTGCTGCGATTCATGGGGTCGCAAAGAGTCGGACATGACTAAGGGACTGAACTGAACTGAACTGATGCCTGATTCATTGTGCTGTTTGCCTTAATACAACATTGCAAATCAACTATCCTCCATAAAAAATTTTTTAATGTTTTAAAATAAAATATGGAATAGAAATGAAATTAAAATTCCCTGTCCCACCTCCACAGTCCAGATTCCCACTTCCTAGGAACAACCACCTTCAGCTTTTTTAGCTGTTTCTTCTCAGGCTTACCTCCATAATTCTAAATAAGGTGTTCTTACTATTCCTAAAGTTTTTGAGTTTTATACTGTCTAAGGACTTCTCATATAGAAGATGACAGTTCATACACACATGCACACTCACACACTTTGTCTCCCCTTTCTCCTCTAAATATATTAATAGTTATATTGCAATTTCATCATTTTGGTTATTAATAGAGCATTTACATCGTTATTACTATGCCAATTTTATTCACAGCTGAGCCAAGTAATGTATTGTAATTTCCTTTCTTGAAATAATTTTTTTTCTAGAATTCATAAGTGTCTAAAAAAAACTTTGCTTACTTTTTTTATTTATCTACGAACCACTCATTCATTATCAGATTTTCTCACTACACAATAAGGCTCTCTCAGTGCATTCAAACATTAGGAAGTGTGTCATTTTTCTGTCATTTCTCACGCTGATGTGTTACACTGGATTGGAACACACTTGTCATTCTGGGGCTTCCTTCCCCCATCAGTCTCACATTTCCCTTTGCCCTCATTTCTTGAATTCTTTTTTTATTTTTCTTCTTGTGGTTTTATGCTTACTTTATTCATTTACTTCACTTATTTTTTAGAGGTATCTTTTTAAAATATTTATTTATTTTGGCTGCAGTGGGTCTTAGTTGCAGCATGCAAGATCTAGTTCCCCCACCAGGGATAGAACCTGGGACCCCTGCATTGGGAATGCAGAGTCTCAGCCACTGGACCACCAGGGACGTCCTCCATTGACTTCACTTTTAATGAAGGTTCAGGAAGATGCAGATACTAGTGAAAAATGATACGTTCCAATCTCAGTCTTGTAGAGTAAAGGTCATAGCAGCCTCTCAGAAACAGCCTCTGCAAAACCAGACTCCGCATGGGTGCAACGCCAATGACACACGTAAGAGAAGCATCTCCTCCAGCTGTTGCTGACGCCAACCATCTGCATGATGGCTGACTCCACAACCAAACGTAGCGTCCTCTTACATTCTACTAACACATTAATTTGGGGCTGCAAATATCACATTATATAAATCCTAACATCATTCTGTAAGTTTTGGAAAGCAGTTCTTAGTCATATGGGAAAGGAAGTGCTCACATGATTGTGGGTCATCCATCTCTAAGAACCAAAGCAGCCCCAGTGGGTTCTTAGCAGCCCCCAAGTGGGACATTTTGAGCAAAACCACACTGTAATGGATTGAGATACATGAAATGTGCTGAAATCTATGAGTTCATAAGGACACAAGAAATTAAAGCCCCCCAAAACTCCTTGGTTATCTTTAGAGGATGCTCATCCTTCTGAAAACCGGTAAATAAAAGGAAAGAATCAAATATCCTGCCGTTTCTGAAAACAATAACATAAAGCTATATTTCAGGTCCAGCAACAGATGGAAAGGGAGAGTTCCTTTACAAAAAAAAAAGTATTTGGCTGCTCTGCTGGGTTCTAGTTGTGGCATGCAGGATCTCAGATCTTTATCGCAGTATGTGGGATCTTTTTTGGTTGCAGTATGTGGGATCTAGTTCTTCGCAGTATGGGCCACCAAGACCTGGGCTTGATCCTTGAGTTGGGAAGATCCCCTGGAGAAGGGAAGGGCTACCTACCTACTCCAGTATTCTTGCCTGGAGAATCCAATGGACAGAGGAGCCTGGTGGGCTACAGTCCATGGGCTTGCAAAGAGTTGGACACAACTTGGTGACTTTCACTTCATGTGTGGGATCTAATCCCCTGACCAGGGGTCAAACCTGGGCCCCCTGCATTGGGAGCACAGAGTCTTAGCTACTGGAACACCAGGGAAGTCCTGAGAGTTCTTTTTAAAAAACATCCCCACTAATGTATGAGGAAGGAGTAAATAAGTGCAGCCCCTAAGGAAACAATGGATCCAGGCAATGATCATCAGCGGTTACTAAAATCAATTACTGAAAACTGATGGGGATCTTTGTAATGGAGTGGCTGTAATTGCTGAGTATGAGAATGTGTGCCAGAGTCAGTGATAGGGAGTGGTGGGGCCGTGGCAAATTCTATCTGAAGTCATTTAAATCCAATGCCAGAGAGAGAAAGAGAGAATGAGAGAGTATGAACCAACACTAGAGACCAAACAGCATAGGCCTAGGCTATATCCTTAGCCAAAGTAGTGATCCCCACAGTAGACCTGAACCTATACTTGAGCCATATCTCAACTTTTTTCCAGAGGTATTAATTCAACTTTTGGCCATTTCCACCTCTTGGACAGTCAGTAGAGAATTCTAGCATCTAGTCAGAATGGATTAAACAATACTATGCTTATTGAACTGACAAAGCAAGAATTGGTAGGAAATGCCCTACCAGGAAAAAGGCAGTCCCTTGGGGAGTCTGTCTGTGTTGATTTAATGATAAAGAATCTGTACACCAAGGGTGTCAGCCAGACCGGAAATTCCTTCTGGTGGAGAGTCAGAAGTGCCCCAGTTGGACTGATAGGCTGTGGCCATATTGATTGGCTCCAAAGGGCATCCTTATACACATACAGGCAAAGGGCATATCTAAACTTTGCAGTCACTGGAGACTTTCCTGGCCTCTGAAAGGGAGTGGAAGGAAGTGGGTGAAGGGCCTAAGAAAGTGGCACAAAACCTACCTCTTCTTTCCTCCCTGTGATCAATTGATTTTTATTCAATTTAAAGACAATTCTGAGATTCTTCCTAAATACTAGAGAAATGTCAAAAGTTGGTAGAAATTATTTATTTTTTAAAAATGGGATTTTTGCTCTGTTTCAGGATCTTGACAAAAGGATTATTAATGTATTTGGTGGGTTAGCAGTAAGACTGACGGTATCAACTTTTGCACAGTTAAGAACAAACACTTCTTGAGAGTATGATGTAAAGACCCATACCAACCCCTGTGGTAAGACAGACGTAAGTAAGATGCAGTTTCCACCCTGCCAGATCTTAAAATATAGATGAAAATCTGAGATTGTAAAATAACACTGTAAGACATAATGTGGTAAATGTAAATGACTGTGAAATTAGGAAAGGCAGAGATGGACAGACAAAGCTTCACAAAAGACCCGGGGGATTGACTCTAGCTTTGCAGGGTGGTCTGAATTTCAGTAAGCGTTAAAGGGAGAGAACGGTTTATTCCCATCTAATTCTTCCATGGTATACTAGATGTTGCCAGGGTATGACTGTCTTCATTCCCTCTGAAGAAACTGCCTTGCCCAAAGGCTCTTCTAGGCAGTCATGTTTCAATGCCTGCGACCCGCATTCCAGCAGTTTAGGCAAGAGGTGGTCTCCTGTCACCCCCCAGTGCAGTCTGACTACTACAGCCGGGCTTAGATGGACATTCTGAGCCCATGAAAGTCTTCTTTTTGATAATGTAAATGTAGGAACATAAAAGAGCTCAAGTTAAATAATGCCACGCGTGCTCAGTCGTGTCTGACTCTGTGACCCCATGGACTGTAACCTGCTAGGCTCCTTTGTCCATGGAATTTTCCAGGCAAGAATACTGAAGTGGGTTGCCATTCCTGACCCAGGGATGGAACTTGCTTGTCTCGGGTCTCCTGCATTGGCAGGCGGATTCTCTACCACTAGCACCACCTAGGAAGCCCAAAAGGATGCCATATGTAAGTCAAAGTTACGAAGGAAAGAGGGTGGTGCCAGGTTACCTTGGAGCATGAGAGCTTTCTGGTTCCAGTAACAGGTCTTCTTATAATCCTCCACCTCTAAGTGACTTGAAGTAAATACAATGGATAACTGTTCCTTAACAAAATTATCTGATTAAATTCTATGGACAATACTATTTCAATGGAAATAGTAACAAAGTTTTTTTTTCTCTCTTAGCTCTGAGACTGTCTTGGTACAAATACCTTGAAAGCCATTTTAGTAATTATAAGGTGGACATTGGCCTTGCCTTTGTATGTGAGAGGATTTGACAAATGGTGTAAGTTAGTCAGAACTTCTGGTTTCTCTCTGTTTTACCTCCAACTTCTTTCCCACCCTCCTTTATTTCTTGTCTCATGGATGAAATAAGAGCAATGAGAAATTAGGTGGGAAATAAAATCAAACCAAGTGTAGAGTGAACACACAACTGTGTCTGGATGTAGCCTACAAATTTGCTTCTGAGCATCAAAGTACCTGAAGGGAAACCTGGTTAATAACAACCTTTTTAGTATTTGCGATAGAAGCAAAACAGTTGAAGCTCAACAGAAATTTCTCTCATGAGTCCTCATAAAGGGAATACCATTCGCAACCAGCAGATGACAGGTGGCTCTTACAAAAATCCTGCCAAGGAGGCGATCTCTCCTTGTTTCAAGTATGAAGACTTTGAATGGTTGATTTGATCCAAGGTGGGGGAAAAAATCTAAGGGGGAGAAGACATAACATGCCTAAGAAGAGTGAACGGCTTTCCAGTGCTCAAGGAAATCTTTGATGAATAGCATTCCTCACAACTGTATTTTGATAAGAATTAAAGAGCAGAGGACTTCCCTGTAGCTCAAACAGTAAAGAATCTGACTGCAATGAAGGAGATCAGGGTTCAAACCTTGGGTCGGGAAGATCCTCTGGAGAAGGGAATGGTAATCTGCTCCAGTATTCTTGCGTGGACAATCCCATGGACAGAGAAGCCTGGTGGGCTACAGTCCATGGGGTCACAAAGAGTCAGATGTGACTGAGCAACTAACACATATAACATATAAAAGTGCAGAGAGGGACTTCCCTGGTGGTGCATGGATAGAATCTGCTCAGCAATGCAGGGGACACAGGTTCAACCCTGGTCCAGGAAGATCCCACATGCCTGGAGCAACTAAGCCTGTGCACCACAACTACTAAGACCCACTCTAGAGCTTGCTAGCAGCAACGACTGAGCCCGCATGCTGCAACTACTGAAGCCTGTGAGCCTAGAACCTGTGCTCTAGAACCCGTGCAACAAGAAAAGCCACCGTAATGAGAAGCCTGTGCACTGTGACGAAGAGTAGTCCCTGCTCGCTGCAAATAGAGAAAACCCCACACAAAGCAACAAAGACCTGCTGCTGCTGCTAAGTCGCTTCAGTCGTGTCCGACTCTGTGCGACCCCACAGACGGCAGCCCACCAGGCTCCGCCATCCCTGGGATTCTCCAGGCAAGAACAAAGACCTAGCACGGTAAAAAATTAAAAAAAAAAATTAAGAAAAAGGGGAGGTGGCAGAGAGACTGTATCCTTTAGGATAGAAATTGTATACAGCTGACAACAGCAGATGTGTATTTCTGACATTTTGGTATTCTGGGCAGTCAATGGCGTTAGTGTCATACTTGGCATCACTTTCTGGAAGCAAGGGACCAAACTTGGGAGAGGGGAAACCAGAGATCTTCCAGTTTAGGTGAAGTTCTCAGTTGAATGTCTGAGCAGATGTTGGGGTGTTGATGATGTCATAGAAGCCTGTTGGAGACTGGACTCACTTCCTTTTGGGCTGACTGTGAACTCTGCGGTGTATACTTGGTGGAAGGCCTGAGGAGCCTGCAGCAGTGTGGGTAATTGTTTACAGCTAAGTAATTTGGTAACATTTCTTGGCAAGTTGTTATCCATTTTCTTACAATTATGCTAATACAATGTTTATTTTGTCTATTTTTAAATGTGTAAAACATACTGAATGCCTGGCCCTTGTCCATCCAGGAGAAAGCAACAGAAGCACATGAGGAAAATATTATGCAGAGCTTCTTTTCGACAAACTGATTTATTTAAAAATCAACAAAGTGGCTAATGGAACTTTAGGGTAGTAATTTCACATTTATATTGCCCTTTAATGAGCCCATGTGGTTTCTTTAAAATCTATATTACCTGTGTAAAGAAAACCTATTCATTAGGAGCCCAGTCTCTGATTTCAGTAACAGAGAAAATATTCATATCCCACAGAGACCAATTCTAGTGAGCTTTAAAATTCAAGATATTTAACTTTAAGAATATAAGACTTTATTATCAACACTTATTTCCCATGCTGTCAGCTGAAAGAATATGTTGACCACCTATTGTAACTAGTTTAACTGGTAAATGATTGAGACATTAATGGATAAAACAACAGAGTTGTTAATATTTTTCCTAGGAAAATAACTTTCATACTTATTTTAGGCATATTTGCAAATAACCATCTTACTGTCTGAGGTTTTAGTATAGAACTTTATAATTAATTTATAAATAAAAATGTATATGTCAATTCCAATTGGCTAAGTCTGTATTTTTATGTTAAATCATACAAGGAGAAAGTTTAATTGGCCTAATTAATTATCATCAACTTCTCTTACTCAGCTTTTTGGGTCAGGCTAAGACTAAGTTGTTGACAAGCCTATGGTTTGGATCCCACTCCTCATCCACTCAGTAATCATCCTTAATTTTTTTGTTTTTGGTTGCCCCACTAGGCATGTGGGATCCCAGTTTCCTAGTTTCCCAACCAGGGGTCAAACTGGCACCTCCTGCAGTGGATGTGCAGAGTCTAAACCACTGGACCGCCCCCTGAGAAGTCCCGTGATCATCCATCCTTTGTTCAAAGAAAAGTCCGGAATCACAGTAAGGGAGTGTGAGCAGGGTGGTTTCTGTCATAAGAGGATGGAGGAGTTGCATGCATCATGATCTATGTATTTCACATTAGAAGGGTTCAGTCTTTCTGTATTATTAACAACATCGATACACAACCTTATTATACACTTGTCCATGGTTTGCACTTGTCCATTAACTTAGGATGAATTTCCAGAAGAGTAACTGTTGAGTCAATGGGTATAAAACTTTTTAATTTTGCTACCTATCTTGTCTCATTTTTACCATTATATTTCTCTTGTTCTCTTAATATTTCAATTACTGAACACTGAGAATATAATACTCCCTCTCTTCATGTGTGTAAACATTTAAGAAATAAAAGTTTCACTTCTGTAATTAACTCACAAATATGGTTGAGTCTTACAACCTTGTGCTTTTCCTTTTTTTTTTTTTCTATGAAACTGTTTTTGAAAGAATTTTAATATTATTTTGGGAAGTATTTCTATTTCTAGAATTTTTTTTTTTTTTTTTTACTTCAGGAAAAGTTAGGACAGCTTGACTGCTGCCAGGGAGATTACAATCCAAGAAAGAAGGAAAGATAAAATTCCAGGTGCTCTTTTTCACTTAATTTGGCAAATTTTGTAAAAGAATAATTAAAAAAAAACCCAAACTGGTCTCAGCATGGTGGAACAGCTGACAAAGTTTGGAAAGTTGAGCCTGGCTCTTTTCTCAGGGAAGACTTTGCCCTGCCTGCCCAAGCGGCTGGTCTGAGGGATCCTGTTTCTGTGGGCATCCCTGGTCACAGTTCAGGGAGGAGAATTCTTCCCTGTGCTTTTCTTTATACTGCTCGTGGTGTAGAGCTTCTCAGATTGAGAGAGCAGAGGAGCACCTGGGCATTTATGCAAAGTAGCGATTTCTGTGCTCCAATCTCTGAGATAGTCTAACTACGTAATTCCAGGGCCCAGGGAACTATTCGTTTAAAAAGTTCCTCAGATAACTGGCCCAGGTGCTTGATAAACCACACTTTGGGAAATATTGCTTCAGGGACTTAATGGGTACTTTTGGGGTGAGAGGAAATGAAAATTAAAAGTTTTCTATTTAAAAAGAGTATGTTCTATTTTTAAAAATGGTTATGCTACTCTTTGTTTTAGTAAGTCAGTTCTGGGTCTTATCAAGCAACTTTCTTAAAGAGTGTATTGAACCCTGTCTCTCCAATACTTTGTAAACAAGAATGGCAATTGTGCTAAGTCAGTTTTGTCTGACTCTTTGTGACCCTATGAGACCATAGCCCAACTGGGTCCTCTGTCCATGGGATTCTCCAGGCTAGAATGCTGGAGTGAATTGCCATGCCCTGCTCCAAGAGATTTCCCCACCCCAGGATCGATCCTGCATTGACAGATGGGTTCTTTACCACTGGCACCACCTGTGAAGCCCAAGAATGCAATTCGCCCTTGCTTTTTCCTATTATCCATCCTATTTAATTTACTCCTCTGTCTCATAGTCTTCCATTCCTGAATCCTCTGGTTCTCCCTCTGGACCATGCCAGAATCCACTAAGGAGCTCTACAGTTTCTCCTGATCCTTCTTTAGGAATTAGTATTTCGAAAGACTAGTCATAGGTCAAGGAGTATGCGGGAAGGTCATTTGGCTGTCTGCCAGGAAAGGACCCAGCTGATGTTATCTGGACTAATTAGAGCCTGGCTCTTTGCCTTGAAGGTTCAGATATTTGATTTTGTCAACAAACAAGAGTGGATTTGGTCTGTGAGCAGGCAGGTTCACTTTAACCAAAGTCACAGCCGGTGGTACACACAACCAGCCTGCCGCATATTTGTTTACAGTTAGAAAGGAACTGGAATATTTGCACTCCAGTGCTTTGGGAAGTCCAATCATAATCAGAATTTGCTTCCTGGGTAAGAAATCAGAATAAAGGAGATTCAATACATAATTAGCTTTCTGGGTACCTTAAGGCTGGTGCATTCATTGCCACAACTTGGATAGCCTTGCTAATCTTGCTGCCTGGATAGCTTACGGAGGGATATATTTATTTTGTAGATTTGTTCATTCTATCAGTTGTTTTACTCTGACCAGAGAACTATGCTTTTTCTTCACAATGACTTTATTTGTTTCTGCTTCCCTCCTTCTTTGTTTTGTTCCTTTCTCTCTTTTTGTATGTATTTACAGGTAATTTTTATTATCCTTTTCCCAAGTTATAGCTTAAGAGTAGGATGTAAGTGATGCAGTTTACAATTACTGGGTCAGGTGCTTCATAATTGTATCCTAATGTTTCTGCACTGCTCCCAGTTTCCTCTTGATTCTCATCTTGACACTGCAAACAGACTTTACTATTTGTATCTTGTTACAGAAGAAAACCTATTTTCTATAATTAGAGCGCTGTGTTGTCTAATATGGTAGCCACTAACCACACATAGTGGCTATTTAGATATATTTTAAAAAATTGGGGAATTCCATGGTAGTTCAGTGGTTAGGACTCTGAGTTTTCACTGCCAAGGGCACAGGTTCAATCCCTGTTCAGGGAACTAAGATCTTGCAAGCCACATGGCACAGCTTTAAAAAAAAAAAAAATCAATTTCTTTGTTGCACCAGACACATTTCAAGTGCTCAAGGTTTAGGTAGGGATTCCCTACTGGACAACACAGATATAGAACATACCCACCATGGCAGGAAGTTCTTATTCAACAGTACTGATCCACAGACTCCTACATTTAAGTGAGAGGATCCTTAAATATCTCATATGCCAAAGACAAAAAAAAAAAAAAAAGGGGGTGTTTTTTTAATTGTTTGTTTGGTTTGGTTTGGGTTGGTTGAGGACTCAGTTGCTAATGAGATTTGGCAGTTTATAACTAAGTCCAGCAATACATAAAATTGAAGTGTGTGGGTCTTTCTGCCACTATGGTAACCTCCTACTTCTTCAGACTCCCTGGTGCAAAGTAACAGAAACCTACTCTGACTAGCTCAAGTAAAAAGGGGGATTCAGTTCAAAGCTGCAGGATCATCCAAGGACAGGAGAACAGCTCAGCCTGGAACCAAACTAGAACCTAAGACTTAGGTGTTATCAGCACTCCATCTGCTCCTCTCTTTGGACCTGCCTCATTTTGGCTTCTCTCTGTAGACCAGCTTACACTGCTTTTCTCCATGATACAGCAAGTGTGACCACCAATAACTCCTGAGATTATATTTCCTCCACTCAATAGGCCAGCTAGGCTGAGGCTAGACTCTTTCAGTGCTCATTCCAATCATCTTTGGGAAGGTGTTCATTGGCCTAGCTTGGCTCAGGTGTCTATTCCTGGTCCAACTGGCAGTGACAGGGGGCAAGGTCAACTATAGCTACATGAAGACTTGCTTCTATTGCCATGTGGTTTAGGAGGGTGAGACAGGAGCCAGGACAAGACACAGAGCTTGGCAGCCAACCCCATGGGGGGGCCACTGCAAGTCTCACTCTATTTTTGGTGGCCCAAGACTCCCCTCTTTAATCATTCACCTGAGCTTCCCTGAGAAAATAAAGAATGGAAACTTCACTGATTGAGGGTCAGATGCATTTTAGTTCTAACCCCTGCTCTGTTGCTGATCAGCAAAGTGGTTTGGCACATGACCTAAACTCTGTCTCAATTTCTCTCTATTAAGAATGGAATTTTTTGTACAGATCTCAAAGGCAAGTAAGCACTGAGAGCTCTTTAGTCCAGCACTACCTATAAACTAGACAATACTTCTCAACTTGCAAGTTTGAATTATAGCTTGGGAACATCAGGGGGTTATTCATGACTCCTCATTTTTTTTTGGAAACCCTCCCCCGCTCCCCCCACCAGCACACACACACATTTGCAGCAAGTCAAACTTTGCTAAATTCTCTAAACACTCATGAAATTTCCATTAAGTATTTTGATGACAAAATACTTAATATATGTTACATTGATTTTCAAGTTTATTGAAACTTAAGCTGAAAATTCAAACATTTGTGGCATTACTTTTCTTTATTTTACCCTTTCCAGCTATTGCTTTTGCTTTCTTCCTCTTACTTCCATTTCAACTGCACAGAGCCCAAGTTAAAACCTGAAGAAAAGAATTGCTATATGACATTCAGGAAGTTACTAGTTTTTAAACATCTGGTTCTCATCTTATTTAAAATGGGAATTGGAATCTTGTAGACCCAATATTCATTTGGTAGTTAAGAGGAGAATGAAGTCCCAAGGAGGAAGTCTAGTCAGTGAGGGGGAAGAAACTTTGCACTGGCAGAAATAGTAGCATTAAACTAATAAGGGGAGTAAAGTGCAAGGGAAGAGGATTGGCAGGAAAAAATAAAAGTGCTCTGAGAAAGTTAAAGAGCATCATCATCATCATCATGACAAGTAGAAATCAATGAAAAGCTACAGGAAAAAATGAGATGGGAAAAAAATAGTTGCAATTCTTTTGTGAAACTGAAGAAACTTGTAGCATCTGACTCGCTGCTTAAAAATATTTCAAACAAATAATTGTTGATATTAAAAAAAAAATATTTGTTGTTGTGGATCAAGGAAGCAGGAAGAAGCTTAACTAGTTTCTCTTTCTAATGGAAAAGAGCAGAAAGTATAAATGAAAACAGAAGCCTGTTGCTATGCTTGACAAATATTTACTTGACTTTTCTTCCCCATACTTCATAAAAATAAAATGAATTTACATCGAACATTTGCACTTCACCCATTTTTTTTTTTGCTTCCATGTTCTTCATAATTAATATTAGTATGACAAGTTTGTGAAAGTCGTTCAGTTGTGTCCCATTCTTTGTGACCCCATGGACTGTAGCCCATCAGCCTCTTCTGTCCATGGAATTGTCCAGGCAAGAATAATGGAGTGGGTTGCCACTGCCTTCTCAGCAATTGAACCCAGGTCTCTCGCATTGCAGGCGGATTCTTTACCATCTGAGCCACCAGGGAGGCCTATTAATAGGCTGTATTAGTAGGTCACTATCAATAGTTCATCGAATGGAGACAAGAAGAAAGCATTTGCCTCAAACCATTTATCAGATCAGAGGGCAGAACTGGTCTTCAAATTTATAACCTTTAAATTCTTGGTTTATATTACTTGAGACATCTGTAACTACTGAATTAGAAATTCTAGACCACCCAGTACCAGTTAGTTTGCATCTAGTATCTGTGCTGCTTAATGGAAGTTGAGAATGTGTTAAGGCCACCATAGCCCCCTCTGTACCCCCATTCTTAATCATTTGGAATTTTAACATGTAGACAGGCACACACACTGTCTTGCTCAGCTCTTACTGACAGCCAACATGGTAGGAGGAGACCATGAAACACCAATGTAATAGCTATTTACTAACCAATACTTAAACTTAGGAGAAGGCAATGGCACCCCACTCCAGTACTCTTGCCTGGCAAATCCCATGGATGGAGGAGCCTGGAAGGCTGCAGTCCATGGGGTCGCTAAGAGTCGGACACGACTGAGCGACTTCCCTTTCACTTTTCACTTTCATCCACTGGAGAAGGAAATGGCAACCCACTCCAGTGTTCTTGCCTGGAGAATCCCAGGGACGGGGGAGCCTGGTGGGCTGCTGTCTATGGGGTCACACAGAGTCGGACACAACTGAAGTGACTTAGCAGCAGCAGCAGCAGCACTTAAACTTACTTTTCAACAGTGATGAAGATCATCTGTATGTGGGGATTACAATATTCATCACCAGGCTTCCCTGGTGGCTCAGTCGATAAAGAGTCTACCTGCAATGTTTAAGACCTGGGTTCAATCCCTGGATTGGGAAGATCCCCTGGAGAAGGAAATGGAAACCCACTCCAGTATTCTTGCCTGGAGAATTCCATAGACAGAGAAGCCTGGCAGCTACAGTCCATGGTGGGGTCACAAAGAGTTGGACAGGACTGAGTGACTAACACTTCATTACCTCACCATGATTATTTTTTCTAAGGCCTATATTCTCTGTGTCCTTTCAATCCTGTTTCTGAGATAAAGAACCATTATCATTTGTTTCAGGGCTTTTTATGTTATACAATCAATTTTACTGATAATTTCTGAAAATCCTTAAGTAGCCTGGAAAACCGTACCTTCCCACCTGCATCAGATCTATGCAAAGGTACCCTGCTTAGTTTCACTTGAGTTCTAACCTGTACCTTTGAGGCCAAGGCCTTGGGAATTCAAGGGAAAAGGGAATTTTAATTTGGTACATTTTGTACTTTGATGGAAAAAAAAAAAAATCCTCAAAGCTTGATGGGTTCTACGTACATGTGCCTGTCACTATTTCTCAAACCATTGTACACAGAACTACAGGTACAAAAGGTCCTTTACTCAAAAAACAGATTCCTGGATAAATGTTTTGATTTTTTGAGTCTATTTACTGTCCAGTTGAGTCTGCTGCTTAGGCCTTTGATCGTGCTACCAAGTAATTATTTATTTCTATGGTTGATAAAATGAGTACTGTATATTTATTTATCATTAATTGCAGTTTGAAATCACTTTAAAAAAAGATCCGTCATTTTAGCTTTTTTAAAATTGGTTTCTTCTCGCTGGACACGAGCCAAGTGCCCAGAGCTGACCAGATTGCTCACTCTCAAGACTGTCCAAGTCTTCCACACTAAGACCTTCAGCCGGGCCTTGTATTCTCGAGGTTAGAAAACCTATCCCCCAGTCTCGCAGATGCTGTTCTCCCCCCACTGGCTCGGCACAGAACATCATTATCTTTGCTGAGCTTCTGTCTCTATGGCAATAACAGATGGGAAGTGCTGCGGAATTATTCATGTTCTGGAAAGGAGGCAGTCAAGAAGGAGGGGAAGGTGCGGGGTGGGAGAGGGGGCACGACCTGGGAGCGCGGCGATGGGGGTGGGAGGAATGGAACTTGGGTGTGCAGGGAATGAGAGGCTTGTAAGCCTCGGGTAGGTCAGTTGGGAGGAAAAGAGGAAAAAAAAAAAAAAAAAAAAATCTACGAGCACAGAAGTATTCCCAGTTGGCTGGCTCCAAATGTGGATCCCATGAGTGACCTCGAAGCAGTAAAACCAGAAGAAATTGGACGAAAATGCATCAAAAGGGGCGGGGGGGGGGGAGGAGGACAAAGCCAAGTCTTCTGAATTCGGTGCACTGAGATCTGGGGTACTATTTCAGTTCCTAATTTTGCGGTGGGGTGGAAAAAAGGGGTTTTTCTTGGTGTTTCGAAATATGACGGAGCAGCTCGGCAGACTTCAATATGCTAATCGACCACAGCAGAACACCGACCAGGGAGACGACTCTGTTCGGCCCCGAGGGTCACAGCCGAAAGCGCTTCGGTCATGGCTTTCCTCGTCTCATCTCCTGTTCGCCTCCAAAACAAAATCCCAAACTCCTCAGGAAACACTGTAGAAGCATGTAATTTCTAGCTCCCTTTTGGAACCGAGAGAGCAGTCTGGTGAGGGGGTGGGGGGAGGGAGGCTGAGAAGTAGAGACAAAAATGTTTTCTCTCGGTTTTGCCAGAACTTCTGCCAGCCCTCCAGCCCGGCCCGATGGCGGAGGAGGTCAGCCCAGGGAAAGCGTCTGGGCGGAGGCCGCCCAGGCAAGGCGGGGGCCGCCAGGGTGGGGCGGAGCGCAGCGCAGCGCCGGCAGCTGGCGGGGCGGCCCTCGGGCGGGAGGCCCGGCGGAGGCGGGGGGCAGCCCCCGCGTGCTGGGCCCACACGGGGGGCGCGGCTGGGCGGCCGCCACCCGGCTGCCTCCGGGGCGGGGCGGCCCAGCTGCGGCCCCGCGGGGGGAGGGTCGCCTGTGCCTGACCTCGGGCCGCGGCGCTCGGCCAGGCGGGCCCTGCCTCCGCCCAGCCGGCTGCTGGGGTCGCGCACAGTGCACCGCGCCGTCGCCCTGCCCCCCTCTCTCCGTGTCGCGCGGCGGCCGAGCGACCAGGGCGCCCCCGGGTCTGGCCAGTCTCCACGGAGCAGCGGGTGGGGCGGGGGCGGGGCGGTGGCGGCCCCAGACAGCCGGCTAGGCGACTCGAGGAAGGAAGGAGGGAGGGCGGCGGTGGGGGTGGGGCGGGGAGGGAACATCCTGTCTGCGCCGGGTGCACCGCAGACAGCGCCGCGCGCCAGCCGCCCAGACGGCGCGCGGGGCCAGGAGCGCCGGGCGCGCGCCTGGGGGGAGGGGCGCGCGCGCGCCAGACGACGGGCCGGGGGAGCCCTAGGGAGCCACTATAGGGCAGACGGCGCGCGCGTCCCCGAGGGGCTAGGAGCCGCGAGGCGGCAGCGGCGGGCTTGCGCGCGCGGTGCCGCCGCTGGCTCAGTTGTCCTCTCCTCCCCTCCCCCCCTGCCGCCCTCGCTCTCCCCCGGGCGGCCGGAGACGGCGGCGGCGTCTGCGGGAAGCCGTGTGTCTCCGCAGTGACGTGGGCGGGCCGAGGGCTCGGTGACGTCAGAGGGCTGTGTGTAGCGATGTGTGTGGGGTTCGGAGCGGCGCCGGCACAGCCAAGGGGAGCGGGCGAGCGGCGGCGGCGGCGGCGGCGGCGGCGGCGGCGGGCACAGGTGCGGCCTCGGCTCGCGGGGCGGGGGGGACGCGGAGGTAGGCTAGGGGCGCGCGGCTCCCGGGGCGCCTGACGGCGGCGCCGGGCGTCAAGGGGAGTTAACAAAGCTCGTCGGGCTTCCTCGGGTGCGGAGGCCGTAGTCGGGGGTCCGGATGCTGGGTCCCGGGTGGGGTCGGGGCCACGGTGGGGCGCGGGCCGGGTGTCCTACAGCGGATCATGCCTCGCTTATCCCGAGTGATGGGCGCGGGCAGGGGCCGGGTGCTGCACTTGACTGGACCCGTCGGGACCCCGAACCCTGGACGCCCGTCACTGTCCCCTTCCGCCCCCCCCCCCCGCCGCCCGTCTGCGCTCCGCGGGGATGCCCCGGGCTCGACCCTGTAGGTCGGCGCTCAGCGACTGGGAGGTCCCGGCTCGTCGCCCCTCCCGCCCGCTGACCCCTCTCTCTGCCCTGGGCAGAAGAGGGGAGGTGCAGCCTTAGGGGTGCTCGGGTAACACCCGAGAACTTCCCGGGGAGAGGGTGCGCGGGGGATTTCCACAGTCCTGCCTGCGGCCCCCTTAGCGGGGCGGTGTTGAGAGGGCATCGGGGTGTTCCGAGACTGCGGGGGGGCGGGGTTTGGGGACTCCTTTTCCTCCACTTCCCACTACCCGCTTGCAAGCCTGAGGCGTCCCGGGTCCCTTGCCCTCCTCTCCCCGCCTCCGCCTTGGGTTTAAGGTGGGTGAGTGGCTTTGCGTGGGCCGAGGATTTCAGGGTTTGAGGGCTCCCCATTCTAAGTCATGCCTCCTGCCCTCTTCCTTGGCCTGCGTAGGCTGAGGTGTTCCTGTGGTGGGCGAAAGTCAGTACGTTGGCTAGTGGCCTTGGTACTTAACCCTTTGGGTCTGTTTTAAGGTAAATTGCTGGGAGTTTGGCTAGCAAAAATTTCTGTTTACTAGATTTTTTTTGGATTTTCTCTCAAGAAGGAAGTGGAAGAAGAATCTTTGCTTTTTCCCTCTTCCTCCATTTGCATTCTTTGTGAGGTCTGTCTGCCTTGTGCTTTTTGTCCCGGATTAGTCTTATTCAAGGATGGAGATTCCCAGGAGTGGACTCTATAGCTTTTGGCTTCCATTAAGCAAATTCGCTAACCTTTTAAAGGGAAAGCTAATTTTTGCCTATAGCTATTCCAGAAAAATAACGTACACTGACTAGATTAATTATGCACTTAAGATTGTGACTTGTGTGTAGTAGATGTGTTATAACTGGTGTTTGATTTTTAGATGAAACTGGTGGGTTTTTTGTTTGTTTTTTAATTAAGAGATGAAGTAATAGGTTATTTTAGTTAAAATAGATTATTTTAATTAAAATCGCATAATTGAGAAAAAACCTCTAGTACTGAGTTTTGGGTGAGATGATCCGTTTAAGGTTTTTCCTTTTCTGGGTTGGAGTAAACCTCTCCCTTTTGAGGGATATTATTGCTCCCCTTACTCATTTGCCAAATTGCTTTCCTATTTAAATGAAGGTACTTCTAATTAACTGGTGTTAGATTTAAAGAAATCACTCAAGTGTCACCTTTGGTAAAGTGAACTCAGTTTAAGATTAAGAAACTAGTTTCAAACTGACCTTTTGGCCTCTGGAACAAATTCAAATGTAACTCTTCCCCAACCCCCTTCTCTTCCAGATTAATTAAAAGAAGAATGAACAGTAATCCTTGAAGATAACTGGGCAGATTTTTCTTTAGGTTTCATTTTTAATACAGAAATTCAAGTGGAGTCCAAGTCTCTTGTTACTGGTGTGAGGGTTTATTCAAGCCTTCATTTTGTTCATGCAGACCAACAGATCATCATTTTTAGAGAAGATATCCACCCCTCCCCCCCTTTTTTTTGGTATCCTTGGTGCCAAATACTAAATTTGGGTGCATAATTTTGACACAAGTGATTTTTGACACAAGCATAAACTTTTTGGGTGTTGTGCCTAAAACTAAACCAAACTGTTGCGCTGAGCATGGACATCTTGAATTGAGAGAACTGGTAACTTGATTTTAGTACATATACCTGAACATTTAAAAAAACAAAAAGGTTTCCTTGGAGGTGTGCCTCTTAAAATTATTTTCTTTGTTATTAGACATAATTTTTTTTATAGCACTGGCAGTACTTACACTGAAGTATTAGCAGAACCAAACAAAGTTGCAAAATCTATTGAGTAGTGTAGGGATATCTATGGAAATTTAAATTTTCTTTGAGAATAAGTTACCATAAGTATTGGTATTCATCAATTCTCTCTCTTAAAATAAGCAACTAAATAATAATGCAAATTTCAGACATACTTGTTTAACACAATAGTTTTTAGCAATGGAAAACCTACAGACGAATTTTTCCTTGGTTCAGAGCTCAAATAAAAAATTGAATGGGATGGAAGATGATGGCAGCCCTCCAGTGAAAAAGATGATGACAGACATTCATGCAAATGGAAAAATGATGATAAACAAGTTGCCAGCAGTAAAGAAGGAACACTTGGATGATTATGAAACCCCAATGGAAACCGACGAAGAGCATGTCAAGAGGACCTGCGCCTCTGTGCCTGAACCTTTACATTTAAATCCTAGTTTGAAACATACTTTGGCACAATTCCATTTAAGTAGTCAGAGTTCTTTGGGTGGACCAGCAGCGTTTTCTGCTCGGTATTCCCAAGAAAGCATGTCACCTACGGTATTTCTGCCTCTTCCGTCTCCTCAGGTTCTTCCTGGTCCACTGCTTATCCCTTCTGATAGCTCCACAGAACTCACCCAGACTATGTTGGAAGGGGAGTCTATTTCTTGTTTTCAGGTTGGAGGAGAAAAGAGACTCTGTTTGCCCCAAGTCCTAAATTCTGTTCTCCGAGAATTTTCACTCCAACAAATAAATACAGTGTGTGATGAATTGTACATCTATTGCTCAAGATGTACATCAGACCAGCTTCATATCTTAAAGGTCCTGGGAATACTTCCATTCAATGCCCCATCCTGTGGGCTGATCACATTAACTGATGCACAAAGACTATGTAACGCTTTATTGCGGCCGCGCACCTTTCCTCAAAATGGTAGTATACTACCTGCAAAAAACTCATTGGCCCAGCTGAAGGAAACTGGCAGTGCCTTTGAAGTGGAACATGAATGCTTGGGCAAATGTCAGGGTTTATTTGCACCCCAATTTTATGTTCAGCCAGATGCTCCATGTATTCAGTGTCTGGAGTGCTGTGGAATGTTTGCACCCCAGACGTTTGTCATGCATTCTCACAGATCACCGGACAAAAGGACTTGCCACTGGGGCTTTGAATCAGCCAAATGGCATTGCTATCTTCATGTGAACCAAAAATACTTGGGGACACCTGAAGAAAAGAAACTGAAGATAATTTTAGAAGAAATGAAGGAGAAATTTAGCATGAGGAATGGGAAGAGGACTCAATCCAAGGCAAGTTTTTTTTTTTTTTTTAAGTAGCAATTCTGAACACTGGTAATGGTGTACTTTGAAATTGTATATGACTGCTCATTCAACAACAGCAAAAACTATTGATCTGTATAAGATTGTTTGTATTACATGTTTTAGGCTGTAAAGTGCTTCCTGTGTGTGTTCTCATTTGATGTTCCAACAACCTGCTGAGAGAAATGGGATTATTCCCATTTTACAGATAAAGAGAATGAGGCTCAGAGATCAAGTGACTTTCCCAATGTTATATAAGCAGGGAGTGGAGGATTTGGGGCTTTTTTCTTGAGTCTGCTTTTTTTTTTTCACACATTTTGCCTTTTGATGACTGAATCAGTTGTTTTCTTAGGACTCTTAATTTACACTTTGGTCTTATCTCCATTTGCAAATGGTGTATTGCTAGCCAAAACAATTCTGGTAATGGGCTCCAAACAGTATTTTTCAGAGGTATATGTAGGATTTCTGACATTGTTTCTGTAATTGAATATTCAGACTTCATCAATATTGGAAACAAAGGCAAAAGACAGATTGATCTGAAGACTTTGTGATTCTAGCCTCCAAGATTTTTTTAAAGAGGAATAATTTAAAAATTTATGACAGCTAGAATAAAGATTATTCTAGATTAAATAAATATGAACATAAAAACAACCAGCAAAGAGATTTTAAAGTTGTTATTTTCTCACTGCGTTATTTGATAGGCTAAATGAGTATCTTCATTCCAAGAGTTTGAATACCTGGCTAATAAGATTTAGGTTATTAAATATTCAGTGTGTGGATCTGGTTTTAAAATATTTTCCTACTTGAATAAAATCAGTATAATAGCTAACACTGTTAAAACATACCAAGCATTGTTCTTGAACAGTTTTACACACATAATTTTATTTTATTGGTACCACAAAAAAGGTGGCTGTATTTCATCGTAAAAATCTAATCTTTCCACTGTTAATTAGCTTTTTATTCCTTGAAATAGTCTATCTTTTCTCCTTCACAGAAGAAATGAATGAAGTATACTAAATGACTGAAGGTTATTTATAGCGAGACTAGAGCTTAGACAAGAACCCAAGGTTGAGTGTCCTGTGCTTCAATAGGGTGTCTTTCCCTTTTGGGAAATTTAGTTTTCCCAATAGGGAAATTTAGTTACAATGTAGTTCTAAGACAGTGATTTGTTTCTGAAGCCCAGTGAAGATACTTTCAGACTTGAATTCAGGGTAGTTTGCTCCTTGCTGAATCCAAAGCATCAGTACTTTGAAATTCCTCCCCTGTGGCTACTAGATAAGTTTATATTGTTCTGGTGCCATTATTAACTGATTTTAAAGCATAGTTAACCTCAAGCCAGTTCTCACGTTGTTGGTCTTGCTTACAACTGGCCTGGTCACAAGCTGAAGATTGTGCTTAATTGTCTATATTCTCAAAATGTGGAATGCCCCCCCTTAATATTTATGGTATTTTGCCCTAACCTAACTAGAACTCTTATATGTCCATATGTGGCCACATTATTTGCCAGATGTTCTTGGTTTGATCTTGATTGCTCTGACATAAGCATTTTGGGGATAAATTGCTTTGCCTAATGTTCCTGCTCTGTGTTTGTGAGAAAAAAATACCTGAGAACCATGATAAAGGTTAAAAAAAAAAAAAGGTGATGAATTTACTTAACTGAAACTGAATGTGCTAGGGTTTGGTTAAAATTGAAACCGTCCTTCATCTGGATGTAGTCCTTTTATTGTATCAGAATTTATTAATTTGAATTCAGTTTTTATTTGGGGAAGATGTGAGTTTTTTTGCCATCTTTTTACTGTTATTTTTTGCAGTATTTGCTACAGTGTTTTTGGCATATTTTGGTATTTTTTCTAATTTAATGTGAATTTTAAGCAATTTAAGAGAATTTAAGAACATTTTCAATAATCAAACCTTTCAGAAAGAAGTTTGGGGGGAGTTCATGTATAGTAATGTGTGTTTGCCACTTCACATTTTGGAAATACGTTCCTCAAAACATGTTAAAGTAGTTCTTTTTTGAAGTTCAGATGAGAAACCAGTCCCAGATGGGTTGCATGCTCCTGGCTGTGTAACTGATAAGACACTAGAATCAGGAATTGAATGCAGGTCTTCTGACTTGAAGTCTAGAAATTTTCACTACTTTTCCCTAAAGCACACTCCATAGTAGAAACTGAATTTTGAGAAACATTAACTTTTCTTGTCAACTTACCTTCGTATAATGGTTCTTAAGCTCTCTATTAACTTTTATATAGACTCAGACTAAGATATTTTACTGGGAAGGGAGTAAGGAGAAGGTCCTTTGACTGGGGAACATTTCATTATCTTCTATGAGTCATTGAATTGGCTGCCCAACAAACCAAATAGATCCAGAGGAAGCTCATTTTAAAAAGTCAAAATAGACTTTTTTTAAAAAAAAATTTAAAGAATAACCTACCGTATAGCTCAAGGAACTCTGCTCAATGTTAAGTAGCAGCTGGGATGGGAGGAGAGTTTGTGGGAGAAAGGATACATGTATATGTATGCCCTAGTCCCTATGCCACCAACTTGAAACTATCAAAACATTGTTAATCAGTTATGCTCCAATAGAAAACAAAAAGTTTAAAGTGCTTAAAAAATTAAAGAATATACTAAATATATTAAGTTCTTATCTAAAGGGCTTTAGGTTTAATATGAACACTGATGTAATTGGGTATGTTTAGCTAAAGAGCAGTTTTTTGCTTTTAAAAAAACCCCCTCAAACTCAGTAGGCAATTGTTTGAAATGTAGCAACTGTTAAATTATTTCTAAGGATGAAAGTTATATTAGTAATGGTTACCAAACTATTTGCATAACTATACTGACTTTGCATAGTTAGGACTTAGATGAGAGAAATAAGTGGGATATGGTCAGTGTTCTAAGTGGAGACCTGACTGTTCTTTGCAGACACCAAAGATAACAGTATTTTGAACTCTTTCTTAGGTCACCACAAGAAATAATATTTGATATTAGGTCTGCCTAGCTTGCTTTGCAAAGTGGTGTTATAAAAACTGAACTACCTCTTCATATCATTTGAGTTTTTTATGTTTTTATTATAAAAATGATTATAGTATTTTACAGTGTGTAAATATATGCAAGAATATAATTTTTCCAAGCTTGGATTCTTTTCCAGGCTTCCAGTGTTATTTGATCTAATTTTGATTTTGTTGAGTCTTATGTTTTTATCTGGAAAAAGGTTTGCCAAGCAAACTGATCATTTGTAAATAAAATTTGAAGGGAAATGTTTACTTTGGATTATTTTCAAGCACATTAGAAAAACCTATTTGTAGTCAATTGATAAGATCTTTATAGGTGATTCTTTCCTGTTACAGCATGTGGCCAACAATCTCCAGATCACTAAGTAAAGATGATTTATGCCCTTATTTTTTTTTTTAGGAGTTAAAATTTAGATTTCTAGCATTTAGATTTGACTGTAAAATAGTATAGTGTTTATTCCTACTTAGGGAAAAGGCCCTATGAATTATCTGTGATGTGAATAGATTACTTAAAGATATCAACTTAGAAGTTTTCCTCTTAAAGTCTATTCAACATTTCACCTTTTTTTAGTATTGCATTTTTCTTACAGTTCATTTCTGTAGAGGTCATTTGGAATAATAATACTACAAAAACTTTCTCCTCTCTTGTAAGCTATTTTTGAGAGTTTTGTTTAGGAAGTGTGTTTCTTAGTACAAACCTAAATGAGGGAAGGAAATACACTAGAGAGGATGGGTAACTACAAGAGTTGTGTTGGGACAAAATATGTAAAATACTAATTGTGATAGATTTGATGGTAATTTGTTACATCAGAGGCATAGTTTGCATTTTATGATTAGCATAAATTTTTATCAAGTGGTGGTAAGCTCAGAATCAAATGAAGTATTTGTGCTCATAGAAGGGACCAGTATAAATATTTTGGTCGGACTTTCTAAAATTAACAACTATCTTAATGGGTTTAGCGACTCCCGTTTTCCCAGAATTTAGTCTGGTGCTTGGCATGTCAGTTACTCAGGGAAAAGGAAACTTTTTTAAACTGAACAAATTTTTAAGAGACAACCCTGTATTTTAGAATAATTAAGATTTTTTTTTTTTTTTTGAAAAATGGTTTAACCCTTAATAAACATATAATTTGCAAATAAACTATTGAATAAGACAACTGATCAAATGAGGGAATGGATGTAAAAGTATTTTTGAAGAGTCTAGAAACATAGGATACTTCAAACTATGATTGAAATATTTACTAATATGTAATTTTGGGTTTTTCCTTTCCCCACTTTTCTTGATTTTTCTAGAATTATCCGAAGATATTTCTAAGTAAGATAACTGAGTATTGGGCTCAAATGTATCTCACATTGTTTGTACACAGTAATTATATTAGTTGGGTATTTGTTTACTTACCAAAATAAAGTTTGCAAGAAGAAAGTATAAAACAAGTTTGTTATAAAATATGTTATAGGGACATTTCAGTGGAACCATTAGAATGGCTTTGGGAATAGTGCCCCCTTATGGTTTAGAAATACAGTCTGTTCATTTTTATCATTAAAAAATGGTAGAACTTTTAAAAATGTTAACATTTTTAAAAAGGCTTCTGATAAAAAACTTTATCCATTTGGTCTGAGAAATGTTGAAAAACTTCAAGGAAATCAAGTCTCCTTAAAAACTTCGAAGAAAAGGGATAGGCCTGAATCAGTGCATAGTCAGCCAATAGTGTTCTTGTAGCTATGCATATGTTATAATTTATGCCAGTTGAGAATAAGGAGGAAAGCAAGAATTGGATAATTTTAATGCCTTTAGAATTCTGAAAGCAGAACATATGGAGCCAGGACTCAATTTGATCAAGTAAAGAGGTAAAACTAGTGTGGGAATATG
Organism: Bubalus bubalis; assembly: GCF_019923935.1. Taxonomy (NCBI): domain Eukaryota; kingdom Metazoa; phylum Chordata; class Mammalia; order Artiodactyla; family Bovidae; genus Bubalus; species Bubalus bubalis. The sequence continues at coordinate 142,187,434 of NC_059157.1, read as the reverse complement.
TATTTTGTCCATGTGTAAAATTTTGCTCTTTTGAGGTTTTGTGTATGTTACATGTACATTAAAGTAATGTAAGGATTTTGACTACAAGAAACCTAAAGAATATATAATTAAACCTTAACCATTTTTAAGGGTGTGGTTTAGTTCCATCACTAAATACAGTATAGCCCCATGTTAGGCAGAAAGAGTAATGATTAGGACAGATATAAGTTAGTTTCCCTGGAGGGGGCCATGATGGCCCATTCCAGTATTCTTGCTTGGAGAATCCTGTGAATGCAGGAGCCTGGTGCACTATACTCCATGGGGTTGCGAAGAGTCGGCCATGACTGACGTGAATGAGCACACACACACACAGTTAGTTTAAAACTCATTTTGATTCCGAAACTTAGAAATGGGTCACAGAAGTGTGTGTGTAAAGACTAGCTGGAGGCTCCCTGGGGCAGGAATGCATCCTGTAGTTCCTAAATGTAGAAGGTGGTAGATGCTTAACAAAGGTTTGGATACAACTGAATGAAAAGTCTTACTAGCCGTAGAAAGCTACCAGTGATTTTCAAGGAGGAAAACAGTTTAGTTTTAAAGCAATACAGCATTTTGTTTTTATTTGTGGTATTGAATTTATTTTATGATTTCAAATAACCTTAAAAGTGTGTATTTTGAGTATCTTATGGGGACAAAGAATACAAAAATTAAACTTAACTAAAAATCACTTTGGTACATAAAAATAAGGCTTTTACTCCTTTTTGAAAAGGTTTTTTGGTGTGATTATGGAAGCACTATAGGCCCTAATTATAGTACATCCTAAAAAAAGTGCAAAGAAGAAAACAGAATTTTCTCATCATTTTACCATGGAGTGATAACCACCATGGGAATTTATTCCTTTATATCTGTAATACTTTGTATTACAGATCTGTGCAAAATTATCTGTAGAGTACACTTGTTAATTTAGGACTAATTGTTGAAATAATACATTTGGACAAACTGTAGAACTTGCACTTAGAGCAGCAGTCATCAAATTGCAGTTTTTCATCTATATACCCTTTCCCATCTGGGATTCTCTGAGGAGAATTAAGCCCTTTAGAAAGATTGTATATAGTACTGTTCTAAGTACTTTGGAGAGAAGTTAATTTAATGCATACAATGGGAACTTTGCAGAATTTAGGCTTAAGTCTCTTGAGAACCTCAGTTGAGAAGGATGGGGGGATGTAAAGGAAGTCAATTTAGTGGGTCATCAGCACTTTAAAAATACATGATATAGTGTAAAATTTTAAAAGTGCATTCTATTGCACATAGTAAAATAATTTACATGTTGATGTTAATTTACATTATATGAAGGTCAAAATAATCTCAGTTTTTTAAAAGCGTATATCCTGAAATGGGATAGAAAAGCAAAGCCTTACATTTACATAGATTAACTTTTGACAGATAGTTTAGTGAAAGGATGTATGTGACACGTAAATTTTCAAATAATTGCAATATTAAGTGAACTAGACACCATAGAATGCCACTGTAAAGAAGTTAATTTTTTTAAGTCCCAGAAATTAACACAATTTTTATCAGTTTGTTCAGATAGAAAAGGAAGTGATGTTATACTACTGATTTTTACATGTCTTTGTTTCCATGAAGGATTTAAATGATAATTGCACATAAGAATGTGAGCCTTTGCTTTTCCTGTGAGAGTTTTTAAGCACTTTAAACCTAAAATTGGCTTTATGAGGTAGATAATACAATTTTGTAGTGTTAAGTAGCAGGAGACATGGCTGATTGCTGCTTGTTGTGGTTGTTGCTTAGTTGCTAACTTGTGTCTGATTCTTTGGGATTCTGTGGACTGGCCAGGCTCCTCTGTTCATGGGATTTCCCAGGTGTGGGTTGCAATTTCCTTCTGGGGATCTTCCCCTTCCAGGGATCAAACCCACGTCTCCTGCATTGGCAGGCGAATTCTTTACCACTGAGCCACTGGGGAAGCCCATGATTTCCTGCAGATCATCTTTGATAAGTTAGTGGAAGTTCTTAGATCATATTGTTACAGGTTTGTATCAGGTTGATTAATAATTATAATTAATCATTAGAGTGATTACTTTTACAGTGAAATGAGGCACGAAACTAAGCCTTAAAATCTAAGTACCTATTGCTACCTTGTAACACTATTTCTATTTCAGTTGTTGAAACACTCATTCACAACATGTTGCAAGTATTGAGGAAACCTGATCCTATTCTGAGAGATTCAGTTTCTTTCAGTAAGAGTATGTTGGCAGCTGTCTGATAGGGTGGTAGGGTGTCTAGTGTCCTGAAATCATTTATGGACCACTTGAATGTCTTAGTATTATACATAATGAACTTGGTAGGGATATTTGCTTTATACCTAAGGAGTTATTGCTTAACAGTGTGTTCAGTCATGTATTTACTAAGGTTGCTAACAATTTATGTTTGGCTGTAAAAAATAATGTGTATTTAATATGCATTATATTTTATTTAATGTAAGCACACCATTATAGGTGTGAAATGTGGGTATAGGCTATGAAATAGGTATAGGTATAGACTATGAAATTTACCAATCTACCAGTCCTTCATTCAAATACTGGCTTATAAATACCAAAATGTAAAAATTAATTTTTGTCTTCCTAAATTCTATTTTAAAAAATTATTTTCCCATATATTAAAAAAATTTAATCCAGATTTTTTGAGGGGAACTTTTAAAATCCCATCAATACTTTGAGATATTGTCTTGATTACTTCAGTTCATCAATGTTTGTCATTAGGATTTAATTAAAGATCACAATATTAATCTGCCACTATAATTAGAAACTAAGAGTGCCACCTAAAATCAGAGTTCACTATTGAAGATAAGTCTGGGAGTTTTAAAGGGTTTTTGTCTTATTTGTCTATTTTTTTTTTTAGTGCAAATTGGAATGTATATGTACTAACGGTGCTGAGTGGATGAAATTGCTTTTGTTACTACAAAGTGATGACAGAATACTTATTGGTCTTTTTGTAAATGAAACCAGGTTCTCTATATTATTTGTCATTGTGAGACTAATAAGCATTGTACCGAAATACAGTAGTTCTTTATCAGGAAACCTGATTATTAAAAGGTCATGTATACATAACACAGTAAGTTGAAATTTAGAGAAACTTTGTGTAAAACCTTTTCTAATATTTACTTATTTAAAATTAATTCTTCTGCTATACATTTTGGACTTGTTTAAATTTTGCTTTCTTAGACATATTTGTTGTTTTATGACTTAGAGAAAGAACTTTAGGAATGAAATCATGCCTGAAATTTTTCTTATGTGTTTCAGATGAGGATGCCATCTGTTCATTTTGTGGTAGATAATGATGGGGAAGTTGAATGATAAAAGTATTTTAAAATGTTAAGGCTCTAACTTGAGCTACTAAGTGATCTATTTCTTTTCTTTGCCAAATAATGTAATGTAGTCTGTTTTAGTGTTTAATTACTTGAAGGGAATAAATTACCCTCATATTGAAAGGTAAAAGAAAAGGCAATAGCTGTATCTTGGTGTCTCATTTTTATTCCTGATCAGTAGTAGCATTACTGCTGTGCCATTTAATTATACTGTTATTTTTTTGACGACCTAATTTGTATGTTGCCACAAATGCAGAATAGATGAGAAAATCTGGCATGACTGTGAATGTTCTGTTGTGTTCTTTTCTTAATTGTTTTTAACATGCAGTTAGGATAATTTGTTGTAAATGTGTTTATGGCTTACCACAGAATATTAGGTAAAATTAACTCCCAACATTTTATCATGGTTAGTGTTGTGCATTTCCCCATCATTTATATTATTTAATTTGTAAATCGGATCTCTAAAAATGCACCCAGAGACAGTTGAGATTCTTCAACACTTCATGGAATAAAGGAGTATTAGTAAATGTGAAAGAGACTAGTAACAGAGTAACCTTAAAAGGGGCCACCCTGGGAATTTAATGAGCTACAATGTCATTCAGAATTCATTCAACGAATATTTATTGAGTCTCTACTGCATTGCCAGGCGTGGTGGTGCCAGGTACTGAAAATACGAAAGTAATTAAGACAGTCCTTGACCTCAAGCTGCTACTTAAGCAGAGGCCAGATAACCACTCATCAGGAGTCTTGTATAGGAAATTCAGACATTTGCTAGAGGACTGCACTAGATGATCTTTAAGGTAGGTTTTGTTAAGAACCCCCTCCTCTGGGTCTCTCTTCGTGGGTAGGTACAAGAATAGGAAACAAAGGTCAGAAACAAGAGAGGGATGGGTGTTTAAATAGAAACGAATGTGCTAACAGTTATTTAAGGTGGCATTTGAAGTTTAGAGATATCATAAAAGCAAAACTATACTGAGTTTGGATTATGAATAAAAAAGTAAAACTTATACAAACTTATCAAGCTATAGAATTTTGAAATGAACATGATCAAAATTGAGTCAGATTTGAAGTCAAGATCTTTGGCTGAAGAAGTTTAGAATTTGTTATTCTGAAAATTTAAATCCCAGCTATCCATAATAGTAAAAACTTTTAAATATAAATATCAATTTTAATAGTTTTAATTAAAAAAATCTGGAAACAGTTGATTTCTTGGGCAGTAGTACATCCAGGATGTCTCAGATATAAAACTGATGTAAAGTGGAGCTTTCTGTATTTTCTAAATAATGAATTTAACAAATGACCTCTAAAAAGGAATTTCTCATTTAATTTGAGCTGATCTTATATTTCACTGATTTGTTAGAATGAGCTTTTTGTTCATTAACACCTCTTCTAGTACAGTGTTGGGGTGAAAAATGTTCTGCCTAAATGAATTTTCTAGATAATGAAACTACTCTTCTTAGCACTGTGTCTTTTTTAAAAACTTTAACCTTTTTTAAAATCTGAAATGTCAAATACTTTTCAGTCTTTCTAAGTGTATGTATGAATATGTATATATATGGTATACTACTTATGAGTATAAATATTGACTATAACTATGTCATATTGACTCAAGAGTTCTTAAACATTAAACACTCTGTTGGAATAAGGATAGGGAACAGTTGAGATATATTATTTTTCCTAGCCTATGTATGAGAAAGCCCTCAGATTGTCTTGCTTTTTGAATCAGTTTTTGTGTTTGTGTCTTGTAATTCTTCTCTCTCTTTAGGCTGTCAGCTGGCACCTGGCATCTATCATTTAGTATTTCTGTTGCCATTAGTCAGTTCCCCTTCTAATTTATGGTAGAACTAAGCTATAGGCTGAGAAACTATGTAAACAAATGATTGTTGTATTTTATAAACAAGCAGTTGATTTTTCCCCAGATCCTGAACTTCTTTAGAACACTTGACCAGGATTGTGAAGTTTTAAAACAAATTCTACTCTGTATATAGAGTCTAGAGGCCGTCACTGAATACTCATCTCTTAAATCCTTTCAAAATATTATTCTTTTCCCTGTAATCTTATGGCCTTGTTAGTCTTTTAAATTCTTTGCCCAATAATTCTGAACAAAATGTTGATCTCCCAATATGTGTATGTAGGGGGAGGGGAGACATGTAAAACAAACCAAATGAGGAAGTTAGTAACCACAGGTTATTTATTCTTTCTCAGTTTCTGAGCCTCAGTTTTCTGATCTGTAAAGTGGAGATAATTGTACCTAACTTAATAAGCTATTTGTTAGAATTAAGCAGGATATAAAATTCTTATCATGAACTTTGAGGTAGCCAGTTACCCTCTCCTTTTCCTTTATTTACAAGTACAAGGCTAAAAAGAGCTTTTCCTATTTATGATAAAATGTGGTTTACTGATAAGTGTTAGCAGACAAAGTGGTTTCGAAATTTGGCAAAGTATTGCTGTAGGATGTTTATCTAATGTAGTATGCTAAGAAATACTGTACATTTGCAGAGTACTGTTATTTAAAATGGATTTTTAACACAGATTCCATAAGTATGATATTTGATGAAATCATTTCTGGTAGTCCATGTTAATATACATGCTGAAGCTGTTCTTGTGATGAGGTAGTTAATGTCTCTCAGAGTTTTAAGTGACTAGACCTGGTATTTTAAAGAAAGACTGCCCTATTCGAAGATGATTCTTGAATTACATAATTCTTTACTAGTCAGTGTTCTCCAGAGGCAGCCTACGGCTCTGTCGAATACACATCTAAGATTAACCATCATATCTTCCTTCAATAAACTTTTCCACTTCTACATTTTTCTACAGATAGATACACTGCCAGGAATGGAATTGCAGTCATGGTATCCAGTTATAAAACAGGAAGGTGATCATGTCTCTCAGACACATTCATTTTTACATCCCAGGTGAGTGGGTATTAGCTTGTTTGTTCCTTCATTCAACATCTATATAGCAGGTGCTTTTCTAGGCTCTGGGAATTCATTATATCATTTTAGGGTGGTGGTTGTTTGTTTTTGTTTTTTTCTGCTAATCCAGGGAATGAATTCAAATAGGTTGAATATTTGAATTAACTATTTTTGTATGTTTCCATGTTTTTTCCTGGAAATATGTTATTTCCTTTATGCCCTAAAGTGGAAAAAATGAAAGTTTAAAAATTTTCCTTACTTCCCTTCAAGAGGTAAACCAACTCTCCAAGAGTGTGGTGTACAACTTTGATTTTTTAAAATGAACCTTTTTTGGAACTTAGAGGTTTTCATAGTAGCTGCACCCCTCAAAATCAATGTTCATATTCTCAATAAATATACACCTTAGATTATAAACTTTTTATTTAAAAAACCTAGACTTTTATCTGCTGCTGTACACATTTATCTCCTCAAGCACAGTGATGGAGAATCTCAATCTTACATTTATATAGTTCGTTCTATTCCTTTTACATTTGAAATAAGCTTTGGAGCAGTATTAAACCTGTCAGTTTTCTTTGCAGGATACTGAGTTTTCACCCTCAGAATTCATGTAATTGGTCAAGAGGGACAATATAGATGTCCTGTACAAAGAAAATGTAATATAAGAGGATATTATTTAGAACTTAGAGGATGAAGTGTTAGGTCACTTAAATGGTTGCATCTTTTGGTTAAAGGTTAAGCAGATTATAGTTAATCATATGGTACTTAAATATCTAGCTCAAATTTGTTCCATAAGTCTCTCAGATAATCTCTTGCACAATTTTATGTGAGCTTTGAGCAAAATTGGTATTGGTGGTTATCCCTTTGATCTTAGTTTTGCTTGATTTTATTATTGCTGTTTTATCAAATTAAGTAGGAAATATCAAACTATTTTCAGAAGATTGCGTGGTGGAGTCTGATCCAAGGAGGATAGCCCAGTAGCTGGGCATTGTTCAGAACGCTGATTGTTTTCTTGAAAAGAGAGAAGGGCCCTGGGAGCTTTGGGGCTGCAGTGAATCAGGCCATAGCCGTGCAGTGTGGCCTGAATCAGCCTCACTATAGCAGAGCAAGGGCTCCTTGCTTTGGAGGGGTGGCACACAGGGAAATGGTCCTCCGAAGTACCACGTAGTTTGTTTTCTTTGGGCATAAACATTACTTACTCAGGGTTGTTGAACTGCTGTGTAAAGTACTTCATGGTTTTAGTTCTCATGAGGTTTTGAGGGAAGGAAAACTGATTTTCTTTTAAGTGAGTATCTTTTTACTGTTTAGGAACTGCTTTTTGCAAAATAACAAAAATATCCTCGTAATTTTGCTCTTTGTGCCTCAACTACTTACTGACATTTTCAAGAATTCTTTTCTAAGACCCTTATTTTCTAAATTGTTGCATTATCTGTTTTGGTTAAAAAAATTGTTTAACTATAGAAATTGATGTTAATATATTTTTACCTAAATGTAATATGTATCTTATTTTGCCATTCTTTGTTTTCAGCTACTACTTATACATGTGTGATAAAGTGGTTGCACCAAACGTATCACTTACGTCAGCTGTACCCCAGCCTAAAGAGGTCACAAAGACAGAGGCAAGCAAATCTATACCAAGACAGTCAGAGAAGCCTCACAGTAGTGGGAAACATCAAAAAATAGTGTCTTATCCAGATGTCTCACTGGAGGAACAGGAGAAAATGGATCTAAAAGCAAGTAAAGAATTATATAGCCACTTAGGTAAGGATTCAGAAATTACCTTTTTAAAATCATGTCCCTAATCAGCATATTTATTCAGCATTTTCAAAAAGAGGGTTTCTTTTAATAAGAGAATTTTCCGAATAATTGAAGCTTATATCTTAAAAAAAAAACAAAACACCTTTCAAAACTCTGAAGTCTGGGAAGATCCCAGGTGCCGGGGAATAGCTAAGCCCATGCGCCGCAGCTGTTGAGCGTGTGCTCTAGATCCCAGGAACTGCAGCTGCTGAAGCCCGCCTGCCCTATAGCCTGTGCTCTGCAAGAAGGGAAACTACAGCAATGAGAAGCCTGCACACTGCAATGAAGAGTAGCCCCCACTTGCTTCAACTAGAGAAAAGCCCATCTAGCAATGAAGAGCCAGCACAATAGGTAGCCAAAAATAGATTAATAAAATTATCTTAAAAAATATATGATAATCTGTAAAAATATTGAATCAATTATGTTGTACACCTGGAACTAACATCATACTGTTAATCAACTATGCTTCAATTAAAAAGAGAAAGAAGTGTACTAAGTGTAGTTAGGTATAGGACTCAGAGACATTAAGTTGTGGAATAAGTAAGGATTGAAAATGAATAGCTGTGGGAGCCAGGCAGATGGCATAAATGCAGAATGCTGGCTGGACATTTAAAAAAAAGCTGCATAGTTACAGTGCCTTTTAAAATATGGTGGACCAAACAAGATGTCTGCTCACATGCTGCCTGTGTTACCCTCTCTGTAGCTACAGAGTTTTGGCTACAGCTTAGGCAAATGTAACAATTCTTTCAGCTTTCTCAGAGCAATGGAAGAATCCTTTGGTTATGTAATTGTTTTCATAGATAGTTGCAATTCTTTGGGGGGAGTTTGTACTTTAATTTTGAGATTTTCCTTGGATTTAACTACGGCAAAGAATAATCAGTAACATACCTTAATAGCATGTTTATATTATATTTCCTAAAGTATTCTAGAGGCTTTAAAAAAATTGTTGAGGTGTAATTCATATACCATAAAATTTATCCTTTTAGATTGTACAATTGAGTGGTTTTTAGTAAATTCACAAAGTTGTGTAATGATCACAATTAATTTCAGAACATTTCATCAACCTTAAAAGAAATCCTGTAATCCAGAAGTTAGTCTTCACTCTCCCCTTTTACCAGCCTCTAATCTGTTTTCTGTTTTTATGGATTTGCCTGTTCTGGACATTTCATATAAAATGATTGTACAGCATGTGGCCTTCTGTTGCCTGGCTTCTTCCACTAAGGATGTTTTCTTAGTAGATGTTATAGCATGTATTAGCACTTCTTCCCTGTTTATGGCTTAGTAACTTTCTGTTGTGTGGATGGATAAGACCCTGTTTTGTTTATCCATTCATCAGCTGATGGACATTTGGATGTGTCCACATTTGGCTGTTACGACTAATGCTACTATGAACACTTAGGCACAAGTTTTAATGTGAACATATGTTTTTATTTCTCTTGGCTATATATTTAGGAGTGGAATTGCTGGGTCATATGGTAACTCTATGTTTAGTATCTTGAGGGACTGCCAAACTGTTTTTCAAAGCAACCATACCATTTTCCGGAGAAGGCAATGGCACCCCACTCCAGTACTCTTGCCTGGCAAATCCCATGGGCGGAGGAGCCTGGTAGGCTACAGTCCATGGGGTCACGAAGAGTCGGACATGACTGAGCGACTTCACTTTCACTTTTCACTTTCATGCATTGGAGAAGGAAATGGCAACCCATTCCAGTGTTCTTGCCTGGAGAATCCCAGGGACGGGGGAGCCTGGTGGGCTGCCGTCTATGGGGTCGCACAGAGTCGGACACAACTGAAGTGACTTAGCAGTATACCATTTTCATTTCTAGCAGCGGTCTCTGAGGTTTCCAGTTTCTGCACACCTTTGCCAACAGTTGTCATTGTTTGTCTTTTGATGAGAGCCATCCTCGTTGTTGTGAAGTGGTATCTCATAGTTTTCATTTGCAATTCTCCAAGTTGACTGATGGTACTGAATATCTTTCATGTTTTTATTGGACACTGCAAATCTCTCTCTCTCTTATTTTAATATTTTACTTATTTGGCTGTGCCAGGTCTTAGCCGCGGCACATAGGTAGGGTCTTTAGTTGCGTGTGCACTCTCAGTTGCAGCGTGTGGACTCTAGTCCTCTGACCAGCAATGGAATCCAGGTCCCCTGCATTAGGAATGCAGAGTCTTAGCCACTGGGCCACCAGGAAGTCCAAAGATTGCAAAACTTTGGAGAAGAACTGTTGAGATCCTTTGCTATTTTTAAGTTGGGTTGTCTCTTTATTGTTGTAAGAGTTACGCGTACATTCTGGGTACTAGAGCCTTACCAGATAGAGGATTTGCCATTGTGTCAGTTGTCTTTTCACTTTCTTGGTAGTGTCCTTTGAAACACAGAAGTTTTAAATTCAGATGAAGTCCAGTTTGTTCCTTCTTTGGTTGCTTACTTTGGTCATCCACTTTTAATTAATTTTTATATAAAATGTGAAGTTCAACCTCAATTGTATATAGATACAGTTGTCCCAACACAGTTGAAAAAGCTACTATTACTCATTGAATTGTTTTGGCACCTTTGTTAAAAACCAGTTGCCTGTAAAAGTATACGTTTATTTCTGGACCCAGTCTATGTCCGTACTACACACGGTTTTGATTTCTGTAGCTTCATAACAAGCTTTGCAATTGGAGATTGTGAGTCTTCCAACTTTGTTTTTCTTTTTCAAGATTACTTTGGCTATTTTGGTTTCCTTTTATTTCCATATGAGTTTTAGAATCAGTTTGCCAAATTCTGCCACACAGCCAGGTGAGATTTTGATAGGGTCTGCATTGAAAAAGTAGATCAGTTTGAGACTACCATTTATTGTAGTCTATTTGGGTTGCTATAACAAAAATAACATGACTGGGTAGCTTATACCATAGACACTTAACCTTTCACTGTTCTAGAGGCTGGGGAGTCTTAAGATCAAGGCACTAGGGGATTTGGTCTGGCAGGGGTTTGCCTCCTGGTCTTCTCATTATGTACCCAAATTGTGGGAGAGCGCTCTGGAGTCTCTTTTATAAGGGCATAAATCCATGGGGTCTCTACCCTTATGAGCTAATTATCTCTGAAAGGTTTCATTTCCTAATACCATCACATTGGGGGTTAGGATTTCAGCATAGGAATTTTGGAGATCACTGACTTCCAGATCATGATATCATCTTAATATTAAGTCTTCCAATCCATGAACATAGGATTCCTTTCCATTTATTTAGGTCTTTTATTTCTTTCAATAATATTTTATAGTTTCTGTTGTATAAGTTTTACACTACTTTTGTTAAGTTTATTCCTAAGTATCTTTATTTTTTTATTTTGTTTATAAATGAAATTGTTTTCTTAATTTCATTTATGGATCATTCTAGTGACTTTTGACAGAGTGGTGTTTATACTTTGTTACTTCTTTTTTACCTTGGAAGATCCATCAGTCTCGAATAATTCTACCAGCACAAAGAAACCTGAGTCTACCACTTGCAGCTTAACCAGAGACACAAGCAAGTCAGGAACTGACTGTGATGTTGCAGCTTCATCTCCACTTCTTGTCAAAGATGTCACTTGTGAGGACGATAAGGGAAAAATCATGGAAGAAGTAGTGAGAACGTATGTAAAACAGCAGGAAAAACTGAACTCAATTTTACAGAAGAAGCAACAACTTCAGATGGTAAAATTGTTATTTAAATGATAGTCCATTGTGAAAAAATACTTTTGCATATTCTTCAAGATGAGATGCTGTAAATGTATTTAACATTGTTCAGTTTTATACTTATAAGAAATATTAATATACTTTTAAATTTTTAGAGAAAATAGTTTTCAAGATAACTACTTATGTATAGAATTAATATGACACCTCAATTTTGTAATAGATACTTTCTGTCCTGTTTTTTTTCTGAATTGAAAGGTTTAATGTGATAGAAATAAAGTAAAAATTACATTGTGACTCTTTAAATTACAGGAAGTTGAAATGTTGAGTAGTTCAAAAGCTATGAAGGAACTTACTGAAGAACAGCAGAATTTACAGAAAGAGCTTGAATCTTTGCAGAATGAACATGCTCAAAGAATGGAAGAATTTTATGTTGAACAGAAAGACTTAGAGAAAAAACTAGAGCAGGTAATGAAGCAAAAATGTACCTGTGACTCAAATTTAGAAAAAGATAAAGAGGCTGAATATGCAGCACAGGTAAGAATTACACAGTTTGTATAGTGTTGCCTTTTCAATGTGGAAATTGAAGCTGTTACTTTAATTTTATTAAAGAAATTACTTTTTGTTAAACTCGTTTCATTTAGGCTAGACTTTGAAATAGATAATTCTGTTAAACACAATTTTATGCTGTATCATTCAAGATGATTGTTTTGATCTTGGTTGTTGCATTACTTTAAATTTTTATTGGACTTCTGTAGTTTAGTTGTCCTAATTGCTAATCTCTAGCTATCTGAGTATCAGTGTTATTTTAATGTAATACATGGGCTTTCAAATCAATGGCTTAGCAAACGTAAAGTGTTGCCTACTATGTTCACAAGCCCTGGGGCAAAAGTGCACAGTAGCTCACAACTTGGGAAAGATGAACAAGTGACTCCTAATCTGAGCATGCTGTGGTAAAAGGTATACTGAGGTGTAAGGCATAATGAAAGTGTTCTGAGTGTTCAGTTCCCTTGACCTTTGTTTTGCCCTCATTTTAAGGTCATTTCAAAGTCAGATTAATAGTATTGGATATTCAAGAGATTATAATATGCATGAAATAGTTCATTTTTGCAAAAAGTGATTTGAAAGTAGGTCTTTGCCATGATGTGAGAAATAAAGAAAAACTAAAACTGAATGAAAAACTGACACAGTCTTCTGAATCACAGCTGGCAGAACTGAGACAGAGACTGGACCATGCTGAGGCTGATAGGCAAGAGCTCCAAGACGAACTCAGACAGGAACGGGAGGCAAGACAGAAGTTAGAGATGATGATAAAAGAGCTAAAGCTGCAAATTTTGAAATCATCAAAGACTGCTAAAGAATAGAAACCTTCAAAGAAATCCATCTGTGTGTTCCCAACAGGGTTTATTTTTATTTGTTTACTTTGGTAAATGAATTCTGAACAATTTATCTGCATGAAATAACTAGGCATTCTATCCATTTGTAGATCAGAGAAAGTGAAGAGATTATATATTGGTATATAAATTTTTACATTTTCCAAATGAATGAAAATGTATGTTTCTTTGTACTTTTCTTTTCAACCAGCTTCAAACCAATACTTTGCAATTTCAACTATTAGATATGATGCCTATATTTCTAATGCAGTTTAACAATTGCATACTTTTTAAAAGCTGCATTGTGTGATGGAAAATAGTTTTGATCAATTTTGTTATCCATATTTTAGACTCAATTTTAGATACAATGGTGGCTTCATATTTCATATATAGAGCTACTCAAGGAGTTGTCCATTTTTTTCATTAACACAATCTCCTTTCTAAGTTGAAAGTATACTCATTATTATAATCAAAATTTTTTTGTTTCGTCTTGTGGCATGAATTTCCATCAGTTCCTTTCTATTTAATGTCTCCTAAGAGACATTTTGTCAGTAGAGGAATTTCATTGATGAGGTTATAGCACACCCCAAGGGAAAAGATAACATGCTTTCTTATATACTGCTGCTAAACTCAAGAAGCAGTTATAATTAGATTTTCTGTTTAAATGTGGTTATATTTAGAGAAAATTTTTTATGCAGCAACTTTAGAAGAGGGAATAAAATGTCGTAATTTTTGAACTTTTGTTTATGTTGTTAATAGTGTTGTGAAAATATTAATGTACTTGAGAAAAACTGATACCATTGATGTACATCGGTTTCTATACAATCCATAATCCTCCTGTACAGTTTTTATATGTAGTTGTGGGTCTTACTGAAATTTATATAATGGATTTGTTTTCCTTTAAATTGTAAGATATTAAACACTTTGAAGGTTATTTTGGACTTTTGTATGTTTAAATGTTAAGTCTTACCAAATGTGCATGAATGGACCATTTTCAATTATTATTTAACAAAAATCAGGAATTTACAGTCAACTAGTAGTGTATGATAGTTTAATATAGGGAAGTTTACTTATCTGCTACTAAGAGATTTTTAGATAGTTTTTAGAAGACAGAAATTCCATAGTTTGGGGAGGGACAACTTCTTTCTGCACTTTTTTTTTTTTTTTTTTTGCACAGAAAAGTCTATCATTAATGGCAAATTTCATGTTAGTTAATTCTTGGCTTAAAAGATACTAGGTAAAATTCTTAGTATGCATTTTTTAAAAGAAAGTTTCCTGAAGCTACCATTAATTGACATTGTTATCTCATGAATTTAATTTTTATATTCTTGTGTATGGTACTATATGAAATTACTTGAGAGCTAAATTTATTTTATAAATAAATCAGCTAAAGTTGAGGTTATTTACTCTTCCCATAATAGACAATAGATGCTTGGTATAGAACTTCAAAAGTAAGTAGGTTATCATTTAACCAGTTATTTTCATATTTTGCTTAATGGTACTTATATAGCCTAAAAGAATTTTTGTACTTCCCAAAGTATAGTTTCTTTACTAGAGTATCATCTAAATGTGTATTTTCTATTTTCCATTTAAGTTTTACTGTGTTAACCCTGCAATTTAATTGGTTGATCCTTGGAATCTCCTTAAGGAAGAACACATGTTAAAATGACATACAGGAATAAATATTAAAAATGACATATGCTTCTAATACTTTTTATTTGCCTTTATCTGGAGAAAGAAAAACACAAAGATATTTTATGACACAGTTTCGTTTTAGTTGTAGATTAGTTGCATCACAGCTAAGGTTTTTGGGAGGTAAAACTCAAGCCTGTATAATTTATTTTTCTATTTCACTCAAAATCTACTTATGTTACTTAGTTAAAATGATAAGCTATTGAAGTTTCAAGTCAAAACATCTAAAATAATTTGTTTAATCATTAAAATATGTTTTTAAAAATTCTAAGCAATGCTTAATCACCTTTAAATTATCATAAGCTCTTAATTTATTAGCTTTGAATAAAGAACTATTTTTTCTAGTCCTTCACATAAGGGAAACTTGCCACATGAAATTGTATAGTCTTCATTTTTCAGAAGATACATTGATGTGCCATCAGTTTCTAACTTCTTTGAAAATAGTGTTTTTTTTTAAGCCAATTGTAAATAGTATGCCTATTCTAGATAAAAGTAATTTTAAGTTAAACTGTACAACATAGCTTGAAAGTATAGAGACTTTGTAATACTTTACAAGTGGCCTCTGCTAAAAATATCTTATCCATATAATTCTTCTTCTATTCTTTGCATGCTCATTTTGTGTGTTGGTTGTTAGCTTAAAGTTTGTTTTAATGTTAACTTTTGGGTGCCAACTCATCAGGCAAGAATATTTTCCCTCAGACTTCATAATATTTTTCTTTTTAGGAAAAATATAAAAATACTTTCAAAAGCTGTGTTAAAGGAATGACATATCACAAGTGCTAGAGCATCTTTAAAAGGAAGAAAAGATAGAATATTAGTTGACTGGGTGATGAATGATGTTAAATTTGAATAATGATAGTTTCTGTATTCTAAACTTGATGAGAAAAAGGTACCAAATCTATTGTAAAACCTGCTGTCATTGAGGAAGCTCTGAACAACCCTGGTTTCACAAATAACACTTTGAAAGAATTTGACCAATAATGTAAGTTTGGCTTGTGCTTTAGTTTTGTAAGGCATACTTTTTTGCTTGAATTTCTGTGTCCAGGAGAGTTTGGATGTTTAATGGTTCTTGAGCTAATTTTATAATATATTTAATATATTACCAGTTGAGATATATAAAATTTGTACATATTGAATTAAAAACCAGTTGCTAAAGTAGGTGTAATAGACTGAGTACAATGATACCTGCAGGTTGGTTACCCATATGTTCTAGAAGTCATGACAGAACAACCAATTCATTTACACATCTTTGGTTTCTGTTTGAAGGAAAGTAAAATGATAAAGAAACTTGAGCAATATAATACATGCTCAAAGTTATTTCCCTATATGAGTAGTAAAGCTGGTGCTGAAGAGTTTTGATCAGTTTCTAAAATTTTCTTCTCAATGACTTATGTTTTGATTGCTTAGGAAAGAATCCTTACTTTTATTTGCTCTTATGCATTTAATCCACACGACAGCATATTACAGATTAATAGAATGAAAAGTTGTGCTCATACTGTACATTTATTTCTGTGCTTAAAACTACTTGTTAGTTTTTATTGAAGCTGCCAGCAATAAGGGACACATTACTGCTGTATTATACATTGTGAGATTGAATAAACAGCTTAAATTTTTTTCCTGGCGTAAGACACTTAAGCATTTCCATTATTGGAAGGAATTTGTATGGGTATTCTATATTTCATCTTCTTTAAAAGGACAGTCTTTTTTTTTTGTAAAATCCATTTTAAACTACATAATGCAATTTGGAGCCTGTTTTTTTTTAGTGATAGTAGTAAATGTTTATATAGTGCTACTGTGTTTGAATTAAAGACAACAAATGTAAAAACTGAAATTAAAGAATTAGGCCTAGAAAACAAAATAGTGTATTAAGTTAGTTGAATGTAAAAGAAATTTATAAGATTTTTTTCCTATAGATACCTCACTTGAAAATAAAGCACAGCATACTTAAAGTAGTTATAGTTTAAAAAAAAATCCTACTAAAAGAATTACTAAATCTTGAACAACTCTTGGGGAGAATTGTAGTTTGGGAGAAATAAAATATACTTACTTTTAACCATCCTGTTAGAAGTATTTATTTATCCTGATAATTTTAAGCCAACACAGTAGTCTTAAATTATTTCTGAATTTCTAATCTGTGAAAGCAGTAAATGAAAGATCTGTTGTGCAACTGTTGAAACAAATTGTTGACTACATTGACCATAATTCAATTTAAAATCTTGCCAATGATGTACAGTTTTATGGGTAAAATTGCTGTGGTTGGTTGCATTACATGACACACAAAACTGTCCTCTACCTCACGTGAAATAAGTATTTTATATGGTTTTACTATAAAACAAGACTCATCTATCTGGTCACTTAGTTTACAAATTTTGAATTATATTTATTGAAACATGACATACTGTGCTCTTAGCTTATACCTCAATTGTATTTTGTGCTGTTTTCCATTTTCATGCCTTGTAAATAACTTGTATAGATTGTGGATCAAATTCCAAATAAAAACTTTTAATGCCAGTGAAATTGATTTAAGCCTTCTTGGTATCCTGTGTGAACTCAACTTTCTTGTTTCTTAAGATTGACATTTTCTCCTTTGGTTCCTTTAAAGTCTATTCATTACACAGCAAGTGACTAGGAACTTTTTAAAAATAGTAAAATGTGAAATTCTGTGTGATTTTGTTTTATTCTGTTGGCCATACTGCATGACATCTGGGACTCTAGTTCCCTGACCAGGGATCTAACCCTTGTACCCTGCATTGGAAGCATGGAGTCTTAACTAGTGGACTGCCAGGGAAGTCCCCTATGTGATGTTTTATGTGATGAACATATCAGCATTGTGTGTTTATTCTTGCTTTAACATCCTTTCCTCACCTCCACCACTATATAACATTATTTTAAAAGCTAGAAGCTTAAAGTATCACATGTGGTATCTGAGGGGCTGAAGTCCAGGAGCAGGCTGCCTGAATGTGATGGCTCTTAGAAGGGTACTTTTATGGTGTTAACCTGGGGCTGAAGGCGAATGAGAGCTTGACAGCTCTGGTCTGCTTCCCAGCTCACTCACAGGGCCACTGATTGACAGGAGCTCAGTTCCCACTGTTTGAACCTGTCCATGAATCTCTTCAAGTCTGGTGAGTGACATCTCAACTGAGTGATCCAAAGGAGGGAAAGAGTGATGCCACAATTTCATTTATGGTCTAGATTTTTAAGTCATATACTGTTTTGCCTTATGCAATTTGTTAGAAGTCAGTCACAAAGTACAGCCCATACTCAGTTGGAGGAGATTATACAGGGTATGAACCCCAGGAGGCAGGGATCATTGGGGACTTAAGAGTCTGGTTATCATATCCTCCAAATATTTTTGTGTGTGGCAAAATGTATGTATCATTAATTTTAGCATTTAACCATTTTAAAGTGTAATTCAGTGGCATTAAGTACATTCACAGTGTTGTGTAATTATCATCCCATATCCAAAACTTAACTATCCCAAACAGCTCTGTACCTGTTAAACAGTAACCCCCTATTACCCCTCCCTCCAGCCCTTGATATCCTCTATTTCCTATCTCTATGAATTTGCCTGTTATAGGCAATCCACATATACAAGTGGAATAAAAATATTTATCCTTTTGTTTCTCATTTAGTGTTGTGTTTCACTTAGCATAATGTTTTCAAGGTATACCATGTAGCATGTATCAATTTAATTCCTTTTTATGGCTTTACAATATACCATTGTATCTGTATACAACTGGAAGAATGTCTATCCAGCTTCTTTGCCCTTTTTAAACTGGGTTGTTTTTTTTGTTGTTGTTGAGTTGTAAGGCTTCTTTATATGTTAAGAATATTAATTCCTTATCAGGTATATGATTTGCAAATATTTTCTCCCATTTGAAAAAAATACATTTATGTATGTATTTGACTGCACTGATCTAGTTGTGGCACGAAGGATCTAGTTCTCTGACCCCATGTCCCCTGTGTTGGGAGTGTGGAGTTCTGGCCACTGGACCACAAGGGAAGTCCCTCTCCCATTCTTGGGATTGTCTTTTCACTCTCAGTATTGTCCTTATGTTTTGATCGAATTCATTTTATTTTTTCTTTTGTTGTCTGTACTTCCGGTGTTATATCCAAGAAATCATTGCCAAATCCAATGTCGTGACGCTTTCTCCCTGTGTTTTCTTCTGAGAGTTTATATTTTTAGTTCTTATTGGACTTGTGTTAGTTTCCATTTCAGATTGTCTATTGCCAGTGTTTAGAAAATGCAATTGATTTTTGGGTGTTGATTCTGTATTCTGGAACTTTACTAAATTTTTTTATTAGCTAACTGTGTGTGTGTGTGTGTGTGTGTGTGTGTGTGTGTAATCTTTAGGGTTTTCTGTGTGTAAAATCACATCATCACTTGGTAGTGGTTTCATGGTGGTGGGCTTCCCTGATGGCTCAATCAATAAAGAAAGAATCCATCTGCAATGCAGGAAATCTGGGTTTGATCTTTGTGTTGGGAAGATCCCCGGAGAAGGAAATGGCAACCCACTCCAGTATTCTTGTCTGAAAAATCTGATGGACAGAGGAGCCTGGCAGACTACTACTGTTCATGGGGTCAGAAGAATTGGGCACAACTTAGTGACTAAAACCACCACTACCAAGATCAAATCACTTGGGAATAGAAATAATTTTTACTTCTTCCTTTCCAATTTGGACGCTTTTTGTTTCTTTGTCTTGTCTAATTGCTCCAACTAGAACTTCCAATGCTAGAAGTGGTGAAGGCAGGCATCCTTGTTTTTGCTCTTGTCTTAGAGGGAATGCTTTCAGTCTTTTACCTCTGAGTATGATGTTGGCTGTGGTTTTTTCATAATATGGTCTATATCATCTTGAAGAAGCTCCCTTTTATACCGAGTTGAATTTTTTTTTTTTCTTTAAATGATGCAATGGTGCTGAATTTTGTCAAAAGTTTTTTTTTTTTTGGTATCAGTGGAGATGATAATGTAGTTTTCCCCTTCATTTTATTCCTGTGATATAGTACATTGCTTGGTTTTCATAAATTGAACTGTCTTCTGCATTTTAAGAATAAATCTCACTTGTTCATGGTGTATAATCATTTTAATGTGTTGTTATTTATGTATTTGAAATAATTTATATACAGCATTCTATAAATTTAAGGTGCACAACAAGTTCATTTCATACATTTATATGTAGCCTAATATTCTTCTTTAGGCTATATATAGCCTAAAATTATTCTGGAGATGGGCGTATCAGACCACTTTACCTGCCTCCTGAGAAATCTGTGTGCAGGTCAAAAAGCAACAGTTAGAATCAGAAATGGAACAATGCACTGGTTCCAAATTGGGAAGGGAATACGTCAAGGCTGTATATTGTCATCCTACTTATTTAATTTATATTCAGAGGACAACATGAGAAATGCCGGGCTGAATGAAGCATAACTGGAATCAAGATTGCAGAGAGAAATAATAATCTCAGATATGCAGATAATACCACCCTTAGGGCAGAAAGCAAAGAGGAACTACAGAACCTCTTGATGAAAGTGAAAGAGGAGAGTGAAAAAGCTGGCTTAAAACTCAACATTCAAATAACGAAGATCATGGCATCTGGTCCCATCACTTCATGGCAAATAGATGGGGAAACAATGGAAACAGTGACAGACTATTTTCTTGGGCTCCAAAATCACTTCAGATGGTGACTGCAGCCATGAAAATAAAAGATGCTTGCTCCGTGGAAGAAAAGCTATGCCCAACCTAGACAGCATATTAAAAAGCAGAGACATTACTTTGTCAACAAAGGTCCATCTAGTCAAAGCTGTGGTTTTTCCAGTAGTCATGTATGGATGTGAGAGTTGGACCATAAAGCTGAGTGGTGAAGAATTGATGCTTTTGAACTGTGGTGTTGGAGAAGACTCTTGAGAGTCCTTTAGACTGCAAGGATATCACACCAGTCAATTGTAAAGGAAATCAGTCCTGAATATTCATTGGAAGGACTGATGCTGACGCTGAAGCTTGAATATCTTGGCCACCTGATGTGAAGAACTGACCCATTAGAAAAGATCCTTATGCTGGGAAAGATTGAAGGCAGGAGGAGAAGGGATGACAGAGGATGAGATGGTTGGATGGCATCACCGACTTGATGAACATGAATTTGAGTAAGCTCCAAGAGTTGGTGAGGGATAGGGAGGCCTGGTGTGCTGCAGTCCATGGGGTCACAAAGAGTTGGCCACGACTGAGTGAGTGAACTGAATATGCTGAATTTGGTTTGTTAAATTCATGGATGTTTGTAGCAAGTCACAAGGGATACTGGCCTATAGTTTTTTGTTGGTTATTTTGTAGTGTCTTTGTTGTTGCCTGCTTGTGTGTTCAGTTGCTTCACTCCTATCTGACTCTTTGCAACCTTATGGACTGTACCCTGCCAGGCTCCTCTGACCAGGGGATTCTCCAGGCAAGAATACTGGAGTGGGTTGCCATCCCCTCCTCCAGGGCATCTTAACCTAGGGATCAAACCTGCATCTCCTGCTACAGGTGGATTCTTTACCTCTGAGCCACCGGGGAAGCCCATCTTTGTTGTTGGTATTAAGTTAATCCTGCATCATAAAGTGAGCTAGAAATTGTTCTCTCTGTTTTGATTTTTTTGGAAGAGTTTGAGAAGGATTGGTGTTAATTCTTCTTGGAATATTTGACAGAGCTCACCAATGAAGCCATCTGGTCCTAGGCTTTGCTCTGTTGGGAGGTTTTGATTGCTGATTTAATCTCCTTAGTAGTTATAGGTTTATCTGTCTCCTGTTTCTTCATGAGTCACTTTCAATAGTTCATTTGTTTCTAGGAATTTGTCAGTTTCATCTAGTTTATCTAATTTGATGGCATACAATTGTTCATAGCATCCTCAAAATCCTTTTATTTCTGTAAAATAGTTTAAAATGTTCCTATTTTCATTTCTGATTTTAGGAATTTGAGTCTTTATTTTCCCCTTAGTCAATATAGGTAAAGGTTCGTTAATTTTGTTGATCTTTTCAAAGAACCAACTTTTGATTTTTATTGATTTTCTTTTTATAGTTTTTATTTTATTTATTTCCACTCTAATCTGTATTATTTCCTTCTACTAGTTTTGAGTTTAGTTTGTTTTTCTAGTTTCTCAGAGTTTGAGATCTTTTTTAACGGATGCTTTTGTAGCTATAAATTTCCATCTTAGAAAATAAAAATAGTTACAAACCAAAATTGCAATAATAATAGTTGCAGAAAAAAGCAATAATTGCTTTTATATTTGTCCATGTATTCACCTTCACTGGAGATCTTTATTCTACTTAAGTTACTGTCCAGTGTACTGTGTCTGGTGTACTGTCTACTGTATCCCTTCATTTCAATTTAAAGGATTCCCGTTAACATTTCTTGTAAGGCTGGTCTAGTGGTAGTCAGTTTTTGTTTTTTTGTGTGCATGTGCATTAGTAGTGTCCGACTCTTTGCAACCCCATGGACTGTACCCTCCAGGCTCCTCTGTCCATGGGATTCTCCAGGCAAGAATATCTGGCAGTGTCTTAATTTCTCCATTTTGGAAGGACAGTTTTGCCATATATAAATTTCATGTTGAAAGTTTTTCTTTTGGCATTTTACATCATTCCACTGACTTCTAGTCTTCAAGGTTTTGGCTGATCTTACTGAGAATTCCTTATTCATGATGTCACGTTTCTCTAGCTGCTTTCAGGATTCTCCCTTTATCTATGTCTGTCAGCAGTTTGATTATAATGTGTCTTGGCATGGGAGTTTACCTTATGTGCAATACATTAAGCTTGTTAGATTTGTAGATTTTAAGTATTTTGTCATATCTGCACTGTTTTCAGGGATTATCTCTTCAAATAATCTGCCATTTTCTCTCTTCTAGGAATCCCGTAATTTTTCAGAATTTGGTTTATTTTTAGAATTTGTATTCTTTTATTGATATTCTTATTTTGTTCATAAATTATTTTCCTGATTTCCTTTATTTTTTGTCCACATTTTCCTTTAGCTTTTTGAGCATGTTGAATACCCTTGTTGTAAAGTCTTTGTGTAACAAGTCCAATGTCTGGACTTTTATGAGGGTGGTTTCTGTCAGTTCGTTTGCTCTTTGTAAGGAATTATATATTGCTCTTTTTTTGTATGCCTTATGATTTTTTGTTATCGAAAATTAAGCATTTGACAACTATAATGTGGTAACTGGAAATCAGATTTTCTCTCTTCCTGAAGGTGTTTTTTTTTTTTTTTTTTTAATTATTATTGCAGTAGGCTGTGATAGTCCACTTGCTTTGAGACTTTTCCACACTATTTTGCAAAGACTATTCCTGATTGTGTGTGCTCATGAAAGTGTCTGTTCCTTTAGCTCATGTTCAGCTAATGTTTTGAAAGAGTTCCTTGAATGCCAGGAGCTAAACAAACAAAACAATAACAAAACCTCGTGAAACAGAAAAGCAGAAAAATACAAGATCTGACTACTTCTCTCAGCCTGCAGCTTGGCTCTGTAAGATGCTCCTTCAGTACTTACGTAGGCTTGCTCTGAACTTAGGAATCAGTCCAAAGTGAAAACTTAGGTACTCTTAAGACTTTCCTGGGTATGCATCTTGCTTGGGCTTTCTAAATTCCCCATCTTATATACAGCTGTTTTTGAATGTTCTAATTTCCCAGAGAATCTCATCCTAACTTACCCTCTAGTTCTTAGACAGTCTGTTGGTTGTTTACACCTGTAATATTTTGTCCCAGGCATCTGAGTCTATAGTTCACCTTGCATCTTTTACAAGCAGTACCCACTGTTTTTTGCATTTAAGTTCCAAGTTAGGCAAATTGAAGATGAGAGTCTTGTGTTGGTAGTACAAAGATTCCCCAGAGAGGTCAGATCATATGTACATGATGGTTTTAAATAAGGTCTGCTCTGCTCCTTGTTCAAGGGAGGAACTGGCAATGGGGCTGCTGCTGCGCCGGGATAGAAAGGTGAAAAAAAGTGTAAGTTGCTCAGTCATGTCTGACTCTCTGCAACCCCATGGACAGTAGCCCACCCGGTTCCTCAGTCCATGGGGTTTTCCAGGCAAGAGTACTGGAGTGGGTTGCCATACCCTTCTCCATGGGATCTTCCTGACCCAGGGTCGAACCTGGGTCTCCCGCATTGTAGGCAGATTTTTCTCTGATCTGAGCCGTCAGGGAAGCCCGAGGAAGGTGAAAGTATGAATAAAAATGTCCCAAACTTTCCTGTCATTTTGAAGGTGGCTTTTCTTGACTGGGTGTTTGCTTGGTTGCTATAAACATTTGACTGTTTTCCAGAGCAACAACAAAGTTGGTCCTGACATTTTCTTGTCTTTCTCTTTCTCTCTCAAAGGGGCTTCCCTGGTGGCTCAGATGGTAAAGCGTCTGCCTGCAATGTGGGAGACTCAGGTTCAATCCCTGGGTTGGGAAGATCCCCTGGAGAAGGAAATGGCAACCGACTCCAGTACTCTTGCCTGGAAAAGTCCATGGACTGAGGAGCCTGGTAGGCTACAGTCCATGGGGTTGCAAAGAATTGGACACGATTGAGCGACTTCACTTTTCTTTCTCTCTCTTTGGATCTTTTTGTGGGAGAATGAGAGCTTGGAGTTTCCTAGTTGATCGTTTTTCTTGCTGCTGCTGCTGCTAAGTTGCTTCAGTCGTGTCCAACTCTGTGTGACTCCATAGACGGCAGCCCACCAGGCTCCCCTGTCCCTAGGATTCTCCAGGCAAGAACACTGGAGTGGGTTGCCATTTCCTTCTCCAGTGCATGAAAGTGAAAAGTGAAAGTGAAGATGCTCAGTCGTGTCTGATTCTTAGCGACCCCATGGACTGCAGCCTTCCAGGCTCCTCCATCCATGGGATTTTCCAGGCAAGAGTATTGGAGTGGGGTGCCATTGCCTTCTCCAGATGGTTTTTCTTACCACTCATCTATTTAGCCACAGTCTTTTTATAACTTGATCTTGCAAGTGATACCCCATCACTTCTGTCGTGTGCTGTTCATGCAGACTCACCCTGGAACAATGTGGGGTGAATTATGGAAGAGTGTGAATCCTAGGAGGTGGGGATCAATGGGCATCATCTTGGAGGTTGCTTACCACAGGCTAGGACCAGAACTTTCCTCCAAAGTGATTTGGGTTGAGGCCGCAGCGCTTTAGACATTCAAACTAGAACTTTGGTTTGGAAAGCTTTAAGAGAAGGTGTTTAACTCAGTTGAAAATGACTACTGTTTGCCTGGCCTGACACTGATACTCTGCTAGATATTGGACTTCCTAGAATGAGTCAGGCACAGCTTTGGCCTTTGAGGAACTCCCAGACAGCTGGATAGCAGAATGACTCAGTCCTATACAGAGGGCTAGGAAAACATGAGGAATAGACTTCACTCAACCTGGGGTGAGGAATGTTCCAGTTCCAAATGACCCCTGGAAAGAACTTAGAAGTGAGCTGGAGAGAGAGGGAGCTGTGGCTGTGTTGGAAAGCATTCTAGGTAGAAGGAACTATGTGAGGATAGGTTGGAGGCTAGTAATGAATGCCATATTAAGAAAGTGAAAGAAAGTGTTAGTTGTTCAGTCGTGTCCGACTCTGTGACCCCATGGACTATAGCCTGCCAGGCTCCTCTCTCCATGGAATTCTCCAGGCAAGAATACTGGAGTGGGTTGCCATTCCCATCCCCAGGAGATCTTCCCGATCCAGGGATTGAACATACGTCTCCTGCATTGCAGGCAGATTCTTTACTGTCTGAGCCACCAGGGAAGCAGAGAATTCAGTAATGAATGCAATATTATACTTTCTGAGAAACAACTCACACAGTTAAATTAGAAACCAGATGGTAAAATATGGATAATTTAAGTTTTGTTGAAGGCATGCACAAGGTATTATGGGAACTGTTCAGAACTTCATCGAAAGAGGTAGGATAGTCATGTCACGGGAGGTTCTTATGCTAATTTTGGGTGACTGAAAAGTAGCTGGGTGGAGAGGTCACTTCTTGCAGAACGAAGGGCAGGTATGAAGCATAAGGGAAGAGCCTGTTGGGCTGCAGTCGTTGGGGTCACGAAGAGTTGGATACGACTGAGCAACTTCACTTTCACTTTTCACTTTCATGCATTGGAGAAGGAAGTAGCAACCCACTCCAGTGTTCTTGCCTGGAGAATCCCAGGGATGGGGGAGCCTGGTGGGCTGCCGTCTATGGGGTCGCACAGAGTTGGACACGACTGAAGCGACTTAGCAGCAGCAGCAGCAAGATATCATCTACTTCTTAGTTGAACACCTAATTGAAATGTAAATTGAAAAAGTTAATTGAACACTTTCGTAATAATTTTTAAAAACTTTTTAATTTTGTACTGGGGTATAGCCAGTTAACAATGTTGTGATAGTTTCAGGTGAACAGCTAAGGGAGTCAGCCATACACGAACATGTATCCTTTCTCCCCCAAACTCCCCTCCCATCTAGGCTGCCACATAATACTTTTTTTTAGATAGACTGTTAGAAGCTGATCAAAGAATATACATATTTTATTCTATTTGCTATATATTGCTGAATTACTTTTGAAAGGAGATTTGTCAGTTGTGTTATTGGCATTTTTTGGTGTTCATTCTTTGAATTAGTTATTTTTATTGAATCATTTTAAATAGCATTAATGAGAGACTGTGAGAGCCCTCCAGTGGCTAAGCTAATTCCTGCAAAAATATTGTCAGTGGATTAAAAAGGAATTGAATTTAATTGTTAAATCTTAATGGTAGAAATCAGAGAGTGCCTAGAAATAGCTGATAAAAATGGGCTTATCCTGTAGTCAAGAAGAGATACCACTGGCTTTCCTTTCAAATTCTTGCTCATATGCTGTTAGACTATGAAATGTTTTGAATTTCGCAGCTGTGTAAAATGAAGGTTAAGATCGTGTTAATTTCAAACAGGTTTACAATCAACTGATTAACTATTTTTGGTGTAAAAGCTAATACATATTGAGTACTTACTATGTATTAGGCAATGCTCCAAGCACTTTACATGTAGCAATGCATTCTCCATGGCTATTATGAAATATTTACTATTCTTAATACCATTTTACTGACAGGAAATGGAATTTGAGTTTCTAAACACCAGTGCCCTTATCTTCCCTGGTCAAATGCCTCCCTGGGAACTTGGTGTCCAAGAATGTTCTCATTCAGGATCATTTCATAAAATAGAATCTTTATTTATGTAAGAAACAACAAAAACCATTGGTGTGATTGAGACATAAGCTTCTCTTCTAGCCATTTAAAATAATTGAAATAGTATAATATTGATGCTTCCCCAGTAGCTCAGCAGGTCCAGAATCTGCCTGGAATGCAGGAGATGTGGGAGAAGCAGATTTGATCCCTGGGTCTGGAAGATGCCCTGGAGGAGGAAATGGCATCCCACTCCTGTATTCTTGCTGGGAAAATCCCATAGACAGAGGAGCCTGGTGGACTACAGTCCATGGGGGTCGCAGATGGTGGCATAGACCAAAATAGGCCTTCACTCTGCCTCCTGCCCTCTCCCTAGAACAGCTATAATCCCCACCTGATTTCTTCTGTGCTGTGTTTTTGGAGTCCCATCTGCTATAGACTGTGTATTTGTGTCCTACCAACATTCATATGAGGAAACCTAATCTTTAATGTGATGATGTTTGGAATTGGTGTCTTTGGGAGGTGAATAAGTCATGAGGAGGGAGCCCTCATTAATGGGATTGGTGCCTTTATAAAAGAGACCCCCCAGAGAGCGCCTTTGTTCCTTCCACCATGAGAAGACACGGTGAGAAGACTGCTGTCTATGAACGAGGAGCAGGACTCTTCAGCAGACACAGAATCTACCAGCTGGTGCCTTGATCTTAGAGTTCCCATCTCCAGAACTGTGAGAAAGGGGTTTCTGCTGTCTATGGTATTCTGTCATAGCAGCCCAAACAGAGTAGGACAGCATCCCAGTGAAACCTGGAGACTTGCAAATTCAATCTCTTTGGCAGGATCCTTCAATTCACCTGGGAAGTAGGGGCTTCCCAGGTGGCGCTAGTGGTAAAGAATATGTCTGCCAATGCAGGAGACATAAGCGAGGTGGGTTCGATCCCTGGGTTGGGAAAATCCCCTGAAGGAGGGCATGGCAACCCACTCCAGTATTCTTGCCTGGAGAATTCCATGGACAGAGGAGCTTGGCGGGCTATGGCCTGTAGGGTCACAAAGGGTCTGACACAACTGAAGCTACTTAGCATGCACACATGCACTTCAGTTCACTAGCATCCAACACATATTTATTGAGCACCTTCATGCTTGCCAGGCACTGTGCCAGACCCAGATTTCAGTGACCAATCAACCAGACAAAACCCCCAGACTCCCAGGGCATTTAATTTTTTTTAAGGGGCGGGCAAGAAAAGATTTGTTTTATGTTTTTTTTATATTTATTTTTATTGATGTATTTATTTTATTCTTTACTGCTTTATAACATTCTGTAAGTTGCATGTGTACAATATTATATTTCTAATTCTGTATACCACAACATGCTCCCTGCTGCAAGCCCATTCCTTTGAAAACTTTGCTTTTAATGTGGGCTTTTGATGCCTTGCCAGTATGATACACACTTGTGCTCTAACTGAATTACACTGTTTGATGAACTCTTTTTAGGTATAAATGGTAGAAGAACAGTTAACCAAGCTGCTTCCTTTGTTCAGTTTCTTGCCATTATTATACAGTTGACACCCTTTACTCATTTTGCCTTCTTTCTGCCCCTTCTCCTCTGATAGTCACTACTCTGTTCTCTGTATCTACATGTTTGTTTTTGTTTGGTTTACTCATTTATTTTGCTTGCTCTACATATGAATGAAATAATACAGTATTTGTCTTTCTCTGACTTATTTCACTTAGCATTAATACCCTCAAGATCCATTCATGTTATCACAAATGGCAAGATTTTACCTTCTTTTTTTTTTTTTTTTTTTAAAGCCAGTCAAATTTAGCAGTGGGGGGTTGTATACCAACTTTAGTGACACTAACGTTAATAAGTTCTGGTAACCAAGATTTTACCTTCTTTAAGGGTGAGTAGTATTTCAGTGTAATATACCACATCTTTTCCCATTCATCTGTTCATGGACACTTAGGTTGTTTCTATATCTTCATTATTGTAAATGGCATTTAATTTTTAAAGCTTGTGTTTGATACATTAGTTTACACTTGGATTTGCCCTACAATATTTCTAAAAATGCGTGTATGTGGAATTTTTGCATTACCAAATAGAAAAATCCACAAGAGAAATTTCTCCTTTTAAAAAGGGATCTTATTAAAAGTACTTTATTTTTAAATGAATAATCTCACGTAAGTAATTTCATATATGTTTTATGTTTTCATGTTTGGTTTCCTAAAGAGATACCTCTTAATATATGAGTAGAACTTTCTCAAGCAAATGTACATTGCATTTGGATCAAATGATCACACATTTGGAATTTGTGGTTAATATGTTTCCCTATGAGTCAGGCTCCTATTTACACAGAAAATGTTTTCACCAGCTGTGCAGTGATAAACAATAACCACTAGTAGGCGCTGCGAGCCCATTCCTTTGAAAGCTTTGCTTTTGATGCCTGTCAGCAAATACATTTGCCAATATGATATGCATTTGTGCTCTAACTGAATCACACTGAGTTTGATTAACTATTTTTAGGTATAAAATAGTACCTATTCTAATGGTAGAATAACAGTTAACCAGAGCTCCATCCTTTGTTCAGTACACATCTGGGGTTTAGGACACTGACCATTTCTCTAATCCTCCCCTTTAAGTATCTTTAAATAAGAATAAGGTTGAGAAAAGTATGCTCAAACCATAGGAAAGACCATTTCTCATAATGGAAAGAATGTTGGACTTAGGGACAGAAGACCTGAATAAGATTTCAGGTGTACCTTGTTATTAATAGCTCTGCTATATACTAGAGAAATGTGAAGAGATGGGAAAATTTTCTGAGAGAAAATTAGCTGGAAAAACCTCTGTCCGGTAGGTCTGGGGATTCATTGTTCTCACTCATCTGCTGTGATTGGACTCTGAGAGACTGTTTCTCACAACTAAAAGGATACCTGGAACAGTGGTAGACCTAGAATGTCAGTTTATTAAGTTACACTATGTAGGAAGTCAGATTCTAATTATGAGGAGGGCTTGAGGGAGCAGAGTCACAACCAAAGAATGCAGATGACTTTGGGAAAAGTCCCTTGGCTAAGACAGCTTGAGGGACTTTCCCACGTTAAAGAGAGCCTTGCCAAAGGGATGACATCCTTGGATTCTGTGGTCACCATACCATCTGCATCTCCTGTGGATAGCAAAGGGTTCTTATGGTCTCTCTCTGCGTCTTGGCTCCCAGTTTTCTGTGATTGCAGGGCTGCCCAACTTCCTTTCCAAGGAACACACTCTCTTACTGACAGCTAATTCCTCCAAACAGGGTATTCTTTGCTGGCCTCCCTTGAGCAGCCTTCTCTCCCGATTGTTTAGACACAGATGCAATCTCAGGATTATATCTTCCATTAGTATAAAATGATAATAATAACCTAATTATTTAAGTTTTAGTCTTTATCAAAGGTAACTCATTTCCAGTTAACCCATATTGCCTGTGAATAATACTAACTGCTAAGTCGCTTCAGTCGTGTCTGACTCTGTGCAACCCCATAGACGGCGGCCCACCAGGCTCCCCCGTCCCTGGGATTCTCCAGGCAAGAACACTGGAGTGGGTTGCCATTTCCTTCTCCAATGCATGAAAGGGAAAAGTGAAAGTGAAGTTGCTCAGTCGTGTCCAACTCTTTGCAACCCCATGGACTGCAGCCTACCAGGCTCCTCCGTCCATGGGATTTTCCAGGCAAGAGTACTGGAGTGGGGTGCCATTGCCTTCTCCAGAATAATACTAACAGTAGCTGACATTTCTGAGAACCCATCTGTACTGGGCACTGTGCTTTGCACAATTGTTAAAGGTATCTCAGTCCACGCAATAACCCTGTGGGAACATCTGCTAGTCTTACTTTAAAAGATGAATCACATAGGCTAATGGACAGCCCAAGTGATAAAATCAGACTATGAACTCAAGAAATTCCATTCCAAGATCTTAACTTCACAACTTTTTTTACCAGTTAGTGCCTAAGTTCTGAAATCTGGCTTTGCAAAGCCTCTGTGTGTATGTGTATGTGTGTGTGTGTATGTGTGTGTGTGAGTGACCTGTGGGAAATCTGGGCATTGTTGAATTATGATTGGTTTAATTTTTATCACTAGAATGTCAAATGCTCATGCCAAATGCATGAGATCAGATTTCATAATTGCTTTTTCAATGAATGATGTTGCTAGGGTTTTATATTTTATATTGTACTTCATACAAAAGCTCTTTTTCATGTTATAAGAAAATACCTGAAAGCATCCAGGTCAATAAACCCTGGTGATGACAAGGCCCCAGACACAATGACTCTTTCCAAAAAAAAAGGGCATAGTCCTATAATATAGTAGTTTCCACAAATCAAACTATGAATTCAAGAACACATAAGAGTACCAAAGCAAGAGTTCTGAATTTTATGTAGATAAGAATTCTATATACAAGAGCATATGCAGCATATACAATAGCAGCCCAGGTTCCCTAAGGCCTTTCTTTGTATCAGTTCAGTTAGTTCAGTCGCTCAGTTGTGTCCGACTCTTTGTGACCCCCCCATGAATTGCAGCACGCCAGGCCTCCCTGTCCATCACCAACTCCCAGAGTTCACCCAGACTCACGTCCATCTAGTCAGTGATGCCATCCAGCCACCTCATCCTCTGTCGTCCCCTTCTCTTCTTGCCCCTAATCCCTCCCGGCATCAGAGTCTTTTCCAATGAGTCAACTCTTCGCATGAGGTGGCCAAAGTACTGGAGTTTCAGCTTTAGTATCATTCCTTCCAAAGAAATCCCAGGACTGATCTCCTTCAGAATGGACTGGTTGGATCTCCTTGCAGTCCAAGGGACTCTCAAGAGTCTTCTCCAACACCACAGTTCAAAAGCATCAATTCTTCGGCACTCAGCCTTCTTCACAGTCCAACTCTCACATCCATACATGACCACAGGAAAAACCATAGCCTTGACTAGACGAACCTTTTTTGGCAAAGTAATGTCTCTGCTTTTGAATATGCTATCTAGGTTGGACATGACTTTCCTTCCAAGGAGTAAGCGTCTTTTAATTTCATGGCTGCAGTCACCATCTGCGGTGATTTTGGAGCCCCCCAAAATAAATACTTTGTATCAGACATTGTTTAAAGCTTTAAACATGTAATCATTATGATTACATGATGATTAACTCACGTAATCATCAAGGAACCTATGAATTAGGCACTATCTTAATCCCCTTTTTATGAATGAGAAAACTGAGGCCCAGAGAAGTAAAGTAACTTGAATTCACAGCTAGTAAAGAGTGGAGACAGGATTCGAGACCGGGCAGCCTGACCTGCATTCGTAACCACCTTGCTCTCTTGGGTGATTGTCGCAGCTCTTGCACTTGACACTCTGGCATCTATTACAGAGGCTTTTCTGTCTGTGCACTTGATTTCTTTGGGGTCTCCTTGAGGCAAGTCTTCTCTAGGAAACACAGTGATTTACCCTGACACCCAGCAGAGATAGG
This sequence comes from Bubalus bubalis, assembly GCF_019923935.1. NCBI lineage: Eukaryota > Metazoa > Chordata > Mammalia > Artiodactyla > Bovidae > Bubalus > Bubalus bubalis. Next base: position 142,155,081 of record NC_059157.1, on the reverse strand, counting down.
GGGAAGCTTAGTACTTGTGACTTACGATCCATATCTTCGAGTGTTGAGTAGGAAGTTTTGTGTTTCTTGAAATCCTTTTCATCTTTAAATCTCATGATTGTTGATAGAGGTATACAAGAAGTCAAATGTTTGAAAGAGAGTTAAAACTGTTTAATGTAAATATAGCCCAAAGAGGACTTCTCTACATGATAGAAAAGTACATATAATAGGTCTTCCTCGAATGCACGGTGAGAAGGTGGCTTGATGATGTTGATGGTGGGTGATGAAGGCGACGGTGATGAAGGCAATGGTGATGATGTTAATGGTGGGTGATGAAGGCGACCGTGATGATGGTAGTGGTGATGAAGGTGATGGTGATGATGGTGGCGGTGGTGATGAAGGCGATGGTGATAATGATTATGATGATGATAGCTTATGCTTGCAGAGCACTCGCGCTAGGCTAGGTAGTAGTCTCAGTGGAGAACGGGTATTAATTTATTTACATTGAGAAGGCGCTGTCAGACTAGCTTTTAAGGTAACAAATGAGACACTTGAGTCCTGTAGGAATTTTCAGAAAGTGACAATTAGGACAGGTTCCCAGGAATGGTCAGTGAGGAGGGTTGAGATGGGAGGGTGGAATCTATCCCTTCCTTGCTACTGTACTTGGGCAACTTAACCTCTCTCATGCTGTCTCTTCATGAGTACCATGTATAAACAATTGTTCCTAGGACAAATGACAAATTGTTCCTACGTTTAAACAAAGGTAGCAACCATTTAAATGAGATAAATACATTAGCGTAAGCACATGCATCAGGCTTCCCTGGTGGCTCAGATGGTGAAGAATCCGCCTGCAATGCGGGAGACCTGGGTTTGATCCCTGGATTCCATCCCTGGGTTGGGAAGATCCCCTGGAAGAGGACATGGCAACCCACTTCAGTGTTCTTGCCTGGAGAATCCCCATGGACAAAGGAGCCAGGTGGGCTACAGTCCATGGAGGACTGAGCAACTAAGCACAGCACAAATACAAACACATAGTACGTGACACAGCTGCACAAATGTGAGTGGCTAGAGACAGCAACAATGGTGTTGTTGTCATGTCGACGGCCATGGCCACCTCTGATGATTTTTAACCAAGGGCAGAGGTTCATTTTCTTTCTGCCAGCAACTAGGATAATGCTGAATGCTTCGCGTCTGTTCTTTAGGGCAATTCTTAGCTCATCAGTTACCATCATGGGCCAAGGAGGAACTGTACTGGGCTCCCCCTGGAGTCCCACGGTCCCTGCTCTCAGCTGGGGAAAAGGAGTAGGGAGAAGCTCAGGAGGGATGGAGCGAAGCGGAGACCCAGGGATAGAGATGAGAGAGGGCAGCTAGAAGGGAAATAATTCTCAGCAAAATATAACTCGCGCCCTACGCGGGCCCTCTTGTCGCTCTCCATCACTGGGACGGGGTTCGAATTATTTTATTTCCAAACTTTGTTATTTCCAACACTAACCTTGCGAAGCCCGCCCGCGGCCCCCCCCTCCCCTCCACATCCCACTCCGGACCCCGCCCTGCAATTGGCCAGCGGACAGGGAGCCGTCGCGGATTGGAGCTCGCCGGCCTGGTCTGCGGGGTTTAAAGAGGGGGGCAGGGGCGCGCTGCCCAGCCGCTCTGCTGTCCCCGCCGTGTGCCCGTCGCGCAGCTGGGCTTGTAGCGTCTCCTGGCCTCCCGCCACCTGCAGCGTCCTGCATCGCGCCGTCGCCGGCCAGCGGCTCGAGAGCGCGGGAGAGGGGCAGGCGCCGTCCAGCCCAGGCGCGGGCACAGCTAGTAAGGGGCGAGGCGCGGGGACTCCAGGCTGGCCATGATGGTGGCTACATGCCTGCAGGTAGTGGGCTTCGTCACGAGCTTCGTGGGATGGATCGGCATCATTGTCACCACGTCTACCAACGACTGGGTGGTGACATGCGGCTACACCATCCCCACCTGCCGCAAGCTGGACGAGCTGGGCTCCAAGGGGCTGTGGGCCGACTGCGTTATGGCCACGGGGCTTTACCACTGCAAGCCCCTGGTGGACATCCTCATCCTGCCGGGTAAGAACCCTTCCCCATGCCCCTCAAGCGGCTTCTCCTGAATAAACCCTTTCCCTCTGGGCAGACGCGGGAGGGGGCATTGGGAGGCGTTCACAGAAATTTGGGCGCTTGAAGATTTGGGGGTCACCCTTTGACATCTTCAGTCCCATTTTGTTGAGGAGGAAATAGGCAGCCCTGAGATTAACTTCTCTCGGTCTCAGTTCTCAGTTTTCTTATCTGAAATTTGGGATGATAGTGGTGACCACTGGCGAGTCACCCTAAGAAGGTAATGAACTGGGACATAGACACATAGTTGGAACTCCGTGCATGTTAATTACCGCCGCCTCACCCGCAGCCTGCTCCCACCGTCCGTGATAGATCAGAAGTACTTCAACACCCCCCACCCCTCGCCACCTCCCTCAGGCGCCCTGCTTTCCCAGTAAGAATCTACCCACAGGGGCGAGGAGGAAAGAGAGAAACAAAAGCATTCCTGTGATCGGAACAGGCCCAGGCTGAGTTTCCCAGTCCTTGTGGGACGGCCGAGGTGTCCTGGCCAAGTTAAGGTCCTCCTAGCTGCGCCCGGAGGGTTCCCGCTGTCCCCGCGGCCTATCTCTTCCCCCCACCCTTTGCCCCTCGAATAGTAATAGTAATATTTGTCGGGCCTGCCGCGACTCCCCTTCGCGTCTCTGCACCCTGGGGTCGGACAGAGAGGCGGGTGCGCTGGAGGGCCGACCCACCCTCGGAAAAGGCGCACCGCCGCGGGCCGACCCCTCCTGTCCGGGAGCGTCTCACAGTGGGGAGGGGAGGGAAGATTGCCTAGTCTCCACCTTCCCCGACGCCATTCGAGTCCCATCCTTACTTGCTGCCCGGGTGAAAATTCTGGGCAAGTTTCAATTCAGATTTAAACCTCGAGCCAGTTGGGTGATTGACAAGGTCTCGGGCGCCCCTGTGGGTTTTCTGCTTGGAATCTTGGCTTATCCCTTGCCCTGGCGTAAGCACCACTGCCTTCTGTGCCGCTAGCCTTTGAGGATGGTGCGCCTCTAAAGGCCTTTCCTGGCTTCTTTAACAAGCGGAGTAACTGGGACCCCAGGCCGCCAGCCTGAGATCCTTTGGCTTTTGCCTTCCCTGGACGAGCCTTTCGCTCCCTCCCTCCTAGAGGCTCTGTGTGTGTGTGTGTCTGAAGTCGCTCAGTCGTGTCCGACTTTTCGCGACCCCATCGACCGTAGCCTCCCAGGCTCCTCTGTTTATGTGATTCTCCGGGCAAGAATACTGGCGTGGGTAGCCATTATTTTCTCAAGGGGATACACCCGGGTGGAACGCGGGTCTCCCGAGTCTCCTGCATTGCCGGCAGGTACTTTACAGTCTGGGCCACCAGGGAAGCCCCGCCCCCCTGCCCCACCTCCAGGCTCTGCCCTTCTTCAAGCCTCACCTCAGTGCTTCCTGTTTCCAGGTCTCTGTAGTCGGAATCTATTCCTTCCTCCTTGTTGCCGTGGTATTTGACTCTTATTCCCGTTAGTGCACATTTAGGGCTTTTTTTGCTCATTGTTTGTGAGTCAGGTTCTACTTTGTTGTTCAGTCGCTAAGCTGTGTCTGACTCTTTGCGACCCCATGGACTGCAGCACGCCTGGCTTCCCTGTCCTTCACCATCTCCCAGAGTTTGCTCAGACTCACGTCTGTTGAGTTGATGATGCCATCCAACCATTTCATCCTCTGTCACTCCCTTCTCCTGCGCTTAATCTTTTCCCGGCATCAGGTTCTCCTACCAAATTTTAAATTCCTCAGAGATATAGATAGCATCCTGCCCTTTCTGCATCTTCCCCTGCTCTGCCCTCCATTTTGGACTTTTAGAATGACAGGGGTCAGAGACCCAGATGTGGCTATGCCTTCAGTTAAAGCTGCTGTTGGTAGATCTGGGTCAGACTCTGGGATCCAGCGCTCATAACCTGGGTGATTGGGGACAAGTTACTAACCTCTATGAACCCCAGCTGCCTTCTTCTTTCTATCTTTCAGAATTGTTTGGGGGATTAAATGAGATGAGAGATGCAAAAGCCTTCTTAGATGTAGTAAAGGCTTCATAAATGGTGGTTTTATTATTTTTTTAAATTAAAAGCTGGGCATGGTATTTGTTAGAATCTGAGTGAAGCAAATAATTACCCTCTGCTTCCTTTTCCTGAAATTAAGTTTGCTGAGCATTTGGTGACAAATGGTTTGTTTGCAGAGAACACAGACCATCCCACAGATGGGGTACGTTTCAGGGAGGGACTCATTCTTCCTGGGGTCCCCTCTCTCACACTCTAGGTGGGGACAGGGACTGATCTCAGTCTCCTTCTTTAGATTCTAAATGTGGCCTTGGCACCTAGCTTGTGGATCGCCTGAGCCATAAACTTTGGAATCTGGGTGGCTGACTGACTCTTATTTGCCAGCCCTGGTTCTCAGCCACAGGGGCACGGCCCTGCGGTCAGAGGCCTTACCTCAGACCACCTGTAGCTGCTTTCTGGGGGTCTTCAAGTCAACAGATACTTGATTGATTATCCTTAATTCAGAAGAAACTGAGGTGAGTAATGGTTGAGAGTACCCTTGTGGACTCTTACTGTTTAGTCACTCAGTTGTGTCCAGCTCTTTGCTACCCCATGGACTACAGCAGGCCAGGCTTCCCTGTCCTTCACCACCTCCCAGAGTTGTTCAAATTCATGTCAGTGACGTCAGTCAGTGTGGACTCTGAGTTCTGGCAAGCTACATCTTGCTAAGAGGCAATCTTGCAGTTGGGTCTTGGTGCACAGGTAGGCTGGTTTGGTGTCAGGGTCCTGGCACATGAGGCAGAAGTTGGTGCTTGTTTCTGGTTTTGCCATTAACTCTTCCTCCCCCAGGCCACTGGCTCTACTTTCCACTGAGTAAAGAGGAGGAGTACATATGTACCATTCCCCTCCTTTTTTGGAAAGAAGGAGTGTTTTAGTGAGAAACGGTACATTTAAGTCTGTCATATTCTCCCAGCATCTTCTCATATTTATTTTACATAAACATTGAACACATTCTAATCTGTTTCTTAATAAAGCAGTTACCTGGCATTTTACTGGAGAGTATAAAGTACAGGTCGTTTTGCTCCACTGTTAATATTCAACTTGTTAACTCCATCGTTCATAACTGTATGTTTGCATTATCTGCTGTGACCACTGTGTTAACCCACGAAGGCCAAGGCAGGTGTCTGTTCTCCAGGAATCCTTGGGGGGTCGGAGAGATTCCTTTATAGATAATGGACCATTGTGGAAGTACGTCCAGGGCACTGTGGGGGAGCCTGACCATTTTTGGGGGGGCAGGATTCATGAGCATAGGAGTTTCTCAGGCGATAATCAAGAAAATGACCCTGAGCCTTAGCTTAGTCTAGTTAGAGCCACACACTATACACAATGAGAATTAAAAACACATGGTTAAGGGACAAAATCACCTAGTACACCTGGGGATAAAAGTACTGCCTTGACACAATAGTATTAGCAATTCCAGTAATAATAGCTGACCCCTTTTGGAGAACTTAGATTGTGCTAGGCACTGTTTGAGCACTGCATGAATTTACAAATTGAATCTTAGTTAGATTCCATTGGCAAGACGTAGGTACTATTATTATTTTTACTCTGTAGATGAGGAAAGTGACAAGGCACTTGGCCAAGGTCACCCAGGTAGAGCACATCAACAGCAGAAGACTTCTTGGAAGATTTAGATTTTAATCTGGATCTTTTACAAGGTGATGTAATAGGGTAATTGAACTCTTGGCCCCTTCATCTTGGAAGCTTTGGTGAATGGTCTAAAGCCAGGGATCCTTGTTCAGTCTCTCCTGCCCCCAGCCTCTGTCACTGCGTTTGGATACCTCTGAACATATTTTAAGTCCTGCAGTGGGACAAAGGGAAGGCAGGCAGATGGTGCTAAATTCTGTGAGGCAGGATTCAGGATCCAAGGGGACCTGTGGCCTAAACCCGCTGTCTGCGCTCTTGTTTCCAGGCTACGTGCAGGCCTGCCGAGCCCTGATGATCGCTGCCTCCGTCCTGGGTCTGCCGGCTATTCTCCTGCTGCTCACAGTTCTCCCGTGCATCCGAATGGGCCACGAGCCTGGTGTGGCCAAGTACAGGCGGGCCCAGCTGGCTGGTGTCATGCTCATTCTTGTGGGTAAGACAGCTTTCTGTAGAGCACCCCCACTCTGAGCGGACCTGAAGAATCTCAGGTCTTGCTGCTCAAGAGATGTGGACAGGAAGACATGTGAATCCGCTGGGGAAAAGCCCCTCACCATGTGTATTCCTTTATGTTTCCTGGTGGTTGAGGCAGAGGGACAAATAATGTCTGTGGTAGTCACTGAACATAAAAATAAGAAAAAACAAACAAAAAGGATTTTGAGGGAATACATAAGAGAGAGACCAGAGGACAGAAGAGTTATAGGCTGGCCCTCCACTCAGGCTTCACCATGGAGTCTGTTTTTGGCAACACCTGTGCCCAGGTCCCACTGCGGGTCCATTGACTCAGAACTTCTGGACAGCTGACCAGGCAAAGATGTTTTTTGAAAGCTTCCCAGGTGGCTCTTAAGTGAAACCAAGATTGAGAATTTCACATATAAAGAAAGACTAGAGGAAAAGAAGGGCAAGAGAAAAGTAAGATGTCAAGGGTAGTTGATCACTAGGTGATGAATCACTCCATCTTTCATTCTGTACACATTTCATTGAGCACCTGCTGAGGGCCAGGCACCATGGTAGGCACTGGGCATATTGGCAAACAGAAGGCAGCCTCTGCCTTGAGTGTTCTTGGACATCTTGATAGAGCATGGGACATACTTACCTATAAAAAGTACACAGGCTGTGCATACCTAGAGCAAGGTATCTAATTCAGACTGGAGGAGTTTCCCAATGCAGAGGATCCCAGCAATGACTTTTGAGAGTTGGAGAGAAGATGGTCAGGTCATGGGTTGGAGAGAGGGACAGCCCAGACCAAGGGCATGACATGTGCTCGTTCAGTGTTCCTGATTACACCTGCACACTGGGGGCTTGGTTTACCAACCTAGGGAGGGTCCTTATAGCTCTGCTCTCATCAGTGATTTCATCTCTTGGTTTTTGTGAAGGCTATATCCACCATTCTAAATCTTAATAGAACATAGGCATTTTAAGAATGGCAGATCTTGTTGCAAAATGCAAAATATCAGTGAAGAGACATTGGTCTGGCTCTGAGTTAGATATAAATTAAGTTCCCCAGGGACAGGAAATTTCCATCCCCAAACTGGTATCAGACTGGGTGTCTGAGGGGGCAAGATATGGAGTCAGGGTTCTGTGTGGGTCAGTGCCATTTAATGATGGTCACCCACAGTGTCACCAGTGAGGGGAGGGGGACATAAGACATAGGGGTGCCATTTCCCTTGATTGTAAAGGTGTTTAGAGACTTGTGAAGCTATGGAGAATTCAGAGGAGGGGCTTGCCTGTGTATGTGTGAATAGGAGTAAAAAGACCAGAAAAATCTCTATAATTTTGGGAGAAGAATCTGGGCATGGACCTTTTGGTTCCAGCCACAAAGAACTTCTGCGGGGGTGCCATGAGGAACACATGGTGGGTCAGCATCATGTGTTTCATCCAACTCACAGGGTCCTTCCCTGCGAGGCTTTTCGGTGGTCGGATCTCTGTATCTGAACTCCCTTTCTAGTAAGTAGACCAAAGTTCTGCAAGTAAGCTGTTTTGCAGAATCCAGGTGAAACCCTTCTCATCCTAGACGTTTGCGGTTGTTTGTAACTTTCCTCAAAGTGTTACAGAAGCCCCAGAAGGCTCTCTCTTTGACTCTGAGGATGCCAAAGCCAAAGAATGGGTCTACTGTGTTGAGTGTTCATCTTTAGAACCCCTGGTCGTCTGTATGAGAGTCACATTAAAAGAGAATACATGAAAATATCCCGAACCCAAATCTTGTAGGAAATAAAGACATAAAAGCAACGTCATACAGACAAATTGGTATTTAAAACTCTCCTGAAAACCACTGAATTACCTAGTTGAAGATAATGGCTATTAAAAAAATAGCAACCTGTTGTCTGAAACTTCCTAGTCAAATTATATACAGTTTATCTTTTTCAAGTGGGCTGGTGGATATAGACAGAATCTTAGGAGAGTGAGGTGGGTGGGCAGGTAGGGGTGGGAGCTCGTCAGTCCCTGTTTGCAGCCTGGAGGGAGCCGATGGAGGGGCACTGAGTGGTTGGACACCCCACCCCACAGGGAGGCTGCCCCTTCTGACCCATCACTGCTATGATGTGCAAGGGCACTGCTCCTTGCATCTCCAGTGGTGCCTGCATCCTCTTCGATTGCTCCTGTCTGGATTTACTTCTCAGTGGGTCGCCCCTTGCCTTTGGGTTGGATGTTGTTTGGACTGGAACTAGCTCGCTCATCCTGGAAATGTAAAGCTCATTGTCTCAAGTGTGACACCTGCTGGCCTCCTCTGTCTTCTCTGCTGGGAGCCCGAGAGCCCTGTTTCCCCGGCTGGCAGTGGGTGGGAGGAGCAGGGGAGAGTGAAGGCTCCCTTTGTGTGGCTGGGAAGGGCTTCTGGTGCTCTTGCAGAAGCCGGCACTGGGCTCCTGCTGGGTCCTCGGAGTCACTGACAGTGGTCCAAGTGAGGTGTGGGCCCTGACCAAGCACACTGGGGTGAGGGGACCTGGGAACCAGAACATAGTCGAAGCTAATCTTGGGATGAAGACTGTAAGCACCATTAATTAAAATCCATCCTTCCTGACTCTGGAAACCTTTATTTTTCTGAAAGCTTAAAAAATTATGTCTCTGATACAACAGCTTATCTTCTCAGGAGTCTGAGTTCAGTGTTGTGAGGATTTGGTTCCTGCTTTGAGGGAAGGAATGGGAACCTGATGCTGCTGACTTCTTAAGCCAGATGAGTAGTTCAAGGAGCATCAGGCTCCTCAGATCCAGGATGTTTATCATTCTAATCTGTGGCTTTTCAAGATGCCCTGCTGAAGTAGGTGATACCTATGCCTTGAGATGCTTCATTTTATTGTGTGGAGTCAGATCAACTGTACTAAATCTCAGACCTGCCGCTTTCTAGCTCTGTGAACGGGGGCAGTTAAAGTCACTTAAAGTCTTTGAGACTTTATATAAATTGGGGACAATACTGCCTACTTCTGAGGTTGGTAAGAATAGTGAAATGAGATATCCAAGTTATTTAGCATCGTGTCTGGCTAAGTGGTCAACAAATGGTTGCTATTTTGTAGCTGTTGTTGGTTAGAGGAAATAGGTAACCTACAAAGGAGCTGCCTAGAAGGCAACTGGGTATTCCTTCCATCACGTCTAATTTCTGCAGGGTCATGTCCACACGTGGAACTGGTAAGGAGAGATAACACCAGGTCACATCCTGGTCTAATGGAAATACTGCCTTTGCTTGCTTTGTGGAAACCAGAATGTGGGGATTAATGGTTTGAGTTTTTGGCTTATTCCATTATAAAAAGTCACAGGAAGCTATACAACTGAAAATGCTCAAGCTTAGTTCTGATTCAGACTAATCTGCAACTTGCTATAAGTTAGAAAGTACTTGATTTGGGTGTTTCTTGGGGAGACAGGGTAGGGAATGGAAGGAAAGGAAAGTGGAATTCCTAAGTGGAATTCTTTGTCTTCTCTCCTCCTTTTAAAAGATATGGCCCCAGGAATCCTATTTGTATTGAAAAAAAGTTTTTAACTTGGAACTTTGGGATTAAAAAATTTTTTTACTAATAACCATGAAGCTTTTTTTTTTTAAAGGGTGTAGGAAAAAAAAGAGTGATTTGTGGAATAGAAATAAAGGGGAAAGTGTTGAAAACAGGCTAGGAAAATAATGTACTCAAATATTCCGTTGACTTGATGATGTTGTAAATATTTGATATTCGTAAAAGTCGTTGTGACGTCCCACAACTGATTTCTTTAATCAAAACTTAGAGAATGGCAAGTGAAGAAAGTAGAACCCAAATTTTTCTGGTTTCAAATTATAAAGAAACAACAAAGTACACATGACTTCAACCAACAGCTCCTTAGAAATCTCATTACTTGTCGCCTTGAGTTAACTGGCTTCTTTGTGACAAGCTGATGTGAATAGCCAGTTAGATCATATGATATAATAGTATCAATTGTAGAAGGCTGTGTTCAATGCCTCCTAAAATGTTACTTGGAGGGGGATGTTTAAACAGTTTTTATTGTGAAAAATTTCACACATACACAAAAGTAGACTAGTATCCGGAGAAGGCAATGGCACCCCACTCCAGTACTCTTGCCTGGAAAATCCCATGGATGGAGGAGCCTGGTGGGCTGCACTCCATGGGGTCGCTAGGAATCAGACACGACTGAGCGACTTCACTTTCACTTTTCACTTTCAAGCACTGGAGAAGGAAATGGCAACCCACTCCAGTATTCTTGCCTGGAGAATCCCAGGGACGGGGGAGCCTGGTGGGCTGCTGTCTATGGGGTCGCACAGAGTTGGACACGACTGAAGTGATTTAGCAGCAAAAAGATGAAAAACTACACTTAACATTTCATTGCTCTAAAACTGCTTTCCCAAATATTTTCTGTGTTTGGCTACATCAAGATCATTGATAACTTTTAATAAGGCTGTTTTTTATTAATGAAAGAAATGAGTATATTAAATGATTTGAAATTTATCAAAAGAGACAAACTATTTTCTTTTATGAAGAGCAAGGAATTTTGCTTGTGAGAGGACTGAGTCCAGATGAATCTCTATCTACAAAGTGAAGCTTTGTTCTCCCCTTGTCCTTCTTTTGATTTTTAAGATGATGATATCTCTGATTTTCCCTTTCTACTCCCCCTCAAGTGGCAGAATTTTTTCCTCTTGTGCAGTTAGCTATTACATCTTCTGAAGGTAGAAGGGGAGAAACAGAAAAATGTGAGTGTTAAAATTCTCCTGTCTTATTTTTAGAGACTTAAATTCTGATGACATAAAAAGAAATGACAATTCCCTTCCATGTTCTTTACTTTATAGGTAATTGTGGGTTTTTAAGAAAAACATTGTATTTTCCTCAAATATGGAGGGAATCATTACAAGGTCGCATGCACGTGTGTGTGTGTATGTGTCTGCAAGTAGAAATAAGTCTTAGCAGGCCTTCTATGTCTTTAAGAAAGCCAAAAATTACTGCCAGTTCTATTAACACTTCACATCTTTTAGTTGAGTATGATATGACTTGCATTTTTAACTTTACGATTAAAACATATTCTTCTTTCCCTTCAAGCCATGCTCAAATTGAGTAAACTCTCCCTTTTTTAGTTTTTTTTTTAAATTTTATTTTATTTTTAAACTTTACAAAATTGTATTAGTTTTGCCAAATATCAAAATGAATCCGCCACAGGTATACATGTGTTCCCCATCCTGAACCCTCCTCCTTCCTCCCTCCCCATACCATCCCTCTGGGTCGTCCCAGTGCACTAGCCCCAAGCATCCAGAATCCTGCATCGAACCTGGACTGGCAACTCGTTTCATACATGATATTTTACATGTTTCAATGCCATTCTCCCAAATCTTCCCACCCTCTCCCTCTCCCACAGAGTCCATAAGACTGTTTTAAGCGTTCTTCATTGTGAGTTCAACTGCAGGTCACTCTTCCCAGTGAACCTCTCATTCCCTTCATGTTGTGTGGTGGTCTGTCATCTTCTAGCGGTTTTTGATGTGGTTGGTCTCTGAGAGCCACAGGAATTCCACCCAGAGTTCAGTTATCAATGAGGAAATAAAGGGTCTGCTGGAGCTCATTTGCCTTGTTTTGCATGGATTGTAAAAGAAGGAAATCTCTAATAAGGTAAATCATGCGTTTGTAGCTTTGAGTGTGTTAAAGTTACATTAAAGTTTAATAATTTTAGAAGTCAATTTTGGTGTGAATGAAGTGGAGAATAGACTAGAAATGGGTCTACCTCTCATCTATCCATTTGTCCGTCCGTCCACCCACTCACTCATCCAGTCCTGTAAGTCCATATTTAAATCTTTAGACATTTTTCTGATTTTTCCCTTTCCTAGTGAAGTCTATAGGAATAAAGTCTAACAAAATCTAACACTCAAAATCAAGACTGATGGTTACTTTTGGTATGTTGAGCCTGATTATTTCCCTATATGAAAATAACCTAGTTTTATTACTTTGCTTAGTAAAAGAGGAAGAATTCAGTGAAATTAGAGGCAATATTTAAATCTCACTCTGTAAAATCTAAACCAAACCTGGAAGTTAAGTGAGATTAAAATAAATGTGAAGAATGCCCGTGTGTGTATGTGTGTGTGTGTGTATGTGTGATGTGTGTAAATAATTGGAAAATATAAAACTTTACTTGAACCATAACCTGTTTTGAATCCAGTTAATTGTTTATAGGAAAGATCAATTGGATTGAGCCACATAAACTGGGAATCAAATCTGTTTTTTTTTTCCTATGGAATTCAGCTTTTCCCTCTAATCAAGCATGGGTGTTTGGAAGCCCTTGCTAGACTGCTGTTTTTGCCCATCTCAGAACAAATGCCCCCTTTTGGTATTTAAGTGTGTGTAGCTGGATTGTATTTTTGATGTGGAGAATCTAGAGCAATTCCTTCTGGCTCAGACACTCTAGATTATAACGATGACAATAGCCAAGCAGTTCTCCAAGAGTGCCAGATTTGGATTCTGTGGCCAGAGAAAGAGAAAAAAATGCATCATAGATCTTTAAAGCCCTGTGCTGGAAAGGGAAGGTTTGGTCAATCAGATCAGCTGGTCTATTTGAATATACTCTATTCACGGAAGGAAAATACATGTTCTCAATCTCATATAAAAATATTACAGTGGCTGGCATGATGGGGCTTTGCTCTTTAAGTAAAGTGAAGTTATTAACATATGGATAGATTTTAGCATCTTAGATAATCTATATAAACTCCTTAAATATGTGAGCAGTTCACAACTAATGGAGTGAATTTAGGCTGTTAGAAAGCCAGTTGGAGCAATTCAGAGCCTCCAAATTCACTTCTTTACTCTGACTTCCACTTAGGATCTATACATTTTTAGGACATGAATCACGTCTATTTATGTATATCTATACACACCTTGTGGGGATGGGCTTAGTGTGTTGTCAACAAAACCTTATTGTACAAGCTACACAAGTGCAATGAAATAGTCTAAGAGGTCTTTCAAATGGGTAAGACTTAAAAATCTTTTCTTTAGATCGAATGTACAAGGCTGTAAGATTTGAGTGCTATTAAAGAAAAATTACATTTTTTCTCTGTGGGCATAGAGGTCAGTTAGAAAATTACTCAGTATGAGCAGAAATCAGAAAAAGTGTGCTAAGCTGAAGTGACAAGAGTTCCCTGGGTAGCAAACAGTGCAACAACTGCCTTAAATTTATCAAAGTGTTTATGACTAACAATTAGAAACATTTTTATTTTGGTCTGTTAACTTTAATGTGACATCCCAACTTAAAGTTTAAAAAAATATATTTATTTTAATATTTGTTTTAAAAAATGTTTATTTATTTGGCTGCCTCAGGTCTTAGTTGCAGCAGGCAGGTGGGCTTCTCTCTAATTGTGCCAGGCAGGCCTTAGTTCCCCCGCAACATGTGAGATCTTAGTTCCCCAACAAGGGATGGAACTTGAGTTCTTTGCCTTGAGGGGTGGATTCTTAACCACTGGGCCACCAGGGAAGTCCCCCAACTCAAAGCTTTACCTAAAATTTCTGTCTACTTGTAGTCGTGAGAAATCAGATGATACCAAAGTAAGAATGAAGTTACTTTCTAGAGCTTTGTTGCTTAGTACATTAGCCGCTAGCTACGTGTTCACTTAAATTTAATGAAAACTCAGAATTTGGTTTTCAGTCTCACTAGCCTCATAAGATGGAGAAGGCAATGGCACCCCACTCCAGTACTCTTGCCTGGAAAATCCCATGGACGGAGGAGCCTGGTAGGTTGCAGTCCATGGGGTCGCTAGGAGTCGGACATGACTGAGCGACTTCACTTTCAGTTTTCACTTTCATGCACTGGAGAAGGAAATGGCAACCCACTCCAGTGTTCTTGCCTGGAGAATCCCAGGGACGGGGAGCCTGGTGGGCTGCCGTTTATGGGGTCACACAGAGTTGGACACGACTGAAGTGACTTAGCATAGCCTCATAAGAAATGTTCAATAGCCCATGTAGCTTGTTAGCTACCCTATTTGACAGTGCTCATGTAGAGGTTTAAAACCTTCTAAAAAATCTTTATAGGCTCCTGCCTGTCCTGTTTTGTTACTTTGCTTAGGAGGAGGGGAAAAGCTAACTGGTGAAGAGGCTATTTCTTATGATGATGAAATTTGTTGTGATGGGTCACAGTCCTTGAGTGGGTAATTTCTTTTACTCTGGGAACTGTTCATGTGTGTGTGTATGTAGAGGTTTCGTGACTGTGAGCAGCACAATACAAACTCAGACTCCTAGCTGATACTCCACTGATGTCTGGCAGTATTCTCTACAGCAAGAGAATTTGTATAGCTTCTTCAGGTCTTTGTACTGTGAATTGACCAAATAGAAAACAAGAGTGGACATTGAAGTGGCACCATCTTGTCTCTCATTTCTGAATGGCTCAGGTCATCCAGTCATTCACCTGGTATACATTGAGCACACACTCTGTACTCTGTGCTGAGCTAAACACTGACTTTACAAACATAAGACATGGGCCCTGCCTTCAAGGATCTTCAGAACTTGGCATGGGAAATAGAGTTGTAAAGAGATAATTACAATACATTTAAGTAAGTGTAAGAATAGAAATATAAGTATATAGAGTCAAGATATATAAATAAATACAGATGCATATTTTTTGGACTTAAATGATTTATTTCTAGGTTTTTACATTGGACTTTTTTTTTGTTTGTTTCTGGGGAAGATCCTCTGGAGAAGGGCATGGCAATCCACTCCAGTATTCTTACCTGGAGGACTCCATGGACAGGAGCCTGGCAGGCTACAGTCCACAGGGTCTCACAGAGTTGAACACGAATGAAGCAACTTAGCCTGAGCAGCCCTCTTTTGTCTCTGCCACCTGTTGAAAAAATAAGGACCTAGCAGTTTGGCACATGATTTCGATCTGTTTATTCAATAGATGTCAACCGTTAAGTTCAGATTGGAACCTAAAGGGAGCAGAGCTGGGTGTACTGAGTTTTGGAGTTGGTTGGAAGCCAGAGGGGTGCGTGTGTGGACTGAAGGGGAGCCTGGTCTTGTTGGTGTGTGATGGGGCTCCTCATTCACAGCTCTCTCCTTGTCTCCCCAGCTCTCTGCGCCATGGTCGCCACCATCTGGTTCCCCGTGTGCGCCCACCGTGAGACCACCATCGTGAGCTTTGGCTACTCCCTGTACGCGGGCTGGATTGGTGCCGTGCTGTGCCTCGTGGGGGGCTGTGTCATCGTCTGCTGCGCTGGAGATGCCCAGGCGTTCGGGGAAAATCGTTTCTACTACTCTTCAGGCTCCAGTTCCCCTACTCACGCCAAGAGTGCCCATGTATAAGAGAGCTGCCAGCCTGCCCACGGAGGTGCTGTAAATGCCGGGCCCACGGCCCTAGGTTCGCTTGCCACTGTGAGGGGCTGGGAAGCCCACTCCTCTGCCAGGCTCCAAAGCCAAAGTTCTAGAAGAGCATCCTGTCTGGCACTCTGTAGTCTTAACATCTCCTTCTCCTTCTGTTGCCTTAAAAGAAATGTTTAGCTCAGATAATGCCGCACATTTTTCCCCATGGTTTTGCCCACTACTAGCTCTTTTCTTGGGCGTTCTTTTGTCATACATATATATATGTATATATATATGTATATATACACACACACACACATATATATGAAGAAATTTTTCCTCTTTCTTTAAATTTCAAATACCTTGCAAACATTGCCATGTTGGGTGTGGGGAGAGAAAGAAAAGACACTTTCAAGCTGTTACAGATGACAATGGGAGCCTCATAGAGATGCCTCTCTGTTCCCTCTCTCCTCTCAGCTCCAAGGTCACTTAGTTATAACCAATAGAAAAAGATAGAATTGGGAATGCGGGGTGGGGTAGGGAAGGGCATTGTGGACCTTGCCCTCCATGGGGAAGTTTCCCTCTTGTAAGGTGAGGGCAAGGGGTGGGGATATTTTTTAGTTTGTGATATTACATTTATCTGTACATACTTTTTAAGGTTGCTCATTTTTATAACCACGGTTTTCCTGAAATTCTCAATGCATCAGTATGAAGGAAATGAACCAAACAGACCTTAATGTTACCGTAAATAACAGTACAAGTGAGTATAACTAACTGACATGCCACAAAACATTCTTGATTTCCAGGTTTGTAGGATATAGTTTTTAATCCTACACTTTCATATGCTTCAATTTAACATATTTTAAAAACTTTCTCCCTTTTCTATTTTCATTCTGTTAGCTGTCTTGAAGTGATACTGTTTAGCATAAATTGTACTGTTGAATTTGGCTTTACGGGTGCAAACACTGATGGTGTACCGGTATCCAAGACCCTAAACTCTCCAAACTTGATGGTGCATTTTGTTCTTTAAATGAAATCTGTGCAATAAAATAACAGACTGTCTGCAAAACTGGCCTGTAATATTCTGTTGTATCCAGAGGTATCATCCATCAATTTAAACTTTTTCATTGATCTCTACTAGTAATTTACAGGGAATCTGGTCAGGGATTCAAGAGTAAGTCTTTCTGCCTTATGCTGAAAATTTTAAAAAATATTTTATTCACTGTATCGTGATGGTTACATGTGGTCATAAGGGGAACCTAGATGCTCTCTAGGTCTCTTAAGGAGGGACATTATGGCTTCTTTAAGTCATATAAATAGGCAACCATCAGATACCAAGTGCCAAGTATCACACAAACTCCTTTATCTATTCTAGGCATAGTAAAGGAATTGGCTCAGTATAAGGGGAACTATAAAACAATCTCATTTTTATTGGATCTTCAGGTAATAATATCTAAGTGCATTTTGTTTGAACATATATATGTAGATGTTTAGAAATTTTGAACAAAATTGGATATAGCAAATTGATTTTTGTTTGTTTTCTATTCCAGAAAGTCTGTCAAGTTATGAGTCTGCTGTTAGAAAAAACAGATTGTAATCTACTTTGGTAGTATTTTTCCAAAAATACTAATTTCATTAGTTGATAGCATAATGGTTGGCAAACATTTCCTTTTTGGAAATATCCACTTGGACTAATCATTTTTATAGAGATTTGTGTACATTAGGAGATTATAACCTAGTGGAAAGTATTTCCAAATTAACTTGTGGAGAAAAGATAATCTTCATGTTGACCAAAATATTTGCTCAGTTATGGCAGCTTTGTAAGAATGCAAGTTTTGTGATTATATTGCCGGACCCTCTCTACCTCATGAAAACTTGCCAGAGTGTAATGACTGTGAACATGAATGGAGCAAGAGGGCCTCAGGGGGTGTGGACACGGAAGACTGTAGGTCTCACACCCCTTGTCTCCTCTTAGAATCAGAAGTGTCCTCTTATGGCTGTGCTCACTCACACACCTCTTTCCCTGAGGCTGCTGCGTGCTTTCTCACATGAGGGGCTGTGCTGCAGGAGCCCCATTTTCCCCTGCAGCAGGAGAAGAGACACCCTCAATGTCTCCTGGATGATCATTGCTTCATTAGGGAATCCCATTTTGTAGGTCATAACTCCAGTGTTGGGTTATATTATCAGTGTGAAGGAGGAGGGGAGGGGTCACTGTTCCCCCTGAACAGCACTGTCCAGTAGAAATATAACCTGAGCCACATATATAATTTAAAATGTCCTAGGAGCCACATTAAAAAGCTAAATGTAAACAAGTGAAATTAATTTTTAATATATTCTATTTTATTCCAGTGCATTCAAAGTATTATCGTTTCAATATGTAATCAATTACATTTTTACGCTCTTCCTTTTGTGTTAAGTCTTTGGACTCCAGTGTGGATTCTACACTTACAGCATCTCTCCATTAGTCCTGGCCACACTGTAAGTGTTCAGTGGCCACATATGGCTGATGGCTCTTGGACTGGAGAGCACAGCTATAGAATAACAGGTTCCGCCTTAGTGACAAAACCAAGGGACGTTTAAAGGGATGACTCTTGATCTTAGCTGCCCTCATTAGAGCTCCATGAGAACCTGGCACCTACAGTGACAGTAGATTGCCACCCAGGGGAAGACAACAGCCCCCCAGTCACAGGTGAAATGGCAGACCTGAAGTGCTCTGCCTGAGTAATAGGGAAAAGGGAAGACCTGCTCTTGAGACCTGTTTGTTCCAGTGAACTTCGCACACGTAATCCTTCTCACAGTCCCTGTTGTATAGATAAGGAAAAGGAGGTGTAGAGAGTTCAGGTTATTTGTCAAGGTCAGCTTGCCCTTATACAGAACTAAAATAGGATTCAAGTCTAACTCTAAAGCCTTTGTTCTCCAAGATAACAGTCAATATAGAAAGTCAGGTAAGTTTCAGATTCACTTCGGACACCAACTCAGTGGATGTGGGTTGGTACCCAAGAAACTGCACTTCTATTGTGCACCAGTGATTCTGAAGAGGTGACCCCCATGCCACACTTTGATAGAGTGAAGGCAAGAGCCCCTTTCTCATGTCTTTTGGTAGTGCAGCTGATCCCCTCCCTCATCCCTTTTAGATGGTCCTTAGAGACAAGATGACTTTGTTATACCCAGCTTCCATCCAACTCCTCGGTCCATTCTGAAGGGACCACATGCAGAGAGTCTTTAGTTTGAAATGAACCAGTTCTGCTCACACTTTCCAAGAATTTGGTAGAAACCAAATTAGAGAAAGAATATTTCAAGAAATCTCTGCATCTACAGATGCTAGTTACAACAGCAAAAAAAAAAAAAAAGAGAGAGAGAGAAGATTGTAAGATTGTGTACTTTAACAATACAAGTTACATATTTGTGTTGAACTGGTGGTTAGGGATAACAATAGAACAAAGTTTGGTTGTATCTTGTCCTGTGGTTCTCTCTCTCTCTCTTTTTTTTTAATTTCAAATCTGCACGTCAGTGTTTCTCTATACAATGTACACAATGTGAACTGCAACATCTTAAATGTTTGGCAGGACATTCATGCTCATGACATCACATGCTGGGAAGACAGGGAGGCCACTGTAGGGCTGGCCTCGGGCAGAGGCCGCATCAGTGCGGCCATTGAGATGTCCCCACAAAAGAGTGTGTGACAGCCAGCTGTGCAGCCTAAAGGAGACTGAACCAGAATTGTGGGTGGAACTTTGGCACATGCTGCTTATGGCTTGAATAGCAGCTCTTGAGGAATCTATATTATTCTACCTCACGCAGAATCTCAGAGCTCAGGCTTTGTGGCTCCGGGACAGCGGGAGGGAGTGGAGATGGAGGAACTTGTCACTGCTCCATGCCCCATTGTTGAAATGAAAAATGTGGACACCATAAGATTGTAGGGTTGTAGAAGGTAAGAACTGCTTATGCTTTACAACAAAATGACCTTCTAAATGGCAAAGAGCACCTAGTTGTCACAGTCTGGTACTTTCTTTAATTAAAATGTTATTTTGAGTTATATTCGACTTTGCTTTTCAAACTGTAAGGTGCACATGGATCACATGAGGGTCTTATTAAAATGCAGTCTCTGATCCAGCAGGTCTAGGGTGGGGCCTGGGACTCTGTCATCTAACCAGCTCTCAGGGAACGCTGATTCTATTGGTCTAGACTCAAACCCGGAGTCACAGACACTCATTAAAAAAAATCTGAACACTGTAGAAAAAGGCAGTTCACAAACTCTTAGAACTTGGGTTATCCTAAAATGGATTTTAAGAGCAGCTGCTAAAATTTATTTCTTTATTCATTCGTTGATTCATTTGTTAACTAATTAAACAAGCATTTGATGAGCCCTAGTTATGTGCCAGCCATGCGTTAGCCACCAGATATAAAAAAGAATCACAAAGTCAATCCCAGTCCTCAATTAACTTGTAGCCTAGTGATGTAGTTAGGAGCATCATGAATAGTGATGCTGTTAGCTTCTTATCATTGTCATCTTTAATTGACTTTGGAAACTTACACCCTGACTGAGGGGAAAATAAAATACCGACAGAAGCATATTAGTGCACAGATGGAAGATGAGAATTTATAGAATATTTGATATATAAAGGCATGTTGACCAGATCTTCTCCCAACTTGATACATTTTTAAAATGGGAGTCGAAAGTCAGCCAACTCCCAAACTCCTTAAAGGCTATCAATTTGATTATATGCAGAAGAGTGAAGAATGGGCAGAGAAGGTCTTGTCCAGGCTTCTGCCAAGTCTTGCTGAGACCTTCCGCAAAGAAGCTCGCTAATTTTTAGGGCTGGAATTTAGTTGAAGGTGTCAATCTTCTCTGGTTTGAATATTTTACAAACTTCCTCTCCAAGGACTTCCCTGGCTGTCCAGTGGTTAACATTCAATGTTTCCAGTGCAAGGTGTATGGGTTCAATTCCTGGTCTAGGAACTAGGATCCCACATGCTGTGCAGTGTGACCAAATTAAAAAATAATAGTGAAAAGAAACAAAAACTTCCTGTCCTGGTGACAGAGCTCAGTTTTTATTGTGATAAGTACAACAGGGGCAGCAGAATCTGCTGGCACTGATTCGTACTTAAAAGGCTCAACCAGGTACAGTGAGCAAAGTGGAGACCTGAAGCAGAGATCCCCAAGCTGGGCCTTGTAGGTGGTCAGAAGGTGCTGAACTGTTTCGAAGAAAAATATGAAGAATAATATATCTTTTCCTAGTTGACTAAAAACAAACAAAAATAAAAATCTAGCCATTTGTTGAGTGACTAACATAGACATATACTATCACACGAATCATTTCATGAAATCCATTCCACACACTGTAAAAGTTTAGCAATCCACAGTCTTGGCTAACTAGGTGCTTCTTTACAAAGCCCTCAGGGATCCTGGATCCTTCCAACTCACTGCTTCACCAAACCCAGGGGTCCAAGATGGTAACATCTACATTTCAGGTGGAGAAAGGATCAAAGGGAAAGGGCAAAGGTTCATGCCCACCATCTCCTAAGATAGTTCCCTGAAGCTGCTGCAGGAATCTGCTTGCAATAAGTCACATGGCCACATGTTGCTGCAAGAGACACTGGGAAGTTTTTTTTTTTTCTAATCAAGATTGGCTATGTAATTTGTAGAGCCCAGTATAAAATAAAAACAGCTCCTTTTTCAAAAAAACAGGGAAAAAGTGTTGTTACTTAAAACAGCTTTTTCCTTTTTTTGTGGTCTCTCTCTTGACTGTCATGGTGGTTTTTTTTCCCCTATTTAATGTTGTCCTAAGTGAAAAAAAAAATGAAATTTTTCTAAGTAAATTTTTTAAGAAAAACTAAATTACAAGCATGAATTTTACCATTTTTTAAATTGTGCAATCTGTTTTAAGTGCAAATAAAAGACAGTTTCACTTTTTTTGTGGAAACACCAAAATCCCACAATTTGTATTTGGCAGCATGTACACATTTCAGTATTACTCATTAGAATAGTGGAAACATTGCACAAAACTAATTCACTTTTATATTTTTTTTACTCCTTGATATGCACCCATTCTGCCAACACACTCTGCTTCAGCTTAGTGAAGAGTAAGAAGGAATGAAATGAATGGGACCGAAATGAATGGGACCTATCTTTCCCTTTCTATCTATGTCATCATTTTCAGTGTAAAATGGTTGGTGAATACAGGGAATTATTAATACAAGGTTAAGGTCATTCATGTTTCTTAGAACCCACTGTCTTCTTTCTACATTTGAAGAGAGCTGTGGTTTGAATGGGAAGTGTGTCCTCCGGGGACTTCAGTGCACCTCTTTACTCAGTTTTAGTCTGTTCAGGCTGCTATAACAAAATACCACAGGTTGGGAGCTTATAAATGACAGGAATTTATTTCTCACAGTTCTAGGAAGTCCAAGACCAAGGGACCAACATGGTCGCTTTCTGATGAGGACCTTCTTCCTGGTTCGGAGCTGGCGTCTTTCCCTGCGTCCTCATGTGGCAGAAGGAGTGAGGTGGTTCCGTGGGGCCACCTTTATAAAAGCCCTAATCCTGTTATAAGGGCTTCACCCTCATGAGCTAAACACCTTCCAAAGGCCCCACCTCCTAATAGCATCGCTTGTGGTTGGGATTTCAGCATATGGATTCTGGGCAGATACAAACATTCAGACCATGGCACTCAGCCACACGCATAACACACACTCACCTCTGAACTTCTGAGTCCTGCTGGACTTCCACACATGTGGGTCCATGCGAAATCTGTGCTCATGGGGTATCATGGGCACTATGTGCAGATATAGTGGCAAGAAGTGATGGACATGTATACTGCATGTATTTTCTCTCCTCACACACATGCTCCATGGTCTCCTTAGACTTCACTTACAAAACACAAGTTCAATGAAAAAATTATTGAGAATGCCAACAGCACAGAATTAAACCAGGGTTTAATAATCCTTCTGCTTGTGGGGCCTGTGAGGCTACGCAGCTGACCCTGGCCTTTCTTCCATCTGGCCATGTACCTGGTTAAATTTTTTGAGTAAGTCTCTAAAAAGAAAAAGAGTAGATTTTGAGGGAAACTTGTAGCCTGTGTTATACCTTCTGACACTCTTAGGAGGGCATCTGTCTTAGTCAGTTGAGACTGCTACAACAAAATACTATAGACTGGGGGGCTTAAACAATCCACATTTATTTCTCATGGTTCTGGAGGCGGGAAAACACAAGATCAAGGTGTTGGCAGATCTGGTGTCTGCAGAGGACTCTCTTCCTGGCTTGTAGACAGCTGCCTTCTTGCTGTGTCGTCGCTTGGTGGGGAGAGAGGAAGGGGGAAGAAAGAGAGAGAGAGGTTCTAGTCTTTCTTCTTATTACAAGGACCCAAATTCTATCATGGGGGCTCCATCTTCCTGACCTCATCTAAACTTATTACTTCCTAAGGGACCCACCTCCAAATATCACACCAGGGATTAGGGCTTCAGCACATGAATTTTGCAGAGCACACATTCAGTCCACTCAGCAATCAGTATCATCCCTCTTATCTACATGACAAAACTGGAGGTTAAGGAGGTGAAGTAATGAGTCCAGGCCACAGAGCTAGTAAGTATCAAGGTCAGGATTGAACTCATGTCTTCCAATGCTAAGGCCAGTTCTCATACTGCTACAGCATATTTGGAATTTACAAAATGAAACTAAATTATGTTTAATGAAATACAGTAGAATGAAAATGTCAAGAGTATGTGTCTTTCTCATAAGATATTAAAAACAAGAATACATTTCAGTTAAAATAGTAACTAAGTGCACCATACGTATATTGTTCATTCAATTCTTATAACAATTTCATGAATTGAGGGCTATCATATACCTATTTTATAGATGAGAAAGCAGAGACCCAGAGAGGTTAAGTAGATTGCCTAAGGTTCCACAGCCTTGCAAGCCTGATTCTAAAGCCCCAAGTACTGACCACTGCTCCAGCCTTCAAGTGGAATTTGTTCCTTAAGGGAATGAATTACTATAGAAAGCCATTTAATGAAAGGACAGATTCAAAATTAGCTTAGGATTCTTTTTTTCTTTTGGTCATGCTGCTCAGCTTGTAGTATTTTAAATCCTTGACCAGGGATCAAACCCTGGGCCCCCTGTAATGAAAACAGAGTCCTAACCACTGGACCTCCAGAAAATTCCCTTAAGATTTATTAACATAAATATTCTCCCAACTGAGAATGTTAGTTTAGGAGTAAGGTTAAATTCTGGACCTGGTTCTTAGAAATGGTTCCTTTAATCTGTGGTAGCTGGAAAATTGAGGGAATTCAAGCTTCTCTATAGGGAAGCCCCACACACTCAAGCTTCTCTATAGTAAAAGGGCTAGTCAATATTCATATCTTTGGAAAGAGGAAATGTGGACTCAAAGTCTCCACAAACAGATTTTCAGGAAATAAGGGGAATTAGCTACTAAAGGGAGTTTACTCTCTTGTAGCCTTTGAAGTTATAATGAATGACAGAGATGATAATCTGTGCATAAAAAGCAAAGTCACAGGGGAGCACATTTTGCTAGGAACAGACCACTGTGTTCTCTATGTGTTAGCAATTCCAGTGTCAAGGGCGAGGGATGAGGTGGGGGATGATAAACAGAGTTCAAACCATGGGTTTGGTTTGCAAACAAATGCCAAGATGAGTGAGTACACTTTTTTTTTTTTAGCAAAGAAATCACTGGGCTGGAAAACCCTCAAAATATCAATCACTCAATAAGGCCTCCTTAGGAAAACAATGCTGTGATTTTTGTACAGAGACCTTTGAAGTCAACCAGTTTTGGCTTAGAATTTGAAAATAAAATTAAAAAAAGACCACTGTAGGTCAAGAGGTCTTTCTGAACTACTTTCAATTCCAAAAGGCCCCTCAAAGGGAAGTAGGGCCTTGATTTTGTTAAAAAAGTATATTTAGCTTCAGAATGGGAAAGAAAGAGCCAGGATTCTGATTTCTTAGTCACATACTTTCCTCCCTAGCCCAGGGAGGGTTGGCGGGGCCAAGACTTGTTGTTCAGCTCTTGGTTGTGTTCATCTCTTTGCGACCCCTGGACTGCAGCACGCCAGGCTTCCCTGTCCATCACCAGTTCCCGGAGCTTGCTCAAACTCATGTCCCTCAAGACAGTGATGCCATCCAACCATCTCATCCCCTGTCGTCCCCTTCTCCTCCTGCCTTAAGTCTTTCCCAGCATCAGGGTCTTTTCCAATGAGTCCGTTCTTCGCATCAGTATTGGCCAAAGTATTGGGGTTTCAGCTTCAGCATCAGTCCTTCCAATGAATATTCAGGACTGATTTCCTTTACAATTGACTGGTGTGATATCCTTACAGTCTAAAGGACTTTCAAGAGTCTTTTACAACACCACAGTTCAAAAGCATCAATTCTTCAGTGCTCAGCCTTCTTTATGGTCCAACTGTCACATTCATATATGATTATTGGAAAAGCCATAGCTTTGACTAGACAGACCTTTGTTGACAAAGCAATGCCTCTGCTTTTTAATATGCTGTCTAGGTTGGTCATAGCTTTTCTTCCAAGGAGCAAGTGTCTTTTAATTTCATGGCTGCAGTCACCATCTGCAATGATTTTGGAGCCCAAGAGAGTAAAGTCTGTCACTGTTTCCATTGTTGCCCCATCTATTTCCCATAAAATGATGGGACCGGATGCCATGATCTTTGTTTTTTGAATGCTGAGTTTTAAGGCAGCTTTTTCGCTCTCCTCTTTCACCTTCATCTAGAGGCTCTTTAGTTCCTCTGCTTTCTGTCATAAGGGTGGTGTCATCTGCATATCTGAGGTTGTTGATATTTCTCCCAGCAATCTTGATTCCAGCTTGTGCTTCATCCAGCCCTGCATTTCTCATGTTGTACTCTAAGTTAAATAAGAAGGGTGACAGTATATTGCCTTGATGATATACAGCCAAGACCTGGGAGGCTATCAAAGATGCCCTCTGTGTAATAGGATCTGGAATTTATTTCTGATGTCATGGTAAGAACAAAATAACTTTGCTCTGTGTCAGGCTGGAGTGGCTGCGGTGCTTTTAATGGCTAGAAGAGTGGGATTCAGGTTCCCCTTGAGGGCCATTTCCAGGGCATGGAGTTTTCCCCAACACACCTAATTTCCATTTAATAACCCTTTAGAGAGTTTTTCTCTCTGAATATATCTGAACCTTCCGTGAACCCATTTATGCTTCAGTTAGCACTGTCACTCGGATTTAACAAGTTCTGTATGTTTGCCACCCATAGTGAAAGTAGTTTTGCCTTTTATTTGTCCTCAGATTGTCTCTGGTGACTGGTTGCTTTTGTCTCAATAAGAGTTCGTTTGGTTGTCACTTAGTTTGCCCACCTCCTTTCCTAGGTCAGTAAGCTGATCTCAGCAACTGAGCAGCTTTTTTTTTTTCCCCTTTCTCAAGATACTTTATTTATTGGAAAATATTCATGTCAATGATTACCATGGATTTTTAAAACTTGGACTATAGTTGTTTTACAATGTTGTGTTAATTTCTGCTGTACAACAAAGTGAATCAGCTGTATGTATACATATATCCCCTCCCTTTTGAGCCTCCTTCCCAGCTCCCCGCCTCAATTACCGCCCCCCCCCCCCACCCCCGCCCCACCCCCAGCTTGCCCCAGTGCACCCAACCCAGTCCTTGAGCAGCTTTTGAGATGCAAGTGTGCGGAGGAAGATTGGGTAAATATTCTGTAGCAATTAAAGATCTGGGCATAGTAACAAGTGAAGCAGCTTCAAATGCATCCATCTTCTAATTTGTTAAATGGAAACAATAGCTCCACAGAATTTAAGAGAAGAAAACACAAAACATGCTTGAATCCATTTTCAAAGCACTATATTGCTTTATAATGATAAGTGATAAAAACGCCTCATTTCCCTCTGAACATTTTCTGGAAACAGAATTTCATTATATTCATGAATTCAAATCAAGGTCCTCTTAGGAAAGATACTAGAATGTGCCTTTGTTTGGTCAAGTGAATTTATTTAATGATGAGATCTTGAGACTTTGTCAGAAAATGCCAATAAATTTCAATATTTAATTCTTCTCTGAGAGCTGAATGTATGGTTTCACGTTTTTATCTTACACAGTGCTATAATTTACATTCTGATCTTCTATTCAGTGCTATAGTTTAAATCCTAGGACACCAAAACTTTTAGAGAGAGTTTCTCTCCTCTTAATTACTACAGAATAAGCAAACAATAGCCTACCTAAAAGTATTCCCCACCTCCAAGTTTTAAATTTTTTCACATTCTGTGCAGAGGATCCACGGAGGAAATATTTTTATATTTCTGCTATTAAATTTTGTAAGAAGATTTTCATTCTGCAAACTTTTATTAATTATTTCTTCTGTCCCTAGATAAACCTATGTATGTTTATTTTCTTATCTCTATAGATGAACAACTGTATTAACATATTATGTACAGTACAAAATGTACAGAAAGTTGGGAGAATGGGGAAAAATGGCATAATATTTTAATTTTATTTCATATTATTTATATTAATGACACAAGCTATTTTTCTTTTTACTAGTAATAATATTTTAATGAGAGCAATGCTCTTGAACCTACTTCATTATTTAATACTGAGATAAAAACGTTCAGAAGTCTGATTCTTAGTTCAGTTAATTTTACTGCTTGGTTTTAATAGCTGCTTTAACTGAAAAAAGATACTTCGTGTGTATACACAGAACCAGACAGAAGAAGTACATCATTGACAATATTCCTCCATCGTTATACTCTTGTGTCAACCTCCTCCACCAATTTTGCAAAGATTTGTATTAAAATTTGGCAGTTCTCCATATTCCTTGATGCCTTTCAATTGTTTTTTCAAACTAATCAGGTAAGTTGCATGTTTTTATTTCTAAATAAATTATTTGAAAGCCTATAGATACTCTGTAAAATTTCTTAATCAGGCTATAAAATTTTGTACATGTACAGAACTGTTTTCATAGTTGATACATATTATTTTCAGTAAGAAAATCACATACATGTCCAAACATCTTTTTACAAAATGATCTCTCCTTTGCACTAATTTCAAAATGCAACTGCTGTCTCATGAATTATATAAGATCATTGATTAACAAGGATTATTTTGTTTTAAATTCTTGTCAGATAGCAAACTTTTGTACTTGTAGCTTCACTGTTTTTGCTGCTATAAATGGGCTATTTTATGGTTTCTTTGCAGGAATCTTTTTAATTGACTAGCTCTTTTTGTGAGGTTAGTTTGGTAAAAAGAGATAATACAATCTATGTACCTGTGTGCTAAGTCACTTCAGTCATGTCCGACTCTGTGACCCCCTGGACTGTAGCCTTCCAGGCTCCTCTGCCCATGGGATTCTCCAGGCAAGAATACTGAGGGGGTTACCATTTCCTTCTCCAGGGGATCTTCCTGGTCCGGGGATCAAACCCAAGTCTCTTAAGTCTCCTGCACTGGCAGGTCGGCTCCTAACCACTAGTGCCACCTGGGAATGCAATCTATAAATCTACTTAAATGGATATGTGTATTATACAAAATATCATAACTTGAATGAGATAGTAAAGGTGGTGAGGGTGGTGCTGTATACCCCTCCTCACTGAAGACGAACCTCTGGCATCAGGAACTCTTCAAGACCCAGATGACCATTAGACCCTCACAGGGATAGTCTGATGAATATGTGCCTCAATAGGATCCATAATAATAATAATAAATACAAATCAAATTATGCCTTATATTTAACACTGAATATATTATTATAACAATATGTTAATATATGTTATAATCAACATATTATATTGTTACTTTAATATATATTGTAATCAATACACTGTAATGTATTGCTATTATATTATTATACTAATTTAAGGCTTAATTTTGTTCTTAATTTTTAGATGAAAATTATTTTAGAAAAACAGTTCTAATTTTTTTTCATATTCTTTGGAGGCTTATGATCTATAGCAGAAGAGAGACATATAGACAAATACCTGTATTCAACATGTAAAATGCTATATACATGGGAAAAAAATGCTATGGAATCATGTGATCAGGGAAGGACAAGGTAGGACAGACGTTAAATTCCAGAAATTCAGAGAGAAGCTATATTTGAGAGGAACTTGAAGGATGAATGGGAGATTGCTGAGTGGATAAGGGGGTGAAGGACATTCAAGGAGACACAAGAAGACAGGAGAGGATGCCCAGAAAACCTTGAGTAGTCTGCCGGGATCAGAATATAGGATGCCTGGGGGAAGAGTTAGACATGAGACTGGAGAGATGGATGGGATTCAGGCAGTGAAGGGCTTCATTCTATTGGTAAGTGGGAACTACTGGAGATTTTAAATAAAGGAATGACTTTAGTGAAGGATGTATTTCATTTATAAATCATGAACAAAATGCAGGTTTTGAAAATAATTAAATTTTTGGCAGATGTGAGTGAAATTCTGTTCAATCTAATTTAACTAATATTATTGACCATATTCTGTGTGACAGGCAATATCCCCAAGGCAACACAAAGGTATATTGGAGCATATTTTACTTGGTAGAAGAATTAAGCTAAGCATTTACAACTGAATACGCACATATCTGCATTTATTCTTTACCATGGTGATGTCTTTTTGATAACCTCAACATCCGGAACAAATTAACACTGATATTTAATACTTAACAATACACATGTGATCCCAGTGTCCAAGCTTATGAACTCCACTTGAGTTTGGATTTCTTCTCCTGAAGGAATATGAGCCTCCTACAAGTGCCAGTATATAGAGAGAAATCTGCCTATGATATGGCTTTGAAAGGATAGCTTCTGTTGTTTGTGTCATTGCTTTGGGGGAGGCACCAAGGTGTCTTATTGGTTTGCCATTTAGCACAACAAATATTTGAAAAGGCCCTTGTGTTACAGGGAATAAACATTAATTACACTGTATCTTTGAAATGAAAGTGAAATATGCTTTGAAGAAAGTTTGGGAAAAACAGAAAAGCATAAAGAAGAAAATGCAAATCCATCCCCAATCAGACTTCTCAGAGGTAACAGTGGTCTCCCTCATTGAAGGCAGATTCTTTACCAGCTGAGCCACAGGGAAGCCCACAATGGTTAATACTTTATATAATCACCTAAATGTTTTTGAGAAGGCAATGGCACCCCACTCCAGTACTCTTGCCTGGAAAATCCCATGCACGGAGGAGCCTAGTGGGCTGCAGTCCATGGGGTCGCTAAGAGTCGGATATGACTGAGTGACTTCACTTTCACTTTTCACTTTCATGCACTGGAGAAGGAAATGGCAACCCACTCCAGTGTTCTTGCCTGGAGAATCCCAGGGACGGGGGAGCCTGGTGGGCTGCCATCCATGGGGTCCCATAGAGTTGGACACAACTGAAGTGACTCAGCAGCAAATGTTTTTTATGTGCATATGTAAAATACATGTATTTTCAAAACTAAAGACATTATATATAATCTTTTCATCTTATTACCTTAAAAATATAGTGAATATTTTTATGTCATGGGAGGTTCATTGAAGATATTTTTATATGACTGTGCTGTATTGAGTTCTAAAATTACACTATAATTTATTTAAACAACTTTCAGTTTGGGACATTAGATTGATTACAATTTTTTTCCTGTACTTATAGAGATATTCTTTGGCATAAACCTTTGATCACATCTCTGAATATTTAATTTTTTAGGATCAATTTCTAAAAGTGCTCAAAGGATCTGGAATTTGTAGGAGAGGTGATCTGTCGAATATTTAAAGAGAGTGATTGAAATTGTTCTCCACTTTGGCAAAAGCATATGGAGGGCCTTTGTATGACAAGAGAATACTTAACTTTGATTCATCCAGCCCTTCAACAAATATTCTCTGAATGCCTCCTCATCCCAGGCTCTGTTCCTGGGTGCTAAGGTGCAGCAGGAAGCAAGAGAGATGTGTTCACCTCCATCGTGGCAGTAATCCAGAAAGTTAGAAATCATGGGTCAACTTCCTGTTACAGAAAACAGGGCAAGCAGCTTGTCCGGTTTTACACAGCCATCCACGGAGAGCCAGGAATGGAATACAGGTTTCTCTCCTGCAGTTGAAGCCTCTCTGCCCCCAACCAGCCATCTCTCCCCTCAGTGAGACCTTGAGGGCAACAGTTCAGGGCTGGCTTTTGGTGTCTTCTGTACTTAGATCTAACTCTCAGCAAAGTTGTTAAGTGAATGGGGCCAAGCCTGTTGTTGGGGCTTGGGCCTCTCCCTTTTGTGCCATTTCCCCTCCTGGAGTCCCCTAATCCTCTCTCTCAGGCACCCCCACGAACTCGTAATCTTTTCTCGTAACTTGTGAAAACTCCCCTTTCTGGGAAGGAACTGATATCAGTCACTTGTATCTCAATGTGAATGAATTAAGACAGTGTTTCTTCTTCCAAGGGGAGTTAACTGTGAAGGCATTTGAAGATCTCTTTCTTATCGAAGAATGCCAGACTTTGTTTCCAATGGAGGCATTTTGGGCATCAGGGAGTAGGTAGGGCAGGGATGCCCTTCTTTCACAGCACATCTTCCCACACCATTTCTACCATAGTTGGTTAGCCCAATCTCCCCCTTAAATACAAGGTTGACAAGGCTGGGTGGGGAAGTTGAGGACATTGTATCCATAGCCTGAGTTTATTTCCAGTATATTAAAGGGGCTGCTTTAGTTTGGGGAAGAGTGGATACCTGTATATGTAAGGCTGAGTCCCTTCACTGTTAACGTGAAACTATCACAACATTGTTCATCGGTTATTTTGCAATACCAATTAAAACGTTAAAAAAAAAGAGGCTGCTTTGAACCTAGAGCTTCAGAGAACAGGGAACCCCGTTGCTAGGAAACCCCCTTCCCCCTTCCCACCTGCCCTGTGAGGAGTGTCTCCGCTAGGAAGGAAATTCAATTACAGTCTTCCAGTCACCAGAATTGAATTTGGATGGACTATTTCCTCTTTGGATTCTACTCCAAATTGTATTCCTGTTGCTGTGTTTGAAGTTAATTAGAGTCACAAATCATTCATATTTCCCTTCTCTGAAGGCAAGTCTGCCACAGTACTTATCTCATCCAGTTAATTGACTTTCAGAGGGCTCATCCCTTCCTGAAAACACTCTAAATGGCTCTGTAAGCATCAGACTTACACATATATGTAATAAGCACTTGGAGAATTCAAATTTTAGGTCATAAAAATGGATGGGGGCGCGGTGAGGCTTTTCTCTCTGAGCCTCACAGCTTAGAGTTTTTCTTGATTTGATTGAGGCCAATAGGAGAATGGAAAGAACTTCTCGTGGGGTAGAAGCGTGTGGGCTGAGGAGAGGAAGGGAACTTGACACAGAAAGGACTCATTGCCAGTCAGTGAGCTCCTAACAGTTGGAAATAACATGTGGGAAAGCTGTTCATTGAATGTTTGAGATATGTGAATCCTTTACATTTCTAATGGGTATTTAATTTTTAAAAATGGTTTTGAGCTACAGACTAAGGAGAAGATGCCTCTAAAACACCTTCAATACTCTGAATAAACCTTTTAATCTTTTTTCCCAATTTTTAGAATTATGGTAAAATATATATAACATAAAACATACATGTAGCCATTTTTAAGAGTACAGTTCAGTGGTATTAAGCACCTTCATGTTGTCATGCAAATGTCAACACCACCCTCTCCCAGTGAGACGCTCTATATCCACAGTAACTCTGCACTCTTCCCTCCCCCAGCCCCTGGCAACCTCTATTCTTCTTACTGTCTCTATGATTTTGACTACTCTTGGTACCTCATATTAGTTAATATTTGTCTCTTTGCAATTGGCTTATTTAACTTAGCATAATGTCCTCCGTGCTGTAGCGTATGTCAGAACTGTATTCATTTTTAAGGCTGAATAATTTTCTATCCTATGGATAGACCACATTTTCTTTATTCATTTATTCATTGCTGGACATTTGGTTCCCTTCATGTGTTAGCCATGGTGAATAATGCTGCTATGAACAAATACCTTCGAGACTCTACTTTCCTTATTTTTGGATATATGCCTAGAAGTGGAATTGTTGGCTCATATGGTAGTTCTATGTTTAATGCTTTGGGGAATTGCCAAGCTGTTTTCACAGCAGCTGCATCATTTTACATTTTCACTAACAGTGCACAAGGGTTCCATTTTCTCCAAATAGTCATCAGTATTTGTTATTAAATAACCTTTCAACTTTAAGACCTGTGTAATCAGGTTGTATTTTGGAATATCCATCCAATTATTTTTGATCCTGATAATCCCTAGTTCCAGGTTGCCCTATGAGTCTTGGATACTGTTTGTAAACAGGCAAATGGGCATCCTCCCACCAGTAAGACTAAATTACCAGGCTTATTGCCACCCAACCCCCTGCCCCAGAAGAAGGATAATATGTTGGGAAGTCCTTTTCAGACTGAAGGAAGAGGGCTAGTCCAGCTCCTACTGGTCCTGCTGGATGATGGGGAGAGGAAGAGAAATAGAGGTAAGACAGAGAGGGAGAAATACATGTCCAGGCTTTCCCCACTCTATGGGCAGGGTGTGATAGGAGTGAGAATGCCTGAAAACATCCAAAGGGTATGGTACAGTGAGCTGGAAAAGATATAAGCTGCGGTGTGCTTGTTGTTGTTGTTCAGTCACTAAGTTGTGTCTGACCCTCCATGACCCTATGAATGCAGCACACCATCCTTCACAATCTCCTGTGTTTGCTCAGATTCATTCCATTGAGTCAGTGATGCTATCTAACCATCTCATCCTCTGCTGTCCTCTTCTCCTTTTGCCTTCAGTCTTTCCCAGCATCAGAGTCTTTCCCAGCATCAGGGTCTTTCCCAATGAGTCGATTCTTCCCATCAGATGGCCAAAGAATTGGAGCTTTAGCTTCAGCATCAGCCGTTCCAATGAATATTCAGGATTCATTTCCTTTAGGATTGACTGGTTTGATCTCCTTGCAGTCCAAGGGACTCTCAGGAGTCTTCTCCAGAACCACAATTTGAAGGCATCAATTCTTTGGCACTCAGCCTTCTTTATGGTCTAACTCTCACATCCATACATGACTACTGAAAAAACCATAGCTTTGATGATACTGACCTTTGTCAGCAAAGTCTTTGTTTTTTAATACACTGTTTTGGTTTGTAGTGTGCTTATAAAGGTTTAATAGACAGCTCTCTGGGAAAGGAAAAAAAAAAAAAAACAACAACCCTGATCTTGCAGCTTGTGCCAATTTGCATGGCGTAAATAATGCTCACCGTGGCTGATTTCAGGCTATTAGTGTGAATTCACTGAACACAGAGCTGGGAAGAAATGTGTAATAGCACATCATTACATAGTATTTCCTCCATACAGACGTAACAGTTGTAAATAACCTCAAGAGCATAGATCACAGTTACATGTAATAAAACAGTTTTGAGTATTTATCACCTTTACTTTCAATACAACTAATTGTAAGTTTGTAGAAGTTAAGTGTTAATAATGATTGTTTCTGCAACTGAGTCACCAAAGTCCATGGAAAGTTAATCATTCTCATGAGCAGGCTGTCGCACACCACCGGCTATATGCCTCCGTGAGCAGAGCCCAGAAACAATAGTGTATCATTAGTGAGAGGCGTGGCTGCTACTTGAGCCTCAGGTGGTGCTCCTGGTTCTCAGGCCCATTCCGTGGAGGGATGCAGTGAATTCTAATCCAGAAGTGCTGAGGCCTCAACAGACCAGCAAAGGTCTGGAGTCCAGCTGAAGAGGTGTCAATGTTCAGGAACTTTTCCAGAGTTAACTGCCAGGCCTATGAACTTTGGAAGTGAGTGTCATCATGAGACCCACACAGCCCATTGTTCTTCAGTGGTCATCTGTCCAGGGAGCTACCCAGGAAGTCATTCTGCAGGAGCATCCATTAGTGATCCAGAGCACCCTAGTTCTTATCTACACCTGAACTCCCTTCTCTTATAAGATCTCATTGGCTCTGTTCCCAGATGCCATTTTGGACAGAAGCAAGGGAGAAGGGAGGAAATCCAGAATATGGAGAATTTATAACAAAGAGTCTAGATCATCTAAAAAGAGACCAAACTGGAAGGCAAATGTGATTCCATAAATTAATATATTTAAAGTTTGTTTTTCTCTCCCTTGCTACCCAGTGGGGTAGACCTTTGCAAGGGAGATTAAGGAGTTGTAGGTAATAAAGACAAGGCAGGTCTTCACATCTCATGTGGTGTGGACAATATGTGACCCTGATGCTCCTCTCTATCTTTTCTGCAGATGTCAGTATCTATGCCATCAAAAAGTAAAATAAATGAATGCTATCATCATTAACTGGGTTTGAGACTATAGGCAGGTAATGTTCTTGCAATTAGGCCATAAAATGAACGTGGGCAATGACTCTAATGTTCTAAGGGTGGAGGGATGTGTGGCTGTGACTGGATATTGGAACTGGGAAAGCGGTAACTCACAAGACAGAATATTGGAAATAAAAGCAAAAATAAACAAATGGGACCTAATTAACCTTAAAAGCTTCTGCACATCAAAGGAAACTATTAACAAGGTGAAAAGACAGCCTTCAGAATGGGAGAAAATAATATCAAATGAAGCAACTGACAAACAACTAATCTCGAGACTATACAGGCAACTCCTACAGCTCAACTCCAGAAAAATAAATGACCCAATCAAAAAATGGGCCAAAGAACTAAATAGACATTTCTCCAAAGAAGACATACAGATGGCTAACAAACACATGAAAAGATGCTCAGCATCACTCATTATCAGAGAAATGCAAATCAAAACCACTATGAGGTACCATTTCACACCAGTCAGAATGGCTGCAATCCAAAAGTCTACAAGCAATAAATGCTGGAGAGGGTGTGGAGAAAAGGGAACCCTCTTACACTGTTGTTGGGAATGCAAACTAGTACAGCCACTATGGAGAACAGTGTGGAGATTCCTTAAGAAACTGGAAATAGAACTGCCTTATGATCCAGCAATCCCACTGCTGGGCATACACACTGAGGAAACCAGAAGGGAAAGAGACACGTGTACCCCAATGTTCATCGCAGCACTGTTTATAATAGCCAGGACATGGAAGCAACCTAGATGTCCATCAGCAGATGAATGGATAAGAAAGCTGTGGTACATATACACAATGGAGTATTACTCAGCCATTAAAAAGAATACATTTGAATCAGTTCTAATGAGGTGGATGAAACTGGAGCCTATTATACAGAGTGAAGTAAGCCAGAAAGAAAAACACCAATACAGTATACTAACGCATATATATGGAATTTAGAAAGATGGTAACAATAACCCTGTGTACGAGACAGCAAAAGAGACACTGATGTATAGAACAGTCTTATGGACTCTGTGGGAGAGGGAGAGGGTGGGAAGATTTGGGGGAATGGCATTGAAACATGTAAAATATCATGTATGAAACGAGTTGCCAGTCCAGGTTCGATGCACGATACTGGATGCTTGGGGCTGGTGCACTGGGACGACCCAGAGGGATGGAATGGGGAGGGAGGAGGGAGGAGAGTTCAGGATGGGGAACACATGTATACCTGTGGCGGATTCATTTTGATATTTGGCAAAACTAAAACAATTATGTAAAGTTTAAAAATAAAATAAAATTAAAACAAAACAAAACAAAACAAGGCAGTGTAGTGAGCAGGGTCCTGGGTAAAGCCCTGTACCTTGTTGGAGGAAAATGGTGAGAGGGAGATAGAGTCACTTCATGTTCTCCCGAGTCTGCTAAAGTGGAACTTTTAGTTTCTTTACCGAAGTAAAGTGAATTTTAAAAGGTAGGATGGCACTGAGTTTCTTCAAATTTAAATTTTAATAGTCGATTACCTGTAGTTTTTTAAATAGTTTTTTTATTCTGAAAATGAATTTTCCACAATAATGCAATTAGTTCCAAAAAATGAGCTCATTTATCTCGCTTTTCTACAAAGGACAATTGAAACATTTAAGGCAAGATTCACTTATTCATCTCCATTTTAATATGGAAAGAAAGTAGCAGACTTCAGATATTGGTTGAGGTTAACAAAATATGGGAAAGCTCCTTTTCTTTTTTTTCTTTAGGTCGCTTCCTGTATAAGAGCTTTACATTACTATGGATATTTTATAGTAAGACACTTTTGTTTCTGACTTTCTTTATAAGCCCATTTTAAAATTTAAAGGCACACAATAAAGCTTTATCCTTTTATTAAAATATACACATTTTGGTAAATTTAGAATTTTTCCCTTAGTATCTTGATAAATCAATATATTGTCAACATCACAGTCATTTGAAAATAAAACACACTTCATAACACATCTGGATATTATTTCTTTCTTCATAACACCACACACCCCATTGTACAGTGCACCAATGGGAATTAGAAACCACAAAACGAACAAACTTTAACAAACACAGAAGTTCATACCAGGAAAAAAAAGCAGAGAACACCACCAGAAGTTACCATCTGCAGAAAGCAAGTTGTACTTCTTAAGGACCAAACAAAAATGAAACATGTTAGTAAAATTTACAAGCTGTATTTATAACTTTGGATATGAATTAAACAGTAACATTTTTTTCCACAGTGAGAAAAGCTAGAATGTGAGTCCTGGATAGATGGTGTGCCAACATGGAATGAGGACTGTGGCTGCTCTCTAAAAGACTGCAGCCCCTTCTATTAGCCCAGACAGATGAGGTATTTATACACCATCATAGCATTAACCGTGCTTTTGCTTTGGAAAGTAGAGGTTTATGATTTCCAGGGTAGATTCTAGCTTTTGTGAGCATGAGTGAGTGAAGCAAAGTATCTGCAACTGCAAAGACCAATCAGTAGGAGATGTACAAGGAACAGCTTCCTCATCCCAGTTCCAGAATGAACTCAGTCCTTCATAGTCTGCACTTCCTGGGGGACTCACATGACCCACAGTTCCCATTAGCCAATGTCACCAATGCCAATGTCAGAAAAATGGGGGGAAAATCACAAAGTCTATATGAAAAAAATCCACAGGCTGCCCCTGTTTCCTAGTTCTAATACCAAGCCATTTTCGTTCCTTATTGTATCAAAATGCACTACGTGTTCTTATAGAATATGGAATTACAGTTGCCTAGTTTCAGAAGACTTCAAGCCCAAAGCTGTTGTGCATTTTATTAACTCCATTCGGGTAGTATACTGTTTAATGACGTCTAACACTATTTTAGTTGATACTACAGAAAATATGTTCACTTTCGATGACCTTCAAAATGTCCACTAATCCTTTTTGGGCTTTAAGTTCTAAAAAAAGAAAAGAAGGTTTTCTTAGAGAAGGAGTTTTGGCAAAAGGCAAGTGCCTAGGTATTTCAAAAGGATGCGTGAGTTACTCAAGCCAAGCAAAAAGAGGAAAGCTTGTTGGAAACGAACTTGCTCCTGAGCGGGAAGAAAGTTACAACAGCCTCTCTAAAATCTTTGAGACAATGAAAGTAGATACAGGACTATCGTACACGATAGGAGTTTCTTGCTATCCATCATCATTCCAGCTGAGAAATAAAAATGCCTTGGGAAAACAGCATCCGGATTTCCGGTCGCGGCTGAGGCCTGCTGGCTGGGACGCTGTCCTGCGCGCGCGTTGTTCATTTACACATTACTGGCTCTTTCACCGCGGCACCATTGCTGCCTACAGGTTGACGCCCATCTTTCCGAGGGACTCTAGAGGCCCCTGTAGACAAAGGGGTCCTTAGAGTCTGGGGGGTGCATGCATATGGGAGAAACCGAGGCTCCGCGAAAATATGGGATAGAAAAACGCTCCTGAACAAGTTATATTCTAAAACAGCGAGAAAATGGAGTGCACATTCCACGTGGCGCATTTGGAGGGTGGGTTTCCTTTGCTCCGTTCTCTCCACTAGCATAAGATACTAAGGCCAGCTTCAGAGTGCTGACTAACCCGAGGGCTTTAGTCCAAGAGTGGACTGCTGATTGCCTCCTGGACTCGGTGAGTTGACCCCCAGCTGTGGCTTCAGACACGTTTTCCGATTTCTGACATCTCCACCCAACAAGCAGTCTAATTGGAGACGCAAAATCAGTAAACCTGTGGCTGACCCTCAGTGGGCTTTCACTGACATCTCAGCCCTGCTAAAACCTGGTCAGACAGTGGACAGCAATTTCCTCTCGTCTTTTAGGCTGATTCTCAGACTCTTGTAGTTTCTCTTTATGTTGCCGTGAAGAGTTCTAGCCCCTTGTAAAGTTGATTTCCAACAGGTGGGGTGTAAAGGAGTTCAGGTTCATCAACTCTTTTCGGAATGGGAGAAGACATTTCTTTGAAGGAGTTTGTGTTTTATTTTCCCAGTATTACTAGGTTTATATCCTGACCAACCCATAGGTTTTAGAGAAAGAAAGATCATTAAATTCAGTAGTTTTCTCCCCCTGTTTATTAAACAGGCTCATCATAAC